>NW_022147432.1:2246864-2846864 GCF_002938485.1 Sitophilus oryzae | reverse complement strand
AGCTGCACCCTTACATAGACTTACAGGTGATGAAGTCGGCTACGAATGGAACACCGATTGTGATGTAGCCTTTGGAAGACTTAAGGCGGCTTTATGTTCAAGTCCTATTCTAGCCTACCCGCAACAACAAGGGAGGTATATCCTGGATACCGACGCCAGCAATATCGGCATAGGTGCAGTGCTATCACAAGTGCAAGATGGCGAAGAACGAGTGATAGAATATTACAGTCGAGTTCTATCCAAACCAGAAAGGAATTACTGCGTTACCCGGAAGGAGCTGCTAGCAATTGTGAAGGCAGTTGATCATTTTCATAAATATCTGTACGGCCAAGAATTTTTAATTAGGACAGATCATGCGGCTCTCAAGTGGCTTATGGAGATGAAACAACCTGAAGGTCAAATAGCACGATGGCTCGAGAAGCTCCAACAGTATCACTTTACCATCCAACATCGTGCTGGAAAAATGCATGGTAACGCAGACGGTTTATCCAGAAGACCCTGTCAAACCGATTGTAAGCACTGCTGTAAAACGGAACAACGTGAAGGCACTGTCATGATAAGGAGTTTTAAACTTGAACCGATGAACAGTGGACGACGACACAATTGAGGAAAGATCAAATGGAAGATCCAGACATCGGAGCAATACTACGGCTCAAGGAAGGTAACGGCGAGAGACCACCGTGGCAGGATATTGCGGACAGAGGGCTCGTTTTCAAAGCTCTCTGGGCTCAGTGGAATTCACTGGTTATTGAGAATGGATTGTTAAAGCGCACATGGGAAAGTGCGGATGGCAGCACAGTAACAACTCAGTTACTGGTACCAAGGAAGAAAGTTACCCAGGTATTGGAAGAAATTCACGGTGGTAAAACTGGAGCCCATCTTGGGGTAAACAAGACCTTGAGCAAGCTGAGAGATCGCTTTTACTGGGTGGATTATTGCGAAGATGTCAAGAAATGGTGTCGACAATGTAAAATTTGTGCAGCCAGCCAAGGACCAAGCACTCGATCTAGGGGAAAAATGAAACAATATAACGTTGGACTGCCATTCGAAAGAATCGCTGTTGACATTGCAGGCCCATTCCCTGAAACGCACAAGGGCAACAAGTACGTTTTAGTGGCGATGGATTATTTCAGTAAATGGCCAGAAGTTTTTGCCATTCCAAACCAAGAAGCATCGACTGTAGCTGAAGTATTAGTCAATAATGTCTTCAGTAGATTTGGAATTCCTTTAGAGCTTCACACTGACCAAGGAAGGAACTTCGAGTCAAGACTGTTCCAGAAGATGTGTGATCTGCTTGGTATTCACAAGACTAGGACAACAGCTTTACATCCGCAGTCTGATGGGATGGTCGAGAGATTCAATAAGACCATTGAAGAACATCTCTCGAAAATGGTGGATGAACATCAAAGAGATTGGGATCAGCATATACCACTATTCCTAATGGCATATAGAAGTGCAGTTCACAACACCACCGGACTTTCACCATCGAAGATTTTATTTGGTCGAGAATTACGGTTGCCTTGTGACTTGGTGTTCGGATCACCAGACGACAGCACCACGAACGTAGAGGACTACGCGGATGAACTGAAGGAAAGGTTATTGGGAATTCATAAGGCCGTGAGAAGTAAGATTACGCTAGCCAGTGACCGGATGAAAGCTCGTTACGACCTCAGAGCTAATTCTACGGGATTTCAACAGGACGATATGGTATGGTTATATAACCCACAGCGCAAGAAAGGGAGGTCCCCAAAGTTAACTCCAGCATGGGAAGGTCCTTATACAGTCATCAAGAGGATAAATGATGTTGTGTACCGGATTCAACGCAGCCCTAGAAGTAAGATGAAAGTAGTTCATCTGGATCGATTGAAGAGATACCAGACAGGAAACCTTGATCGGGACGATCAAATTTCAGAAGGGGGCAATGTCAAGGTGTATTACTGGTTGCATAACTGCATACTGCTAAATAATCGCAACGTGCATTGAGGAACCTGGCGCATTCGCCAGAAAGTAAAAGAAAATTATAGAATTCTTTAGAAAATTCCAGAAACCATCGCCAGGGGGTATATAAGGCCCGCGCTTTGACAGTTGGACAAGTCTGAAGATAGTCTGAAGTTTAAATAGTGGACCCACGGAATCCGTAACAGTATTAATAAATCGGACATCGATCTATGATTAACAAATCATTATATTAATGAAAAAAATCATTGTCCCAATGAAACAACAGTTAATAATCAATGTTCATTAATATTATGAACAATATTTTTTTCAGTGAAATTTGACAGATAATTTAAATATGTAAAAAAAATGGGAGTACTCATTTAAAATAAGAAAGTTACTGTCAACTTACGGTATTTCCGAAACCGAAAGTGCCACCATATTGAAAATATTTTTAATCGATAGATCTCGTTATGAAACAATGATGTGCAAAAAATCTCCCATATAGATGTTGTAGTTCTCTAGAAACTTCTAATGCACGCTCAGCCTGTGACACCCTGTATATCCTTCATACAAAAGAGCAAAAAGCCAATAAAGTTTGAAGTATAAATTATATCACAATGTTATTTCGATTTAATAATAAATAATTATCATAAGTTTTATTAAATTAATTTCATAATTTGTATAGATATTCTACTGAACTACGAAACAATCTTTTTCTAATTCTTACCAACTGTCAATTTTTTTACTTACTGTTAAATAAATTGGGTTTAAATAAACTAGACTTTCCATCCACACGACGACTTTCTATCCACACGAACGGACGAAAAGCGTAACATCAATTTTATTAATATATTACCTCCACTCTATTTACAATATAGGAGAATCCTGAGTATCCTATTTTTCAAACTCATCGCTTCTCGAGGAGTATCGAATGTAGCACCTAAAGTTTTGAAAACTTTTAATGAGTTACATATTCTTCATACAAAAAAGCAAAAAGGGATTAAAGATTAAAGTATAAGTAAAGTAAAAATATTCCTCCTATTTAATAATAATTATCATAAGTTCAATTAAATTAATTTCAAAATTTGTTTAGATGTTCTATTACAAAACGATATTTTTCTAGTTCTTGCTAATTGTCAATTTTTCAAATACATTCTCGACATTAGAAAATACAATTTTGAAAGTAGTATATGCGTCTGTATATTGTCTATTGTTTCACTTCCAATATAAAGCCGGCTCATGTCAAAGTTTTAATGATGTCATCTAAAATTTAATAGGAGAAACTCGGCTAGTCTATCTGTCGGATAAACTTTTCGGCAAAATCTACAAATATTGTGTACAAATAACTATTTGAATACCTGGTATTCTGCGTTTGAGTTGTTGTTTAATTAGGATTATATTAAGATAGTGATAAAGGTCGCTTTTTTTCAAAATTAAATAAACTTTTACAAGTGGTTAAACTTTACAAAACATTAAAGTATTACAGAGATAAAAAAAATAAAAATTTAATATTATTATTTAAAAATCTGAATATACGACTACTTTAGAAAGACATGAATTCTATGCAATATTTTTGATTCTCTTTGCTGGAATAAATCTGTTCGATTAGAGGTTGCAAAAAGCCAATCGAAAAATCAAATTTGTGCCGATTATCGCCGGTGGCAAACAAAAGCCATCAACCAGTCCAATTAGCGTTTTGCGGATCATTTTGTGCTTTGAAAATAAAAACCGTTCATATTTTCGATCCTAATTGGATACTCACTATCCAATTACCTGCACACTTTTTAACTCATTTCAGCAAAATAATTTGTTTGACTTGAGTGTAACAGTATAAATTAATTAATATGTGTGATCCAGGATTCTGATTCGAAATATTTGAAATCAAAATCGATATGAATGTCATGATGTTTTTTTACCGTATTTAAATAAATAACGTCGTTCAAATAATACTTTCGTTTAAATAATACTTTTTAGTTTCAAATCCTCACCAAATTTACAATGCATTCTCTAATTCTCTTTTTCATTTTCTCGAAAATGAAAAAGCATCTACGCAAAAAATGAAAATTAAATAGCTCCTTCTATTATTATATGGATTTAAATAAAACACATAAAAATGTAATCATGAAAAAAGTAATAATCTTGGTTGATATAAACAAAAGATCTTCAAGAAGGGTGCTTCTCCATTATAGGGGATGAGAAACATAAAACAGAATAAAAGCGTAACAGAAATATCGCTTTTTCCTCTTCACTCCGATTTTTGTGCTTTAGAAAACGAAATTAAAATGGCTCAATAAAAATTACGGGTTATTATACACTCAGATGTAAGAAAAACGAAAAAATTTTTGGTCTAGTTTAAAATGTTATATTTTTTTTATTTTAGCCCTATTTACTTGATTTTTTTAGCAAACTGTATATAATTATATCAACTTTAATTCGTAAACTCAGTTTATTATAAACTTTACTATACTTTTAATCGAAGAGTTGTTTGTACTCTGTCTTTAAAATACCCTGTGCAATAACTTGGTGGGCAAATTTTACTAAAACATTATTTGTCGGCCATTTCATGTCTCCAGAATATTTTGTTTTTTGACTCATATCAACTAGAGAGTGCAACCTACGCGCTTATGGTGAAGACTGGAGGGACTTTCTGGAGGCTTCTCCATCAGCTTTGGAATGGATAGAGCATCTAGATGTTAATATATAGTGTTCGTAAATACGTTTTATATTGTCTTTTTATAATATAAATGTTTTTTTTTTATATTTACATTGTAGTTTATTTTATGTCTATGTTTAAGTGTCTGGTTTTCTTGCATGTATATGAGCCGTACGATAAATAAATTCTGTTAGTGTTACTAATATTTACTATAACCAAACTTGTATCGTTAATTTTTAACGTTTTTTCTTTAAAGTTTAATATAAAATTCTAATCACAATCGATAAGACATTACAACAATTCAGCAAAGCTACATCGTCACATCGTGATAATGATTCATTCGATTCATTTCGCTCTTAAAAATTACAGACAGGAGACATGATTCTGATCGAAAAATAATGTTTTAGGAAAACTTACTCACGAAATTATTGCACAGGGTGTTTTATAGTTGGGGTAAAAAAACCGTCAATTAACCCTGTACCCTGTATAAGTGAAATACTAAAGTTTTTAAAAAACTGACTTTATGAATTAAAGTTGGTAGATTTATATATACAGTTTGCTAAAAAATTAATAAAAATAGGGCTAAAAGCAAAAGAATATAACACTTGACGAAAAAATTGTCGTTACGTTTTTTTTTGCATCTGAGTATACAGAGTGCTACAAATTCGAGGTACGAGCATTAGTATCTCGGTAACCGTAATAGATACGAACATGGTTAAATTGGGGCAAAGTTGCGCTTTGGTTTGGTTTGGCCAACCACCGAGATGCCATCAAAAAACTTTTAAAAATTTCAAGGATTGCTGAATTTTTTGGAAAAAACTGTTTTTTTTGAAAATCAATTTTATTTTTTCCTGTCGTTACTTTTTAGAAAATCAAAAAACTAATTGCACATTCTCATAGCCATTTTATTAGGGCTATCGGATAGTATTTTTAGATTTTCAAATTAGCTGATAATTTTTAAGATACAGCGGCCAACTTAAGTTTTTTAAATACGGACCTGCATTTTTTATTTCAAATTTTGAAAGAACTCGGTCTCCTGAGTACAATAATATGCCACACTTAATATTTTTTTTGTTTTGACATTTGAACACAATTTATTTAAACTAATTTCAAGTCCGGCTCTGTTTTTTTTTAATATTTAATCTATTCATCGTTACAATATTGATTAGCATTCAAACTTAACAATGACGTGGAGTGAAACATTGAATACGGAAAATCAAATGCAATATAATAATATAAAATAATTTATATAAATATAATATAATATAAACAATCAAATCCTTTTCCCTGAAGATGTATTGGAAATGGTAGAGCAGTATAATGTCCAGCGAGGTTTCTGGACCTATCGTCAAGTGGCTACATTACTTGACGTCATTTGTAAAAGTGAAATCAATTCATCTCAACATTTACAATAAATAGTACAATATGCATTTGGAAGTATAGAAAGAAAGTTCAAAGAGCTATAAATAAAATTGAACGAAAAATAAATTTGTGCATTAGGGAGGTTAGGTTAGGTTAGGTTAGGTTAGGTTATGTAGGTGGTAACCAATGAGGTTATATACAGGGAAACGCTATGAGCATTTAAAGTGCTTGCGAAAAATGGTAAACACTAGGCGTGGCTTAAGCCAGCACCAATATGGCGGCATTAGCAGGGCCGGATTACAGAAACTTCTTTGAAAAATTTTATTTTACACAATATAACGACCTCAACTTTTTTAAATAAAAAATTAATTAATCAAAATAACTACAAAACCTACAATTTTTTCAAAAATATAAATTACAAGATGTATATTTAAGGAGGAAAACACAAAAAATAATACACATTAAATAAATTAAATTTTATTGCTCACTAAATAACACTGTTTTGTTGCTAGTATGTCTTAAACTAATTGCCTTGTTTTTATTGATGTATCTAACAATAATAACCTTAACATTTAAAAAAAAAATAGAAAAAAAGCGGAAAATAATTAAACATGATTACTGATTTACCATAATTAACATTTTGATAATCATTAAAATTTAGAAATCTTAGGAAATAATTATTTATTTGAGATATTTTATTGAGATGTTCTGTCAAAACAGCTATCAGAAAAATGTTTCGAGCATAGAACACTACCTGATGTAGCTTGCCAGTTTCTCCTGTTCAGAAACTTCACCTAAGCTTCTCGACGGATGGGATTTATGAAACCTAAAAATCAGATTTAATATAATATTTATTTGATAAAAATTTTCTAAAGAGAGCAAAATTTATATACTACGTACTAAATTTAAAATGTTCTGATATAAAATTTTATTAGAATAATAAATGTTTATCAATAAATATAAGTCGTTAAGACTTTATCTGCAAAAAGTAAATTTACTTTGTTGATTTTATAATATTTATCTAAAAATTAAAGCTATACTATATAAAGTTTGTACATAGTATATGCTAGCAGATGCGAAAAAGGAATGTAAATAAATGTTTAAGTACAAAATCTTATTGTAAAAATAGAAAAATAAACCGTAGTTAAAAGAAAACTTTTAAATTTGGCCTAGCAAAATACTCTTTCCTGTCAAAAAAAGTATATGTAGTAAAAATAACAGATATTGTTTTTTTTACAAGAGTATTTTTTTTAAGAATTTTTTTTACAAGAATAGAAGTCGAGGCATGTTTTAATTACTTAATTGCCTCTAACAAAGTATTAAATAACTAAACACTTTGTCAATATAGAAACACTTAATATTTAATTCATAAACGCATAACTAGTTAAATGGAAAATATAAAAATAATTTAATCAGGTCCTGTATTATGTTTACACTTACCTGTGAAATGCAATTTCAGTACATTTCTTCCTCTCTACACGTTGTCGACTGCAACAACTACTTACAGCACACGAAGACATGTTCGGAAAGTCCAAATATTCAAATAAAAACACAAAAATAGTCTTGGAAAATTAAAAAAACACTCGCAGCAACGCACTTAACCTCAAAAACTGAACTGTCAGAATTGCCAGTACCAATATGGCGTAACTGGGTACATTTCTCGATAGCTTATGTCGCTTCCCCCCCTTACAACCTCATTGGAGGTAACCCTTTCGAACATGTAGAACATTAGAGACTAGTGTGTAGAAGTTGATTTATTTATAATAACTACGATTAATATTATGCATATTAGTAGATCGCACACTGAGATTTCAAATTCACAATAAAAAAAGTTAAAAATAATATCTTTAAATTACTGACCTGGATATTATTTATTTGAATCTTCCAATTGGCTCGACTTTCCTTATTCAATGTTAATTAGCGCTGATCAATGTTGTTGCGATTAAATAATTTAAGAAACCAGAGTCGGACTTGAAATTATGGTAAATAATAAATAAATAGTTTTGTTGCTATTAAAACAAAAAAAATATAAAGTGTGACATATCATTGTACTCAGGAGACCGAGTTCTTTCAAAATCTGAAATAAAAAATGCAGGTCCGTATTTAAAAAAATAATTTGGCCTCTGTATCTTACAAATTATCAGTTAGTTTGAAAATCTAAAAATACTATCAGATAGCCCTAATAAAGTGGCTATGAGAATGTGCAATTAGTTTTTTGATTTTTTAAAAACTAACGACAGGAAAAAATAACATTTATTTTTAAAAAAATCGTTTTTTTTTTTAAACTGAGCAATCCTTGAAATTTTTAAAACTTTTTTGATGGCATCTTGGTGAACATCTCAAAACGCAACTTTGCCCCAATTTAACCATGTTCGTATCTATTAGGGTTACCGAGATACCAATGCTCGTACCTCGAATTTGTAGCACCCTGTATATCTGTGTAAATATGTCACTAAATATTAAAAATATAAAAAATTACACAGTAAAAATCATTGAATTAATCCCATTTTGTTAAAAATTCAAGTCAAAAATTAGAATCAAGCTCCAAAATAATATTAGAAACAATTTTAAATTTCTAACCTAACATTTGACTTTACAGCGCAGACTTCAACGCAAATATTGAAACATTAAAGTTGATTAGTTGAAGTAACGTAGTTCTTATATTGTTTGTCTTAATATTAGGTAATTTTATATTTATATTAGTATATTACCTCAAAACTGTTGCAATATAATAGCATTATAAACTTACTGGAGTTTCGAGTATCCTATTTTTCAACTCATCGCTTCTCGAGAAGTATCGAATGTAGCAGGAGAAGTTTTGAAAACTTTTAATGATTTACATATCCTTTATACAAAAAAGCAAAAAGGAATTAAAGATTAAAGTATAAGTAAAGTAGAAGTGTTCCTTCTATTTCATAATAATTATCATAAGTTTTATTAAATTCATTTCAAAATTTGTATAGATATTCTACTACAAAACGATTTTTTTCTATAGTCCTTGCAAATTGCCAATGTTTGAAATACGTTCTCGACATTAGAAAATGCAATTTTGAAAGTAGTATATGCGTCTGTATATTGTCTATTGTTTCACTTCCAATATAAAGCCGACTCATGTCAAAGTTTTAATGATGTCATCTAAAATTTAATAGGAGAAACTCGGCTAACGTATCTGTCCGATAAACTTTTCGGCAAAATCTACAAATAACGTGTATTATAAACTATCTGAATATCTGGTATTCTGCGTTTGAGTTGTTGTTTAATTAGGATTATGTTAAGATACAGATAAAGGTCGCTTTTTGAAAACTAAATAAACTCTTAAAAACTGTTAAACCTTACTAAAGATTAAAGAAAATATTGCAGAGATAGAAAAAATTAAAATTTATTTTTTTTATTTCAGAATTGAAATATACAGCTACTTTAGAAAAACGTGAATTCTACGTATTGTTTTTGATTCTCTTTGCTGGAATAATCCATTCGATTAGAGGTTGCAAAAATCCAGTCAAAAAATCAAATTTGTGCCGTTTGTCGATGGCAAACAAAAGCCTTCAGCCAGTCCAATTAGCTTTTTGCGGATCATTTTGCGCTTTGAAAATAAAAACCGTTTATATTTTCGATCCTAATTGATAATTCACATGGATATTTACTATCCAATTATCTGCATGCAATTTTTTATTCCTTTCATCAAATTAATTTGTTTGACTTGAGTATAAGAGCTTGGTATAAAGTCCTATAAATTATAATTAGTAGGTATGTGTGATGTTACGAGTTATAAGTCCATCAGGATTCTGATTCTAAATATCTTTGATCGAAATCTATATAAATATCATGAGTATAAAGGTAGGATCATATACGAGTAAATGCGAATTGCGAGTTTCGCAAAATAAATCGAATTGAATGAAGAATTTTACGTTTGTCTCTCTCTATAATTGTCATTTTACATATATGTATATCCGTTTATTTTTATAGAGACTGAGAACTGAGACGGAAGCCATCCCAAGACTGAATCTAACCGAGAGAAACCTCATCACGTTTATGCTGCTTGATTAGGTTATTATAACTTCCTGCATTTAATATTATATTTATCAATAAAACTGATCTACAGATATAAAAGTTTTAATATTGCACAGGAATAAATAAAACAACCTAAATAAAACATAATAATTTATTAATAATATTTTCAATAATTTACAAACACCTGTACCTTAAAAGTCAGTTAATTAACTTTGTTCTTAATTTTTTAAACCATCAATACCTTCTGACTTTGTGTAATATGGTACTTCAGTTTTTAGTACCATATACGTGAAGGCTACACTTAATTTCCCGTCCACTTAACTTAAACACAAAACACGCCTAATAACATACACCAATTCGCAAATGTTTGTGATTTTCCAGAACGCAGGTTATTTGACACAAATTATAACCTACAAAAGCGCAGTCTCACGACTCGTGTACTTAACAAACATTTGTGATTGGTATACAGGGTATACAAGGTTCGTCGGGCATGTATACAGAATTTTTAAGTTATTTATTTTATAGGAGCTACGCAGCACACGTCAGACCCTGTATGCCAATAAAAAATATTTACCAAGTACACGAGTCGTGAGAATGCGCCATAATTTGGCAAGAATTTAGCAAGTCTCAAAAATCTTAAGCCGGGTTCATACGCATCTGAGTCCGTGAATCGTTCATCGTTCCGTCACTCCAATCATGTTGAAATACGAACTGTAATTTTTTAAATAAACTAATAAGACTGGTTAAAACCAAGAAAAGACGACGCATGACGGCTTTTTTTAGTAATATAAATGGATTGATATCGACGTCATCTGCCTCTTTTTTGTCATCGTGTGTCGAAATCTTACCTGAGAAAAAAAACTAGTCGTAAAACAGAGTTTAGACTTTATTGTACGGTAATTAACTAAAAGGCTAATTTAAAATAACAACTGTTAAGTAACTAAAGCTCGTTTAACCCTCATTTCTTAGTTTTTTTTAATAAAAAATCTCATTCAGATTGCATTATTCCCTGAAAAATAAAAAAAACTTTATCTGCAGAAAAAAAAATGGAAATTATATAACTTTCTGTTTTATTACAAGGATTTAAATAATACACATGAATACATGAAATGTAATCATGAGAAAAATGTAATAATCTTGGCTGATATAAACAAGAGATCTTCAAGAACGGTGGTTTTCTATTTGAGGGGATAAGAAGCATAAAAACAGGGTAAAAGTAAAATGGAAATATTACGTGTTCCCTTCCACTCTGATGTTTGTACTTTAGAAAACGAAATTAAAATTATTAGTCAAACACTAACGAGTTTTTTTTATATCTTATTATACAATATGTCCCCGAATTTCCTTTACAAGAGAAAAAACTTTATTATTTTGAGATTTTGAGAAAAATTCATTCCTCACAAAAATGTTTGCTGGTTCTAAAATAGTTAAACTCGTTTATACTTTTTCTATAGCTTTTTTCCTAAAAATTAAAACGCGTTTCTATGGTAATATAATTTAATTTTCATTCTTTGATAGATTGTTATTGATAGAATTTTAATTAGAGTTATACTTTTTGCTGTTTTAAAATATTAAAAGAATGTAGAATATACAATGTTTATAGAAGGGGAGTTAATAACCGCGACCTTACAGTTCTACTGTGCGGGGAGAACACATGTGTTCCCCTTTCTAGAGTTATATAACGCATTATAACTCATACAATCTCAGGGCTTTGACAAAAGCCAGTATCTGAGACGGCTCTACAGAGGGCAGCTCTTCATCCTCCACATCAGCCATACCAAAATTCATGGCACGAACGGTCGTCGTCTCGGCGCTCTCATTGATAGAATGTTCTGGTGTTTCCCCACAGAACCTGCATTCGCCGTTGTTCCTCAACTTCAGCCTACTGAGGTGTTCGTTGAGGAGACAGTGTCCTGTTAGAAACCCCTAACAATCCAAATATTGTTTTTACTTAAATCAAAGAAAATCTCTGATTTTTCTCGGTCGTAAGTTCTGAGGAACATTTTCGAGTGCCTTAGACCGTTGGAGGACTCCCATTCCAGATTCTGGTTAGGGATGGAGTCTTCCAGGTTCTTCTGTTCCGCTTTTAGTTGGTTTCCTCTTGGAAAACAGAACGGTTCTGGTCCAGTTAGTGGGAATGTTTGCTCCTTTTCTATCTAGATCATTTGCTTTTTCATTGCCTTCTATCTCTTGGTGAGCGGGCACCCAGAGTAGGAAGGCTTTAAATAAAATATTAAAGACATACACAGTTTATTTTGTTCAATTCTACAGAAAGGATGATAATAGTTATATTACGATAGAAACGCCTTTTGATTTTTAGAAAATAATTTCATATCATATATTTTTTTGTTTTTTTTTTATTTTCTCTAAAACGGTATGGAGATTTGGAATAGTATTAACGGGATTATTAGAGCATGCAAAATTTGTTATAAAGAAATGCATTTATATCAAAACGTCAATAATAAAAAAGTTTTTCTTCTTATAAAGAGTAAAGATAATCCGGGGACATACTATGCACGTATAAGTAAATATTTAACGAAAAATAAATGGCAGTTGAAATCCCTAGATTAATAAATTCTATTCCGTTTATTCAAGATATTTTTGACAATCAAAACAAAATTGAATCAAGAATCCAATAGACTTTTTAATATTTGACGTTACAGTCAACGGGTAGGTAACAGAGCTTTACAAATGTTTTCCGGCTTTTTTTCTGTTTTCCGAAGTATGTTCCGACCCAGCGTGTCACACCATTAATTTCTTGGCGATTTATCTCCACAAACAACCTTTGATAGCCATTTAACTTTCAATTAGAACCAATCCATTAATCTAAGAGACGGGAGCTTTTTCTCCCCCTTTTTTTCTGTTTTTCCCCAGTTTGGAGATCTCGCTTTTAATAATTGATTTAACGATCGATGAAGAAACCAAGTGTTCCAACTCACAAGTCAGTCTGATATTTTTCAGGTAAATTTGTTTTTTTAAATTGTTGATCCATCGAATAGCATTTAGTAAATGAACAATGATGATGAAATTAACTCGAAATTATTCCAAAACTCAATCAACTCAATCAAATTTTCAATTATTATGGGCGTCACCAAGTCGGGTTAAGGTGTATCAGCTTTATAAAGGGTGTTACAAATTCGAGGTACGAACATTGGTATCTCGGTAACCGTAATAGATACGAACATGGTTAAATTAGGTCAAAGTTGCGCTAGGATGTTCGCCAAGATGCCATCAAAAAAGTTTTAAAAATTTCAAGGATTGCTGATTGCAAATAAAATTGAACGAAAAATAAATTTATGCAATAGGGAGGGTGGTAACCCTTTCGAACATGTAGAGCATTAGAAACTAGTTTGTAGAAGTTGATTTATTTATAATAACTGCGATGAATATTACGCATATTATTAGATCGCACACTGAGATTTTTCAAATTCACAATAAAAAAAAGTTGAAAATAATATCTTTAAATTGCTGACCTGGATATAATTTATTTGAATCTTCCAATTGGCTCGATTTTCCTTATTCAATGTTAATTAGTGCTGATCAATATTGTTACGATGAATATAATCAGATTAAATAATTAAAAAACCAGGACTTAAAAAAATTATTTTAAATAATAATTAAATAGTTTTTTTGTAAAGGTACCTAAAACAAAAAAAGTATAAAGTGTAGCATATCATTGTACTCAAGAGACCGAGTTCTTTCAAAACCGAAAATAAAAAAAGCAGGGCTGTATTTAAAAAAATTAAATTAGCCTCTGTATCTCACAAATTATCAGCTAATTTGAAAATCAAAAAATACTATCAGATAGCCCTAATAAAGTGGCTATGAGAATGTGCAATTAGTTTTTCTTGATTTTCTTAAAAGTAACGACAGGAAAAAATAAAATTAATTTTCAAAATAATCCGTTTTTTTCAAAAAACTCAGCAATCCTTGAAATTTTTAAAATTTTTTAGATGGTATCTGCTTTGCCCCAATTTAACCATGTTCATATCTATTACGGTTACCGAGATACCAATGCACCCTGTAAAGAAATTGAATAAAATGTAGGTTAATATTTATTGGGGAAATCATTTTTGCGAAGTAATTTGACACATTAGCGTAACTAGCAATTGGTCCTGAAGGGACTGTCTAAGGTTGAACCCAGCGGTGGCCTAGGGTTTTTTTTCACAATAAGGGGCCGTCCTCTGCCGGAAACACTGCGACCTGTGAGGCCTATTGTGTTTGTCCCCTTTCTATATCTGCACCCATTCTCCTATCCCTGTGCCTTGGACTAACTTATGCAGGTCCTTGATAGGATGGGAGCATAGTTCCTCCGGTTCTAGCCTAGCTTTCCCAAACAAAAAGTGTCGTTTACAATCCAGAGCCTCGCAGTGACATATTATGTGCTCCGCTGTTTCAGGATCTTTATCGCAGAGTCTGCAGCAAAGACTTTCTTGATACAGATTGAGCTTGTTCAGGTAACACTTGACAGCCATATGTCCTGTCAAGAGGCCTGTTGTAATCCGCATTTTATTCCTGCTAAGCATTAGCAGTTCTTTTGCGGTTTTAGAGCTAGGTCCTTGGATAAAAGCCTTGATGTGCCTGTGCCCCTGTCTGTTTCTCCAGTGGACATTCTGCTTTCCCCTGATCCAGAGTTTTAGTGCACTACGGGCCATACATTTGGGTATTCCCAGTTCCTTGCTCTGGACCAAGATAAGATGCCGATGATCCTTGCCTAGCTAGCTCATCGGCTTTTTCGTTGCCTTGGATGCCGCTGTGGCCCGGCACCCAGAATAATTTAATTCTGTTTCCTCGAGCCAGTGTTGTGTGGCCTAGGGTTGAACCAAGGGGGGGCCTAGGGTTTTCGTTTTTTAAAAAAGAAGACGAGTAATAATATTAAAAAATAAACATATTTTTTGAATAAAACGTTTACATGAATTTCCTCTATCAATAAATTAGATATTATGTGTTCCCGTGGATTATATAAATACATACCTGCATTATTTAACTTTTCAACATACCGTCTCAACAGTGGCTCACCCCTATAACTTTTTTATTTTTTTAGATATAAAAATGAGATTTGGTATATTAGTGTATGACATAAATTACGATTAATTGATGTTATAGGGGTGAGCCACTTTTGAGACGAAAGGAAATAAATCAATAAATGCGGCAACTTGATATTTTTTTACAGCACAGCTACCACTTGAATCCCCAGCGCGAAATTTAAATTCCAGTTAGTCAGCCCGGCGCCGAATATGTCCATGGTTGGCAACAATATATATATATATATATATATATATATATATATATATATATATATATATATATATATATATATATATATATATATATATATATATATATATATATATAACCGTAACACTTAGCGGATAATATACAGGGTGGACCGTATTCACTTAGTTGGAATTATACGAAAACGGAAAGATGTAGAAACAAAAATATTTTATGGTATATGTGGAAGAGCGGTGTATAATTTAAAATTATTTCAGAAATGTACAGGGTGTGTTAGAATTAAGATTCATACCAAAGTTATATTTTCCTTATGAAACACACTTGCTATTATTATTTAAATTTTTGGATTCTTGGACATAAAATGCAGGCATTTATTAAAAGGGTTTAAACATTTTTTAAAAGCTTTGCTTTTTGAGGTATTTAAAGATATTTAAATATGCATGCTATAATAAAAATGTTTATCAAAATACCTTGTACATTACTTTTCGGAATTAATTCTTGTGCTGACTTTTAAGCTAGAGAAATAAGCTTTCCTAAAAAAAATTATTGCTTTGTTAAATGTATACAGGAGTATCAAAAATTGCTGGTGTATTTTAAATATTTATTTTACATAAAAACTTCATTATTTCAAATAAGTCGAAGCAAATTTCTTTCAATTTTTCTTCTTTCAAAGTATATTAGGGTTTCCTGTACCTATCTATCTCAGATTTTGAATAAAAAGCGATTTTTCAATAAAATGGTAATCAAGATGGCTGGTGTCGCCATGGCAATTTTCTAGTGACACTTAGTAGCTCTTTCCAAAATCGACATTAGTTTATGGACTTTATTTAAATTTTAACATGTTATTTTTATTTATTTACCTACAATAAAGGTTAATAAGTAAGTATTTATTTAGTATCTGCTGTGAAGGAATGGATATGTTACTGGTGATTTTATTTTGTGAGGAAAATGATTGTTTGTTGCCCTGAAGGGTTTATGCTCAGAGATATCAAATAGAATTTTTTTGACTAGCGTTCCTTTGAAAAATATTTTCCTATTTCGCAGAGGCTGATAGTGTGGTATATGTAAAACCTATTAGACAGAAACCTGTCGTTGAAAGTGAAAAAAATGAATTACCTTAATTGCAGGGGGCGCAACTAGACATATACTTTTAGGGGCTCATGTCTTTTGGGGGCTTAGGTCACTATATATATTTTCTTGATGAAATAATAAATGCTTATACTTATTAAACTATTGTAGGTATATTAAATAAAAGTAAACTGTTATAACTTAAAGAAGTCCATAAACTAATGTATATTTTGAAAGTAGCTACTCACTGTCACTAGCAAATTGCCATGACAACACAAGCCATCTTGATTGCCATTTTATTGAAAAAATCGCTTCAAGATCTGAGCCAGATAGGTATAGGAAACCCTAATATAGTTTGAAAAGAGCATTTAAATCTGCTTCGACTTATTTTAAAAATACATAGTGTTGTATTTGAAATATATATTTAAAATAGACCAGCAATTTTGATATCCCTGTATACATTTAAAAGCAATAAAAGATTTTAGTAGATTTATTTCTCTGGTTTCAAAATCAGCACAAGAATTAACTCTGAAAAATGCATATACAGGGTGCTGACAAACTTTTTATTATAGCATGCATATTTAAATATCTTTTAAATATCTCAAAACCAAAGCATTTAAACATATTAAAACCTCATAATAAATGCCTTATTTTATGCCCAAGAATCCAAAAATGAAATAAAAAATACCGGTGTATTGTGTGTATCCATAGAGAAAAATATAACTTTGGTATGGATCTTAGTTCTGACACACCCTGTACATTTGAAAATAATTTTAAATTACGCACATCGTCTCTTTACATATACCCATAAAAAGTTTGTTTGTACATGTTCCCGTTTTCGTATAAGCAACCGGGGCGAATGAGGTGCGCCACCCTGTATCTTGTTGGTTATGGAACTTAGGACATTTTACAAATTAAACACGAAAAACCGATTTTTTGGCGCTTAGAACATTATTTACTTCAAGTCTTCAATTGACAACAAAGAAATATCGTCGCATAAAAACTGCAATATTTAATTATTAGTTTATTCTAGGACCGTATGGGGGCACTTTTTACGTGAGCAGAATCAGAAAAAATTCTCTCGAAGACTATATTGCTTCATGGCAATTTATATATATCAAAAAAGGTCGACGGATATTTTATACAGCCGACAAAATTTAGTTTGGGTTTCTGCGGATTGCCTTGGATATATATTTAATTTCATATAAAAAGTAGCATAGTGATGGGAAGTCCGCATCTTTGTATATCTACTCATAAACGAGAAACCCCATAAAATACAGGAAAATGGGACACTCCGTACAGCACAGTTAAGTTAGATAATGATGCGCCTACTAACAGTAAGCACCTTTATGGATTCTTATTTTTCTCAATCATCTTTTCATCTCCTTTTCGTATCGACATTTTCCCTAAAGCAAAACATTTTATACGTCTTTTTTCCAGACTGCCATAAATAAGTCGAGAAAATATAGTGGATTGGCAATCCGCAGAAACCCAAACTAAATTTTGTCGGCTGTATAAAATATACGTCGACCTTTTTTGATATATATAAATTGCCATGAAGCAATATAGTCTTCGAGAGAATTTTTTCTGATTCTGCTCACGTAAAAAGTGCCCCCATACGGTCCTAGAATAAACTAATAATTAAATATTGCAGTTTTTATGCGACGATATTTCTTTGTTGCCAATTGAAGACTTGAAGTAAATAATGTTCTAAGCGCCAAAAAATCGGTTTTTCGTGTTTAATTTGTAAAATGTCCTAAGTTCCATAACCAACAAGATACAGGGTGGCGCACCTCATTCGCCCCGGTTGCTTATACGAAAACGGGAACATGTACAAACAAACTTTTTATGGGTATATGTAAAGAGACGATGTGCGTAATTTAAAATTATTTTCAAATGTACAGGGTGTGTCAGAACTAAGATCCATACCAAAGTTATATTTTTTTCTTATGGAACACACACACACACCGGTATTTTATTTCATTTTTGGATTCTTGGGCATAAAATAAGACATTTATTATGAGGTTTTAATATGTTTAAATGCTTTGGTTTTTGAGATATTTAAAGATATTTAAATATGCATGCTATAATAAAAAAGTTTGTCAGCACCCTGTATATTACTTTTCAGAGTTAATTCTTGTGCTGATTTTGAAGCCAGAGAAATAAAATCTACTAAAATCTTTTATTGCTTTAAATGTATACAGGGATATCAAAAATTGCTGGTCTATTTTAAATATATATTTCAAATACAACACTATGTATTTTTTAAAATAAGTCGAAGCAGATTTAAATGCTCTTTCAAACTATATTAGGGTTTCCTATACCTATCTGGCTCAGATCTTGAAGCGATTTTTCAATAAAATGGCAATCAAGATGGCTTGTGTTGTCATGGCAATTTGCTAGTGACAGTGAGTAGCTACTTTCAAAATATACATTAGTTTATGGACTTTCTTTAAGTTTATAACAGTTTACTTTTATTTAATATACCTACAATAGTTTAATAAGTATAAGTATTTATTATTTCATCAAGAAAAATATATATAGTGACCTAAGCCCCCCCAAAAGACATGAGCCCCCCTAAAAGTATATGTCTAGTTGCGCCCCTGCAATTAAGGTAAATTCATTTTTTTCACTTCCAACGACAGGTTTCTGTCTAATAGGTTTTACATATACCACACTATCAGCTCTGCGAAATAGGAAAAATATTTTTTCAAAGGAACGCTAGTCAAGAAAATTCCTATTTGGATATCTCTGAGCATAAACCCTTCAGGGCAACAAACAATCATTTTCCTCACAAAATAAAATCACCAGTAACATATCCATTCCTTCGGCCAGCAGATACTAAATAAATACTTACTTATTAACCTTATTGTAGGTAAATTAAATAAAAATAACATGTTATAAATTTAAATAAAGTCCATAAACTAATGTCGATTTTGGAAAGAGCTACTAAGTGTCACTAGAAAATTGCCATGGCGACACCAGCCATCTTGATTACCATTTTATTGAAAAATCGCTTTTTATTCAAAATCTGAGATAGATAGGTACAGGAAACCCTAATATACTTTGAAAGAAGAAAAATTGAAAGAAATTTGCTTCGACTTATTTGAAATAATGAAGTTTTTATGTAAAATAAATATTTAAAATACACCAGCAATTTTTGATACTCCTGTATACATTTAACAAAGCAATAATTTTTTTTAGGAAAGCTTATTTCTCTAGCTTAAAAGTCAGCACAAGAATTAATTCCGAAAAGTAATGTACAAGGTATTTTGATAAACATTTTTATTATAGCATGCATATTTAAATATCTTTAAATACCTCAAAAAGCAAAGCTTTTAAAAATGTTTAAACCCTTATAATAAATGCCTTATTTTATGTCCAAGAATCCAAAAATTAAATAAAATAGCGGGTGTGTTTCATAAGGAAAAATATAACTTTGGTATGAATCTTAATTCTAACACACCCTGTACATTTCGAAATAATTTTAAATTATGCACATTGCCTTTCCACATATACCTATAAAATATTTTGTTTCTACATCTTTCCGTTTTCGTATAATCAACCGAGGCGAATAAGGTGCGCCACCCTGTATATTATGCGCTAAGTGTTACGGTTATCAAAGTGTATTGAAAAAAAATTCTCAACAGAGACACCTCCCGTTCTTACACATTGGTTATATAACAAAAAATGTTGTTTTTCTCGAACTGTTGATTTTGGCTTTTAAAACATTATTTACTTCAAGCACAGAATATCTAGCTATGCTTGCGTATACTAAGGGCTGGCAAAGGTTAGTCTTGGGTGGAGATTTCCGTATGTAAGAAGAGTACAATGCGTTTATAATGTACTGAACAAAGAGAGGACAGTAAACACGTTGCCAAACGTATGAAATAAACCGAGAAACTGTGCACATCGCTAAGAGACGTGGAAGGGGATATAGCAGATTTGTCGCAGTTGACCGGTCGACCCAATCAATACCTCTGTCAGTACTTAAAGTTCTAGGGAAAGGTGTACGTCATGCGTTCAATTTAATTACGTCTCGTGATACTTGATTTGTTTATTTATTAACGAGTCGTTGTAATTTTCCCTATAGCTTGAATTTTTTTAAGTCAAAGCTAGAAATACTTGCATTTTTGGTAAAAATAAGTGGAATTGAGTGGGTGTTCGATAGTGGTCGCGCTATTAGAACTCTGAATTCAAAAATCGATATTTCGAAATCTATTAGAAATAATAGATTGTATTTTTTTCTAGAACTTTGTTAATATTTCTGCTGTATTTTCTTTGTAGACAGTATGTGAAAATCTTTATCAATAAAAAAATTACAAGATTGCTGAAAATTGCTATGCTCTAAAAGTAAATGGATGGATTTTTTACAATTTTTGAATGGAAAAAACAACCTTATCGAATTTTTCTTATGTAAACATATTGTAAAATATCCGATCTTGAAAATAAAAAAAAAGTTTCAATATCTAAAGTGGTTCTTGAGTTATGACCTGTTATGTGTTAAAAAGTTGAGTTTTTAAATTATCGCGATTACTGACGTTTTCTTGTTATATCCTTATAATTCCATTTCAGATGCTCAGAAACATGTCTAATGATTTTATCTAGTTATCTCTTGAAAAAAAAGTCTTTTAAAAATAAGCGGTTTTACTTTACTTGATAGGGAAAGGCGTATCGGCAACGCCGCAACAGCACAACGTCGCGCGTCGCGCCGGTCGGTCGCATTTCTCTCACTCCGACTTAATAAGATCCCTATGCGATTTACTTCCACACATGTAAATGCTGACCCAAAAGTAACAGTTGCCAGCACGGTATATTCTGTGCTTCAAGTCTTCAATTGTAAAAAGGTCAAAAATTAAATAACTCGGTTATTTTCAGTTTATTTTAATAATAGTAAAGAGAAAATATGTTTCTTTTGGCCAGATCTACTATTCCTTAAAATACTTGCACTTATTTCTAGGACACCCTGTATAGTTTATGTAATAAAAAGTTTGTCTTAATATACGCGGTGTTTTCAAGGAACGTAACCCCCACGTAAAACGAGGGACTGCTCTAGTAATAAAGACATCGAAAGAAGAGAAAAAACTCTTTTGACGATTTGAGGAAATTAAAGAAATGCACGCTCCAACAAATACACGTTTTTTCTCGAGTAAAAACTTGAGATAAATTAGCTTGATTATTTTAAACAAATTGTGTTCTTATCCGAGCGAAAAATCTAAACGAATGGCCGCCCCGAAGTCTCATTGTGAATAATTATTCCCTCTGTTTTTTCTCGGGTCCTTTCTTAACGAGGCGGCTCACTTTGATGTCCTATCTGTCAAATTAACACCTCTATTTCTTTCGACGTGGCCGAGAAAAACATGATGAGAAGAAGTAAATAACTTGGAACTTTAAGAAAAAACTACTGATATTGAAATTAAAAAATACCGGATGTTTCAAAAAACGTGTGTGCCATCCGTCGTGGGGAGTTTGCTCACGTAAAAATAAGATTTATTTTTTATGTCAACATAGTTCCGATTCTGCTTTATTTTATAGCTACAGCTAGAGGGTTAAAGTCTTATTTTTTTCCAAGCACTTTCTTCCAAGTGCTTTTAGTGATTCCAATAAAATTTTGAGGATAATAGTTATTATAAGTGCTACATACAGGGTGGTCGAAATTGGTCTGTTTTAACAGAGAAAACCTATTTCCCGAGCAAAACCGACATAGATGTCATGACATAAACCGCCTGTTGATGTTTTCCCTGCCAATTGAGATACGGGGTCTTTTTACATTTTTTACTATTTGGAAAATCACCCATAACTTTTTTATTTCGCGGAATAATAAAATTCTATAAAAACGTTCTTAAGGCACTTTTTTAAGCACAATCCAGTGGCGTAGTCAGATTTGTTCTATGCTTGCTCTTTTTGTCAGAAATAATAAAAATTATAATTTTTTAAATAGAAATCATAGTTGGCTATGAACTTAAAAAAATGCTGGCGTTTAACCCTTTCCAACGATATAAAGTTATTGGTATCTACCGTATGATCGAAAAAAAACGGCGTCCAGTTGGCTGGGAAATGAACATCAATGACATTTCCCATATAAATTTACATTTAAAATGACAGCGATCTTCATTCCATAACCATCGCTGACGCCGTTTTTTTTCGAGCATACGGTATTTCTAAGAATGAGATAAATATTTAGTTTTTTATCTTTGTATCGAAGTGGGCCTTGATTTTATGTTGACCTAGTTGCCTAATTATTTTTTATTACAATTTAATTTTTTATAATTAGAATTAGAATGAGTGGGAGGGGGGTTAATCACTTCGACCTTACAGATCCATTGTGTCCCCCTTTCTTGAATCATAACTCATCATACAGTCCCAGGGCTTTGACAAAAGCCAGTATCTGGGACGGTTTTATAGAGGGTAGTTCTCCATCTCCAATATCAGTCGTACCAAAATTCATGGCACGAATGGTTGTCGTCTCGGCGCACTCAGTGATGAGGTGTACTGGTGTTTCACCATCTTCCCCACAGAATCTGCATTCGCCGTTTCTTCTTAGTTTCAATCTACTGAGGTGTTCATTGAGGAGACAGTGTCCTGTTAAAACCCCGTGACAATCCGAAGATTGTTCTTACTCAGACCCAGGAAGATCTGTGATTTTTCTTGATCATAAGCCCTCAGAAACTTCTTCGAGTGTCCTAGACCATTGCAAGATTTCCATTCCAGGTTGCGGATGGAATCTTCCAAGTTCTTGAGTTCCGCCTTGAGTTGGTTACCACTTGGAAAGCAGAACGGTTTACAATTTAATATTCTATATTATTATTTATCTGCATAATTAAAAACTTTTGAAAAGGCAAATTAACATTCTATATTAGTATTAGTAATTACAAATGAAATCGATACAATAAACAAAGAACAAAAATAAAAAGACGTATTTTTTGGGTGACGAATATAGTTTTCTAAAAAAAATCATCTAAGATATTCAAACAGAGCACCTCCTTGTTGAATAAACATCTTTTGCGCACAGAGTTACAGCGAACTGGTGTAATAAGTCCAAAAGCTGGCCTTCTGCAATTCTTCTCTCGTCCCAATGGTTCTTCCCTTATATATAAGGTTTTTAATTTTCCTCATAAAGAGTCGAAAGAAGATAAATCACAGGACCTAGCACGCTAAGACATGGGGCCACTTGTTCCAATCCGATTCTCTCTAAATTCTCCATTTAATTGTTCAGTTGTAACCCTGGCGTTTTAATTGTAATTGGTAATACTAATATAGAATGTTGATTTACCTTATCAAAAGTCTTTAATTATGCGGATAAATAATAATATAGAATATTAAATGTGATAAAAAATAATTAGGCAACTAGGTCAACACAAAATCAAGGCCCGCTTAGATACAAAGATAAAAAACCTAATATTTCTCTTATTCTTAGAAATAAATTCCTATAAATTTATATTGTTGGAAAGGGTTAAACGCCAGCATTTTTTTAACTATGATTTACATTTAAAAAATTATATTTTTTATTATTTCTGACAAAAAGAGCAAGTATGGAAAAAAACTGACTACGCCACTGGATTGTGCTTAAAAAGGTGCCTTAAGAACGTTTTTACCGAATTTTATTATCCCGTAAAATACAAAAGTTATGGGCAATTTTCAAAATGGTAAAAAATTCAAAGAGTATCTCAGTTGGCAGTGAAAATATCAACAGGCGGTTAATATCATTAAACGTGTCTCAAAAATCGAGCCCATTACATCTATGTCGGTTTTGCTCTATCTAGTCAGGAAATAGGTTTTCTCTGTTAAAACAGACTAATTTCGACCACCCTGTACATACATATATGTTAATTTTAAAAAAGTGTCGACACATTCACCAGGAATGTGCATATGAGTTTTCATTGGAATATTTTTCTAAAAAAAAACATGTGCACCACTGGCTTTTCTCTTGTCAATTGCGGTCTCCTTAACCTATCCTAAAAAAAATCCAAATTTGTTTTCAAAAAATTCCGAATTTTCAATTTTTTTTTTCGCGAAACAAACCTCATAGGTAATCGTTTTTCTGGAGTCAAAATATACTACCACTAAAAATATATGCATTTATTTAAGACCCACCCTGTATACATTAGTGCGAAAATGCATAGTTTTAAAGTTACACGATAATAAAACTTTTTTAAAATATAGGTCTGTAATTCTTAAATAAACATAATCTTAAATGCCATTATTTTTGTTTTGCTTTGCTGTAGGTTGTACAAGCTGTGGTTGTACTAAACATCAGTAATATAAATTTTACTAAAATTTAATAATAAATTAGATTAAACAAATAATTTATATATTATTTTTATTTTTATTTTATTAATTACGATTGCGTTTATCTTATCAGGGAGATTGAAATCGGCAATGTCAAGATACAACTGTTAATCGGTATTAAAAGGCCTTCACAATTTAATGAACAAGAGAAAAAGTCAGTGGCGCACATGTTTTTTTTCGTATTAATTTAATTTTAATTTTATTAATTATGAATAATAAAATTGTGTTTATCTCATTAATGAAAGCGAAATAGACAATATATCAAGAAACAATTTTTAATCGACATTAATCGGCATTAAACGATTTAAACAATTTTGCTAATAAAAGAAAGAAAGACAGTGGCGCACATGTTTTTTTTTAGAAAAATACGAGGAAAAATATTTCATTGACGTCCCTAGTGTGACGTTCCATATGCACGTCCCTAGTGAATATGTCGACACTTTTTTAGAATTAACATATGTCCATCAACTTATAATAAATTTTACGGTCAAAATTTAAAATCTTTAAAAGCACTTGAAAGAGCACTTGAATAATCTTCACATCGCATGGTTTTTGAAACACCCTGTATATCTATTATTATTCGATTAGTGCCCTAAACATTTGGAATTTTAATGAAATTACTGATTTAACTGTAATGACGATACACGTAAACTTAACTCGTTAAACAGACACCCCCTCCCTCTCCCAAGCTCCAGCGTTCCGAAGTTTCTACGGTCAAACGAGTTTGAAACTTGAAGGAGAGAAATGTCCAGTTTGACAGTGTTATACTAGTACCTGTGTTGAGCCTAGACTTTAATGATACAGAGTGTCCCAGAAATAAGTGCAAATATTTTAAGGGGTGGTAGATCTGGTCAAAAGAAACATTTTTTCTCTTTACCATTTTTCAGTCCAAGTCCAAAATAACCGAGTTATTTTACTTTGAAAATTTAAACAAAAAATGCTTTTTTGCTTAAATTTTGAGAACCACTGATTTTTTTCTGGATTTTCTTTCATGTAATTTTAATATACTACCTGTGTTGCCATATTATCAAGAAATTATGCTTTTTAACTTAAAACAAAAAAAAAATTCCAATTTTTTTTTTAAAAATTCCAAATTTTTGAAATTTTTTTTTTGCAAAAAAAAACCTCATAGGCGTGTTTCTGAGGCCGAAATATACTACCAGTTAAAATATTTGCACTTATTTCTGGGACACCCTGTATATATTATAAAGTAAACTTGTTATATAAGTAAAAAATGTCTATATCTATGTGGCGGATTCATCTATCCAAAAATATCCTTATGGGTTTTCGCCATTTTACTAGACATATTAAATCCGATTGCAATTAACACCGATTCATACATTAAAAACACACCACACTTTATAGAAAAAATTTCAACCTAACAGTTTAATGGTTAGTTTTGACGTTGTTAGTCTTTTCACTAATATGCCGGTAGATAAATCACTTAAAATAGTTAGGGATAGACTAGAACAAGATACACATTTAATAGATAGAACAAAATTAAACATATATAGTATTTTGGAATTGTTGACACTTTGTGTAAAAACTACTTATTTCCAATTAAATAATGAATTTTTTCAACAAGATTTCGGTATGGCAATGGGATCGCCTCTCTCTCCTTTGTTAAGTAATATTTTTATGGAAGATTTTAAAAATAATACAATAAATAGTTTTTCAAAAAAGCCTGTAATATGGCTGCGTTATGTTGATGATATTTTTGCAATATGGCAACATAACGTTTCTGAAATAGACATTTTTTTGGAACATATAAATTCTCGCGAACCTACCATAAAATTACTTTAGAAGTAGAGAGACGTAATCGTTTGCCATTTCTTGATGTTTTAGTGTCAAAATTTCAAAATAAACTAATTTTAGATGTTTACAGAAAACCCACAAACACAGATAGATACTTAAATTTCACATCTAATCACAGTATAAGTGTAAAAAAAGGTGTTATAAAAAGTTTATATGATAGGGCAAAAATAATATGTACAGACGACATTTCACTAAACAAAGATATAAACCACATAAAAAATACATTAATAAAAAACGACTATCCACCATATTTTATTGACAAAACATTAAACGAAATACAAACCCCAAATCATAGACACAAAGATAACAATACACAATATATACAACTTACAATTCCATACATACGAGGCGTTTCAGAAAAAATAAGAAGGATAGGAAAACAATATAACATACAAACATCTTTCAAAACACAAAATACACTTGGATCAATTTTATCACATACTAAACCAATGAATACAGAACAACAAACAAAAAATGTAATATACCAAATACCCTGTGAATGCGATAAATTTTACATTGGTGAAACATCTAGACCCTTAAATGTTAGAATTAAAGAACATAAGGATTATTTAAGAAAGGGAGATTTTCACAAATCTAAGATTTGTCAGCATTGATGGGACACAGGGCACAGAATAAATTTTAATAACGCCAAAATTATAATGAAAGAAGCGATAGCCTCTAAAAGAAAAATAAAAGAGGCTTTTTTAATTCAATCTAATAAAAATAAATGTATTACTCATGCATCTGTAGATGTTAGTAATGTATGGCAATCGCTTCTTTCATTTTAAAGAACATTACATAAATAAACATAACATACGTAAAATTTAAAAATAATCATACAGAAAGTTTGGGCTTTTTGGTTTTACCTTATTAAGTAATTATCAGGTAGTAATTGTTAATTTTGAAGTTTAACTTAATATAATGTCATTTTAACAGAACGTCAACGATTTCTTGTAGACGTATCTGTTTTAAAAAGTAAAGTGTTCTCGAATAGTTCAATTTAAATATTTTAAATAGTTTTTTTTTTCTTGTTTCTTTATATTTTTTTGCTTCCGACGACGGAAAGAGAAAACTTTCCGAAACGTTAAGCATTTTTTCTTTGTTAGGCAAATTTTTATTACTGTAAACACAACTTCTGACAAGCAGCGTCCGTTTAGGTTTAACGCCAGAAGTGTTTACAAAAAATAACTATTTTATTTTGTAGATTTTTCTTGCAGTGCAGTGGCGAAAAACCCATAAGGATATTTTTGGATATGTGTTATATAAGTATTATCTATTAGGAACATTCAAAATATATTCTGAATATCAAACCTGATGAACTTGCAAGACATATTTTGGCAAAGTGACCGATTTTAGTAACACTGTCGTTAACTATTAAAAGATATTGATTAAGAATAATAGGTATTTTTACTAGTAGGTACTTTCGAATAATAGGTAGTGATTTAATACATCTTCTGAATCTGTGTCTAGGAAAGTATTTTCAAGAATGAGGACACACCAGTGGCCGCTCATTACCCGTGGAACTGGGTAGGCGACAAGTTTTTAGTTGCATCTATTTGCCCCTCCCCCTTTATTTTTTTTTAATTTACATAATACCCTAACCCAATTCGTAAATATATGTTATCACTGGGTTAAAAACATAGCTCAAGTATATTTAGGGCAAAACTAAAGCAAACATAGCAGCATTCAACGTAATGACATAATGATTGACATAATGTACAAGTATAAGTTTTTTTAATCTCCTCAAATGCTCATTTTTAAGTACTTTGATAAATAAGATAGATAATAGTACCAAGGAGTACATAATAGTATTTTATTTTATTTTATTTATTAACGCAAACTTAAAAATTCGTAAGTATATAGACAATTAAATTTACAAAAAAAACAGATTCTCTTATTCATATACAAATATATTTCGAGACTAATAAAAAAGGAAAGAATAATTATGTTTTATATATTAAATTGATGAGTGGATCTCTTAATAAAGAAAAGTTATTTATTATTATATCAGTAAAATCATTAGATTGTTGAAGGGCTGTGAAAATATCTATTTAGAATGAAAGTAAGGCAAGTGACGATAAACGTTTATTTTTCGTGGAATTTCTCCTGTAAATTTTAATGCATTTTAAACATGAAAAATGTCTCTCAACCCAAGTACTTGTAAATGGTGTAGTAACAATTAAAACGAACCATTTGCAACGCTCTGGAAATATATCTCCAGGATCATTCTCGTTAATTTATTTTATAATCGAAAATTGTCATATCTATTATTAATACCTGCAATTTATTCAATAGATAAATAAAAATAATTGAGATATATCTGCAAACTTTATTTCTAAATGTAAAGCAGTGTTATCTAATATTTCATAAAATAAAATAAAATTCGCAAAGAAGGTTTTTGACTTCCCCCCTTTTATTAACATATCGAATTGAAATAGCACGCTGAAACTTTTCTGTATGATCTGCTTGGCCGGAATAAAACAACGCGCTTTTTATTTCGGATTCTATTAGTTCTGTAGCGTGTTCTGAAATACAGCCAGTTATATCATTTTGAATAGTCTTGAACAACCCCGAAAAATGTTTCTAATTTGCTGTAAATGTTTTTTGAATCTCCATAATATAAAAGTTTTAAATACTACGTATAATAATGAATCATATGAATCGGGATGAAATATCCCTTTAACTGCTAAGCCTACCGAGCTCCAGCTAGGGGTCGTCATTTTCTTGACATTGAAAGATGTCTTGACAATTGCACGCCCATGAACTGCTGGCTAACAAAGAATTTCATTTTCCCCCTAACGGTCATGACCCGTAGCTACAGAAAAAATGGATGTACTGTACAAAAATTTAATCCATCAACCCACACTTTTTTGAGCAACTCTATAAAACCTAAACTCTAGTTTGCACTTAAACAAAATTCCCAAGTGTTTTATTATAGGAGCTGCATGTGTCCGACAGGTCATTGTGCCCGACGCACTATTGTCGGACCCTGAAGACGTAGAGAAAGATTTAGCCGACATGTATATATTTCAAAAACAAGTATTTGAAAAGTCATTTAAATGTCTATATATTCTAAAAGTATATAAAATGTTCTACAAATACTGAAATTTGTTTACTACTTCTTTGAGAGCTTCGAAAATGTTTTAACATGTTAGTTTGCTACAAACTAACATGTTTGTTTAATAGGTACCTTTGTTGTAGACTATTCAGCAAATACCTGAGAGAAATAAAACCTATATTGCAAAATTGGAGTGTTCTAATAGGTAAGATATATACAGGGTGTCTCAGAAATAAGTGTAAGTATTTTAACTGATAGTATATTTCGACAATAGAAACGTCTATGAGGGTTTTTTGTGAAAAAAAATTGTCGAAAATGTTATATTTTTTACATTTTCTTCAAAATGTAACATTTTCTTCAAAAAACGAAAAAGGAATTTATACCTCGATCTGCCGAAGTTGTGGGTAAGTTTTTTTATTTCCTTTCTGTATGATAACACAAGTTTAGTAACTTATCTATGCAAAATCCTTTGGATACTGTGGAGTTTTACGATTTACGTATTTGGCCATCTGGCAACACAAGGCGTCGAATAAACTGAAAAGCCCTTAATAGCCGATTATCGCCAGCGGTTCTCAAAATTTTGCCATTTTTATGGTAAATTTTTAACGTTAAATTTTTAAGTTAAATAACTCGGTAATAACCGAAATAAAATATCAGTTTATTTTAAAAATGGTAAAGAGAAAATATCTTTCTTTTAACCAGTTCTACCACCCCCTTAAAATATTTGCACTTATTTTTGGGACACCCTGTATTTTACTAATTTTTGACTATTAGGTAAAATACGCAATCTATATTGTGTTACCTTTTACCTTTTATTATCTTTTGCTTTTTATGTATTCTATTGTGTTATATTTTGATTAATAAAAAAAAAGTAAATATAACATGATAAGATGTTGACAACGGTTATCACCGATGCCGCGATGGGAGATAAGAATGATAAGTTACCTGTAGTATTCCCTACAAAAAGCTGCTATGAGTTTATTGATAAGTAATCAGTATGGCGGCAAAGAATCCTAATATCGATTATTGTTGGCGTGACTACCATGGAAGAACACCTCCCGATGCCTATTCTCCAGGAATTGATGTAAATGGTCTCAAGATTTATGTCGGTCAGACGTTCATAGTAGAAAGACCTGGGGTATATCCTACAGCAATACGACCCGGAAAACCTATAGTCGCTTCGATAGATGGACCAAGAGAAGCCAGCAATTTTGTACAGGTATTCTAACAGTGTTTCTTCTCACTAGTCTTGTTTAGCTTTTGACAATTCCAAGTTCCAGTTTGAAATATATTTTTTCATATTGAAACTTCAACAGTTTGTATACATATAGTATATATTACTTTGTCTATATCTGCAAGAATTTTGTGTAATGAAAAATTCGGTTTCAGTGAACTATCCAGACACAAATTTTACCTTAACATGAATTTGATATTTGAATAAAGTCTGATATGGAAAAACCTGTTTCTCATAAAAATATACTAAAATTGTTATAGTTCATACCAGTTAAACTTTTACTCACGTGATTAAGCTTGACCGGGACAGCGTTGCCCACTTTTACATATTTTCTTTTAATCAAAATATTTTAGAAAACAAAAATCAGTTAATTATAAATAACAGCAAAGAATATTATAGTTTTAAGAACTCTCGTGTGGAAGCTTTAGTGATTTGTCACACCGTGGCGCTTTTGAACATAATCGAAGCCTGAAAATGCTAATATTTTAAATTTTGAGGACTACGCGCGGCGATATTTCGTACGGTGTTGCCAAAACATATTTTATTTCTCGATATTTAAAGATATTAAGCTATTTGTACATTTCGCACTAAAAGAGGTTCCAAAAAGAAGAATGTTCGACTGCAAGATCTCCTAGTAAACATTTTTAACACAATTCATTTAAACCAAAAAACTCGTAATACAAAACTAAAGTGTCAAAACGAATGACAATGTCAGGAAATATATAAATAAATGTGGCAACTTGAAATTTTTTACAGCCTATACCATCTGAACCCCAGCGGAAAATTTAAATTCTAGTTAGTCAGCGCCGAATATATCCATGGTTGGCAACAATGAATTTAAAAATCGCGCCCTCGATTACGTAACTAAAAGTTTAATCGCTTATAGTTTATTTTCTATACCAAATGAAGTGTCCAGGGAAAACTTGATAAGCGCCGATTTCCGATTTCTTAATTTTAGGATTTTACAATATTATAATAGGTCTAACTGGTCCCTACAAAAGTACAGTACGTCTGTCCGTTCTGTAGCTACGGGGAATCCGTGAGAGGGGAAACGATATTCTCTCGATGTTTTTCGTAAAAAATAGACGACGCGTCCCATCAATAAAAATTCAACAAATTTGCAAGTAGCCAATAAAATGCGTGGGCGGAGCGATTTGCGGTGACGCACTCGTCAAATCGACGTATAAAATATATTGCTGTTTATTTAAATGTTTTTTGTCCGCATTCCTTTCATAGACACAGATCCAGCAGATGTACTGTATATACTCTGCAGGGCAATAAATTGTTAAATTCTGAAATATATGTCTAGTAAAAATATAGAATACACAGAAAGAACCTGTTAACCGCCAGCAGTTCAGTGCTCTTCTGTAAAATTAGTAAAATGGCGCTTATCATGTTTTTCCCCTGGATACTTTACTACTACAAATTCTATAACCGATAATAAAAAAAAGTCGCGGACTTGTTTATATCCGTTTCTACGTTTATGACATAGGTTTATGCTATTATACCATGTTTATGCTGGCACTAGTGAAGATTGAATGTTAAGAAAGGATTGATACATGGTTTCCAAATCAGCTAGTAAAAGTAAATTATCTAGAATTTAAGCCTAGTTTCCATGCATCCCTTTTTTGTGGATGGACTCAAAAAAGGAGTTTGATTATATTTTTTATTTTTATTAAAAACATTTGGCTCTCGGTGAATCACGCTGTGTAAACGTGCTTTGATTGCTTTCGCTTCTCTCGTTTGTTTTTTCGTTTCTATCTATAATATTTTATTTTTCGCTAAAATCTATAATATAATAAATATAATAAAATTTGCAGTAACGTCAAATTTGTGTGAAACAATACCAAAATTATATTAAAATATTTTCAAATTCCGTACATAATACTTATTTTTACTTATTTAAAATTACTACTAAAAATGGCTACTTATTGAATTAAAAAAGAATACCCTGTGCGCATATTGAACCAAAAGTCGACATAAATATAATGAAAAATTCCATTAATATAATGAATTAAATCATTAATTTTGAGCCGATGAATTATTTCATTGGCACAATGAAAAGTAATTCATTAACTCTATGAACTTTAAGTTCATTAAATCAATGAACAGTGTTCATTAATTTGAAGAACACATTCATTGGTACAATGAACAGATTTCATTACTATAATATACTTAAATCCTTTTATTAATGAACCGTATCATTAATACAATGAAATAATTTCATAACCTATTTAGTTATACATTTAAAAGTCGACACTATTAGTAACTCTTGTTACACCGTATAATCGATGATGAACATCGCTGTCCTTGATATGAAATGTCATTGATAGTTATTTCCCAGCCAACTACCTGAAATAATTCTACTATAAATAGATTTCCATTTGAACAAGCCCTTAGCTACAAAGGTAACAAAATTACTAATAGTGCCGACTTACTTACGAGCACAGTAAATTTTTCCATTAGGGATTATTAATAAAAAACGAGTGCAATAAACTAATAATAATTTATTAAACTCGATATAGCATATACAAATTAAAAATTAAAAAAATCGAATCGACGAAGAGAATAGTAATGTTATTATTAATTTTAGGGTAAATTATAATAAGAAAATTAATTTACCAGTCGATATCCTGAGGGATTTCTATAAAAAGACCATTTCTTTATTATAATAGACTTGATAACGTCTAGACGAATTTACGATGCCTCGGTCCTTTTATTAATGAACCGTATCATTAATACAAGTCTGTCTGTTCATATGTCCGCCTGTCTGAGCATTCCATTCGGGTACCTCTATCTACGTGCCTAGTTTGGTTCCAATCGACCCATAATTAAGGGAAAAATACTGATGATTTCGTCCATATAGAGGCATCGCTTCGAAAAGTCGTGGGCATCATCTTGTAACCCGTCCACAATTACGCCGAGATCGACCCACATTTTTCTTCAATATCAAATCCATAATCGCACCATGATGAAGATGTAAACGAAACATCGTATCAAACTTTGGAGGGTGAGATCCTGTGCACCGTCACTCACATAACCTACATAGTCAAAACTAACTGTTACAGTGACACGTGTCGTACACAATCAAATTGGTCTTGGTCCAATCTATCGACTTACAAATTTCATTTAAATCGGGCAATGTTTTATTTGAATCATTGATGACAGGGTTTCGTAGTGCTCGAAACGTCGTCAAAATGTCATGAAAATATGGGACTCTTCGAGCCACATCTACATTCCGAGTTTTAGCTCCCTAGCTCACATAGGACCCAACTTAGGACGCTCCAAAGACCCATTAAATCAGATGATTTTTTCTCTATTGATAATAGGGTTTCATAGTGCACAAAACGTCGTCAAAATATCATGAAAAGATGGGGCTATCATGAAAAGATCGCGCTCCATCTACATTTTGAATTTCAGCCCCCTACCTCAGATAGGACCCGAGTTACGACGCACCGTCGTAACCTCCAATCGTTATCACTTTTCCTCTCGCGTCTCGTGTGTCACGGCCTTCAATTTTTACTCCCATCGCGCTTAAAGAAGTTTTACAGAAAAAATCTGTGTGTGTCTGGATAGTTTATAAGACCCGAAATATTCAAAATAAATAATTGATTGCAAAAATTAACCCAGATTTTTCTTAGATCCTGTGCACCCGACATGCTGAACGTTTCAAATGGATCCGAACTGACGCTACAAAACTTCACTTGATCCCAAGAAACTACCACCCTATTTTAGCGGGCATAGAAGAAGGAAACCGTCTATATATCGGCAGAATAAGTAACCAGGGTGAAATGATCATTGGAAAAATCCTCGCTGGCCATGTGGGCAATGCTTTGATGTGGTTTGCGCACAACAATTCTGAGAAAAGTGCCAGTTCTTATGAGGTTCTGACTTATGATGACGGTGATAATAACGCAGCTTATCGCTCTAGTATTACAGTTAATATCAAACGTTCTGGACGTTAAATTAAATAGTATCTTACGTTATACCGTATGATCGAAAAAACCGGGGTCCAATTGGCTTGGAAATGAACATCGATAACATTCACCATAAAATTTTAAATATAAAATGACAGCGATGTTCGTTTCATAGCCACCGCTAACACCGTTTTTTTTCGATCATATTGTTACTATACCTTCTACTAAGGGCTGGCAAAGGTTAGTTTTGGGTCGAGATTTCCGTATGTAAGAACACTACAATGCGTTTATAATGTACTCTGAACAAAGGGTAAACACGTTGCCAAACGTATGAAATAAACCGAGAAACTGTACACATTCCTAAGAGACGTGGAAGGTGATATTGCAGATTTGTCGCAGTTGACCGGTCAACCCAATCAGTACCTCTGTCAATACTTAAAGTTCTAGGGAAAGGTGTACATCATGCGTTCAGCTTCACGATTTAATTACCTCTCGTGATACTTTACTTGTTTATTTATCAACGAGTCGTTGTACAACTTAACAAGTATAGCTAGAGATGTGAGAAATATAAAATAACACGGCGACCGGTGCTATCCCCAAGTCTCTTCCTATATTTGTACAACTGTAATTTTCCCTATACCTTAAAAATTTTTAAGTGAACACTTGCATTTTTGGTAAAAATAAGTGGAATTGAGTTGTTCGACAGTGGTCGCGCTTTTAGAACTCTGAATTCAAAAATCGATATCTCGAAATCTATTAGAAATAATTGATTATAGTTTTTTTCAAAAACTTGCTTAATATTTTTGCTGTATTTTCTTCGTAGATAGTAAAAAAAAATCTTCATCAATAAAAAAATTACACGATTGCTGAAAATTGCTATGCTCTAAAAGTAAATGGATGGGTTGTTTACAATTTTTGAATGAAAAAAAAAACAACCTTATCTAATTTTTCTTATGTAAACATATTGTAAAAGATCCGATCTTCAAAATAAAAATCAATTTCAGATGCTCAGAAACATGTCAAATGATGTAATCTAGTTATCTTGTAGAAAAAAAAGTATTTTAAAAATAAGCGGTTTGCGATAGTGATTTTACTTTACTTGATAGGGAAAGGCGTACCGGCAACGCCGCAACAGCACACCTTCGCATATCTCACTCCGACTTAATAAGATCCCTATGCGATTTACTTCCACACATGTAAATACCGACACAAAAGTAACAGTTGCCAGCACGGTATATTAAGCAGTGGCGTAGTTACACCCCCTTCAGGGGTGGGGCGTTTACAGAGGACCCCGTTCTGGGCCATGGCTAACCAACTGAAAATTGAGATATGAAGCCAGGGGGCGAAGACCGAAAGTTGTGGGGAAGCCCAAGTATACACTACCAACCAATGGTTGACATCATGTTGACATAGTCAGCAAATATTTATGCTGCTTTAAGTTTCTAGAGTATGTTTTTTTTTCGTTTGATATTATAATTTATTCGATTGGTTTGATTATAGTAATTAGTTTCAAGCTGTTTTGTATTTAATTAAGAGTGTTCTTTGCTTCCCTTTTTATTTAAATTCTTTATATCAATCCATTTAATAATGAATTTATTAATCATATTTTATAAGTTCAAATGATTTGGAAACAGGTCCATATAGATGATCTTTTTAATTTAAATAAATACTTTAAGAGCTACAATTAGTGTATACGTTATTATTATTATTTTTTAATTATTTATTTTAATTTTATATTATCTCAATATCCTTGAAAATATCAGGGATTTTTTTCTTATTAACTTGTCAGTTCCTTAAGAGATTTTAGAAATAATATGTGCACTCCGAATAAATACAAACCTATAGATAAAATAAATTAATCATTTTTGAAGTGTTTGATAAATGATAAATCCTCGTAATTTTTTTTTTAATTTTGTTCATCCCATACTTAGATAAATCTTAATATTCAACATAACTATTGATTGTATCATTAATAAATCGTAGCATGTAAAATGTAAAATATCTTTTTAAATTTAATTTTTGTGGCTATCGTTTTTTTTTTCATAATATTTAACAGAATTCCAATTTTCAGTATATTTTATGTCTCGTTCATCTAAGTGTTGACGAATCTTCCTAAAATCCTTTTTCACAAACTATTTTTTATAATTCTGCTATAATAAGAGCTGAACATTGTATACAGGGTGTTTCAAAAAACATGTGCCATCTCTCGTGGGGAGATTCCTCACGTAAAAATAAGATTTTTTTCATACCAACATAGGTCTGATGCTGCTTTGTTTCGTAGCTAGAGGGTGTTAAAGTTTTAATAACCTTTCGATTTATTATCTAAACCTCGCAGTGTTGCCACGTCCTGCGTTCGACATTCTACGATCGACGAATCGACATTCTACATATTCCTATATTTATAAATTCATAGCAATTTTAAATTTCTTTACCAAAAATTAGGAATGTTAATTTTAATCTTTTATCTAAATTTCTTAATAAATTCACAAATTTTAATTCATATTTTGATTGATATTTGCTCAATTTAATATAACATTTTTAGATACCTATTGATTACAGTACAAAATAAAACAGTAATAACAATTATTTCATACCCATACCCTTTAAGTTGGGCAACTGTCTCGACATGCGTGTTTTGATTGCTTTGGATTCAACCGTTTGTTTGTTTCCTTTCAGCTTTCTCTGTTTTTTATAGTATATATATATATATATATATATATATATATATATATATATATATATATATATATATATATATATATATATATATATATATATATATATATATATAAGTAATTTTTTATTCACCTGGCAAAGAAGGCCAATATGTGTTCAATAGTTATAAAGCAGTTTGTAGGTGGAGTATGCAAACCATACGTATACGCCAACTATAAACAGTATAAATGGAAGCAGATATTTACTTAATTATAATTATTAGGCCCCAGTAATTGTCAATGGCATTTTCTATTTAGGAAATTGAATCAAGGGGTAATTTTCTTTCTTTAAAATATCGAATAATTATTATTTTTTATATATTTTGAGACTGAATTTATTTATTTTAGTTTTTAAGTTATTTTTCAATGGTTTCATTATTTATTTTTACTGAATAAACATTTTAAATTACAACCAATGCACAGCATAACTTGTATTCCAGCTTCATTAGTGATGATGAGCAGTGAAGTCTTTAGTATAACGGGGGCCACGGGCCTGAGACAGCGAAGGGGCTTCTCGGATCTTGGAGGACTTACAAAATCGCGATATTTTGTCGCGGTATTTCCCTGGAAGCATGTTTAAGAAAAAAATATTTAAAATTCTTGGACGAAAAAAACTACCTGTCAAAAAAATTTGTACAGCCTAACAGTCAAATTTAATGATTATCACAGCCCCTGTGACATAAAGAAAAGACATGTGGCTATCTATTTCAAAAATTAAATTGTTCAAATGTCATATAATAATGGCGGTAGCTGTCATGGAATTGAGCGATTAAAAAATTATCATAAATAATTTTCCAAATGGAAACCCACTTTTTTTATTTCACTAGTGGAAAGGTTTTCCAATTCGTTACGTTTTATCTAGACATATTCCTATAGCTAAAATAAATCGTTTTTAAGTTATTTAAGATTTAGTTTGAAAACGTATATTTTTCTTGATTTTATCTAGCTTCCTTTGGCATTAAGTGTCAAACAGTCAGATAATTTATTTCCATCTTTCAGAAAATGAATTATTTGAATTTCCTATATTATAACTACTGCTGCCTTAAAAGTTTAAAAAGTGTATTTATATAAATATATAAATTGATACCACTATATACCAATATATACCACTAGATTACCACTATCACATAGGTATATAAATATATCTCGTATTTTCGTTCTTTAGTAATATCTAGTAGTTGATATTTTAATAATATACCATACGATCGAAAAAAAACAGCGCAAAGTTATATAGCTTGGAAATGATGATCGATAATATACTGTCATAGTATACTGGTTAAAATCAAGAAAAATATACGCTTTAAAGCTAAATCTTAAATAACTTAAAACGATTTATTTTAGGTACAGGAACATGTATAGTCAAAAAGTAACAAATTTTAAAAACGAAAGTAACGAAAGCCTTTTCACTAGTGAAATAAAAAAAAGTGGATTTCGATTTGAAAAAAATGATTTATGATAATTTTTTAATAGCTCAATTCCATGACAGCTACGGCCATTATTATATGACATTCGGAAAATCTAATTTTTGACATAGATAGCCACATGTCTTCTCTTTATGGTACAGTGGCTGTGGCAATCACTAAATTTGACTTTAGGCTATACAGTAGACTCCCGATTATCCGAATCCGGGTTATCCGAAACTCCTGATTATCCGAAACGACCTGTCAAAATAAATACTCCGTTTTAACCGAAACGCATGTTCTTATACCTTTCAATTATCCGAATACTACCTTACAGAAGTCTTGGGAGAAAATTATAGACCTACTAAAACAATCAACAAAGGTGAAAAATGATGACGGTGAGAATCGGTATGATGAAAAAGAGGACGAGAATCTTTATGAGCTTGCAAAGAAAATACCTGAATTCAAGGACCTTACCAAGGAAGAGCTTGATAATTGAGAACAAGTTGATAAATTGGATGAAGAAGAGATATCAAACCGCGAATTAGTTTGACCTTACGAGTGAAAAGAATGACACAGGATGTGAAGGTGAGAATAGTGACTAAGAGGAGGAAGAGAGCAAGAAAATCACACAGTGAAGCAATTGATTGCTTCGAGAAAGCACTGATTTATATTGAACAGCATCCTGAAGCTACAGCCACCGACTTTTTTTTGATTCGAAGATGGAGAAATATTGCTGTTAAAAATGTACGTTGTAAAACAAAACAGTCCACACTAGATTCTTTTTTTTTCACTTAGATTGTTTTTTTTAGTTTCACCTCCGCTTTATCCGAAAATTCGATTATCCGAAACGGGTCCGGTCCCGCACGTTTCAGATAATCGGGAGTCTACTGTATACATATTTTTGACAGGCAGTTTTTTTTCTCCAAAAATTATAATTTTTTTTTCTCAAAAACGGTTAACGTTAGGTATAGAGTGTTTTATATCAAAATTCATAAAATATTACAGAGAATTTAAGTATGTAATAAAAAATGGAGTCACCCATTTAAAATAAGAAAGTTGCTGTCAACTTCCGGTACTTCCGAAAGTGCCGCCATATTGAAAATATTTTTAATCGATAGATCTCATTGTGAAAAAATGATATGTACAAAATCTCGTATCTAGATATTGTAGTACTTCTAACGCAGACTCAGCCTGGGACACCCTGTATAAATACTTGAATTTTGTCAACCATTATACATACGTCATTCAATTTTTACAAATTGTGCATTAGAAGTATATCATTATCTAAATAGACCGGGGGCCACATTTAGCTTCGCCGCCCCGGGCGGGCCCCCGACAGGCTTAGTCCGCCACTGATGCTAAATACATCGAAAATATAGCAAAAAAACAAATTATGATAAAGCCTATATGAAAATAATATGTTAGAAATGGATACTGTTATTTTAGCAGTTATTATAATAGCCTGTATGTTATTATAATAGTCTATTTTAGTTAAGTGTGCTTCGAAAAAGAGAACTGTCACAGTTACTTTTCTGTCATTACTAAATCTGTCATAAGTGTCTGTTTTTAAATGTTATGGATAAGTTTTTCTTTTAATTTATTTTGTATAATAGTAACACCATCTTAAAAATGGAATGTATCTCTGCTATCTCTGCTAAACTCCTCAAGTGGTGTAATTTTCTGATTTATTTTTAAGCATATACTTTCTTGACTATGCGGCAACACAGGGCGTCGAATTTTCTGAGGTCCGGGCACCGATCCGGGTAACTGGATGGTGTTGGCGATATCTGCCAGCGGTTCTCAAAATGCTGCCATATTTTTTTAAAATTTTCAAAGTTAAATAACTCGATTATCAATTTATTTTCAAAATGGTAAAGAGAAAATATGTTTTTTTACCAGATCTGCCATCCCTTAAAATATCTGCACTTATTTCTGGGACACCCTGTGACTTTTCTTTTGTTTTTAAAGCTATGATGAGAATAATGAAATATTGAAAGACTGACACTAGAAAACACTTAATATTTCATATGGTCTGGACTATAGATATTTGTTGAAGTAAGCCATTTTATTTTTTTCTGAAACAAAAATACCAAAAAATGAGAATCAACGACTTCTATTTATATTTATTTATCGATTATAATGTAATGATGTTAAGGAAATAATAACTGATTGAAACAATAAATGGAATAAAAAGGCGTTGGTCGAATAGATCAAAGAAATGTTATCTTTCATAATCATTAATGTTAATTAGTTCATTATATATGTATACGCAAATTCAAGTTGATATAATGGGGATTTACCATTTTACCCAATCAGCTTTCCGAAGAAGTAAATATTATTATTTTTGTTTATGAATAAAATTACAAATTAATTGTGACCCCTTGATGATACTTAAAACATATATATGATATAAAAAATTGTTATATAGGCCTCTTATATTCCTTTCTAAACAGTAAGTGATTAACAGTTCCGCTGAGTTGCTCAAAATGGGTTCCAAATGTCTGATTTTTGTTTTTTCTATATCTTTATTGTGTTTAGTAGGAGGCACCAATTCACTGATGGGTATGTATTATAATACACAAATTAATATAATTAATTTTAAACATTTTTGCAAATTTATTGCCTTAACACTTAGATCTACACCGCTACACGCATGATAAAAAAATTCGAACCACACCAATGGGATCTCGAAAACCATAGTAGATACCAGAGGATGGTTAAATTAAAACAAACTTGTGCATTTAATGTGCTTAATAGTATGTCATTTAGAAACATTCAACAGTTCGAGTAGTTCCGGAGATATTCGAGAAAAACCGAAAATTAAAGATTCCGATTTTATTTTTTCAAACGCTATTTGACAAGATATCCCAAAACTAAAAGATAATTATTGTCAATGCCGCTACTTTTTTCAACCAAAAAACAGTGTTTTCAGATTTATCATGCGATGACATTTCATCTTTTGACCACTATCATCAATGATCTAAATAGATAAATTCATTGACATTCTAACGATATACAACAAGTTATATACCGGGTGCGTCTCAAAAGTGGCTCATCTCTATAACTATTTTTATTTTTTCAGATAAAAAAAAACAGATTTGGCATGTTAGTATATGACATAAATTAGGATTAATGGACGTATTCATTTGTTTTTGGTCTCCCTACCCTCGATATTTTCTTACTTTATTCGATAGAAAATGACACTCTGAATAGAATAGATATATCATATATCAACTTTTGGTATTTTTGCTTTAAAAAGAATATACTAGGTACGTATTTCAAATTTCAATCTAGAGTGCCATGGCAGTGTTAAAAATGCTAATTTTTAATCCAGAGCCTTGAAAAAATAGATTTGATCGTCTAATCGTCTTTTTTCGTGTCTTGTCCTGGTCGGTTAAAAGTTAAAAGATGCCCAAATAGTATTTTTAAACATATCACATTTTTTTTTAAATGGGACGAGGGTGGCTCATTAGCATATTTGGGAAATGCATTTTTTACGAATAATTTGGTACCACACACTTGGTATTTCGAGTCAAATTGTTGTTAGTTGTTACATTTATGGCCATGGCACTCTAAATTAAAATTTAGAATGCTATTTTTTTTAATTAAAAATGTCAAAAGTTGACATATGCTATGTCATTCTATTTAGGATGTAATATGAATGTAATTTTTTATCAAATGAGGTAAAAAATACCAAGAGTGCCATTTAAAAATCAAAAATTTTAGAAGTCATTTACGGTTGAACAAGAAGTGACCGAAAATAATTGAATACGTCAATCAATACTAATTTATGTCATATGATGTATATGAACATACCAAATATCGGTTTTTTATCTAAAAAAATAAAAAAGTTATAAGCCACTTTTGAGACACACCCGGTTTTAAAAAAAATGGTTGGTTTCTTTTTTAGATTATTATTGGCGACCATATGCTGGTATTATACCTGAAGATGCTTATACGCCTGGCAAGACCCAAAATGGACAAGATATATACATTGGTCAAGTGGCAATCAAACCGCATCCTGGTGTATATCCAGCACCCTTGTACAAAGGAGAAAAAGTTGTGGCATCTAAAGATGGACCCAAAGCTGCCTGGAATTTTGTTCAGGTTAGAGATGTATAATAGTATATTACATACCGAGGAGGCAAGTGTTCCATTACGATCGAGAGATTAACTAAATCTCGAGACAATAATGAAAACTTTCCTCGGAGGTTTGTATACTATTTTATTTACAACCACATCGTTAATTAAAAAATAGGGACAGTATTTTATTTTGAAAAAAAAATAAATATGCAAAAAATTGTCGTTTTCTGTTTTGGCATTTTCATAATATCTATAGTTACCGGGGTACCAGTGGTTGTTATGGCGCAAACCTTCAACAGCAAAACAAACAACTAAGTGACAGTTTCGAATTTCTCGTTCGTTTTTCCAAATTTATATAATATAGAAAGTTTACTTCCAGAGAAAAGTAGGGGGCGATATGAAATGGCATTGAAAGTATACGAAAAATGGTGTGCCGAAAGAAATGCTAAGAATATTGCTTCGGAGACAGTCTTGATGGCATATTTTGGCGACATGGCAAAGCAGAAAAAGCCACCTACTCTTTGGGCTACGTACAGCATGATACGGACAATGCTAGAATTAAGGGAAAAGACTGACATATCAAAATATCACAAACTCGTCGCTTTTTTAAAACGCCAGAATGTAGGTTTTAAGCCAAAGCTATCTAGCATTTTTACCTGGCAAAACTTGGAGGATTTGCTCACGAAAGCACCTCAAGAATTCTTTCCTATTAAAGTAAGGCTTTTTTTAAATGTTTTATTTTTCTGTTTTTAAATATTTCTTTTCATTGTTTTACGTTGCGCTTATAGTGTGTCTGGGGAATGTTGAAGTGATGAGCTACTGAAGATAAAAACTACGCATATTGATATTTTAGAAAACAAAATTTGCATAGAAATACAAAAACTTATAAGAGCAGATCATTTATGATAACTAACACAAGTTGGATAGAAATTGTGAAAGAATTTATACAGTTACGAAGAGATATTGAAAATGAGAGATTTTTTGTTCAATATCGATTAGGAAAAGCTCGAAATCAACCCTGTGGATACAATTCTATATCTAAATTTCCTTACAAAATTGCTAGCTTTTTGAAACTTCCCAATGCGAAAACCTACACAGGTCATGCTGTTATACGAACAGCGGCTACGTTGCTGGTAAATAGCGGAGCTGATATTTTACAGCTGAAGCGTCTAGGGGGATGGAAATCCAGTGCTGTGGCTGAGGGTTATGTGGATGCATCTGTAGCTAACCAAACTAAAACCGCAAATATGATATCTTCAACGACATCGTTGCCATCATCTTCCTGTAGCAATTCAAACTCTTTATCTTCTTTCCTTACTATTAGAAGACCTGGCACAAGTCAGGAGTTAAGTTTTTGAAGCAGTGAAACCTCAATGAGCGAAACACATCATCAGGACGGCCCCTTAACAATATCGATTAACGCGTACAATAAGTCAAATTTAGGGGTGGATGGGCCATATGGGAAAACGGGAAAATTCCCGGTAGGCCGGTGGCAAGATGGGCCGGTGGGCCGGTCCCGATCAGAGCTCAAAAAAAGATTGATTTAGCAAAAATTAAATGGTTAATCTTCTAACTAAAATTACGTAAGATTCTTAGTGACTAACTAACTAACTAATCAATTTGCATCAATATAATCCTTAGTTGCTTTTAAACACATAAACACCAATTTGTAAAATAACTATTGTTAGATGTCTTCCTCTGAGACACTTATAATTTTAATAAACATCTGTTGTTTGTTCTTCCATTTGAAATGTTTTATTATACAAGGTGAGTCTATAAGTGCCCCTTATTTGTGCTGCTTTGTGCAAATATTTTCAGGGCTGGTAGAGAGGAATAAAAGAAACATAATATACTCTCTTTACCGTGTTTCAAATAAATCTAAAATAACCGAGTTATTAAAGTTTGAATTTTAAAAAAAACTGATTTATTTTTAAAAAGTTTTGCCACCTAAATCTTTCTGTATTTGCATCTCTTTTTGTGCCGTAATATCAAATATTAAGAAACTATACCGTGGGAAAATTTGCGGTGAACAGGAAGTTCTAAAAATTTTTCTAAAATATAGAGGAAAATTTAAACGAAAAAGCACGATTTTCAACATATTTTTTTACAAAAAAAATCATAGACGTGTTCCTGGGGTCGAAATATACCACCCCTGAAAATATTTGCACTTATTTAAGACTCATTCTGTATAGTTTTACCACCTATTCTTTTTTAAAAAGCACTTTATTAAAACACATTTATATCCACTGCTTAGGTATTGCCTAATTTTTTTTCGTTTGAGTCATGGCATTATCATACAAGATGCCAAATGTAGAAACTAGGAAGTTACGTGATGAGAATTATACCAAAATTAAAACACGTATACATGACGAAGCTGCTGCTGTACGAGAAAAGAGAGAATTTCTTTCTACAATCTGTAAGAAACTATATACCTGAAAAGCTAAAAATAATGTATTTCACAGCTTGCATGGGGCCAGCAACATTGGGCCAGCTGAACTGAATGAATCAGGAAGTCTTAGTTTCTCAAAACCGTGATTCAAAATCGTAGATCGTAATCATATTCAAGATCAAATTAATTACCGTTATCGATAATGGAAATAAAACAGTAGGTAGAACCCTGTTAAACTGAGTGATTTTCTAGTAAAAATTCAGTCATGTCCGACCCGATATTGATCTTTATAAAAATTTTGATCGAGACAATTTCAATATTTTTAAAAAATCGGAGGCATAAAAGATTTCTTCGCCCGAGCGAAAATCACCCTTACTTGAGGTGATTTGACCCTTATCCAGGGTGTCCCAGAAATAAGTGCAAGTATTTTAAGGGGGGTAGATTTGGCTAAAAGAAACATTTTTTCTCTTTATAGTTTTTCAAGTAAGTCCAAAATAACCAAGTTATTTTACTTTGAAAATTTAAACAAAAAATGCTTTTTTGCTTAAATTTTCAGAACCACTGGATCTTTTCTCTATTTTCATTCATGTAAATTTAATCTACTACCTATGTTGCCAGTTTATCAAGAAATTATGTTTTCTTAACTTAAACCTAAAAAAATTTCCAAAAATTTCTTCAAAAAATTCCAAATTTTCGCAAAAAAACTGATAGGCGTGTTTCTGAGGCTGAAATATACTACCAGATAAAATACTTGCACTTATTTCTGGGACACCCTGTATATTAATAAATCAAATATGTTTCTTCGTTATGATCATTTTGTTTTTGTGGATTCGGGCCGGTTGCCTGTTATTCCCGGGTCGGTTTCCACTTTCCCATCCACCCCTGGTCAAATTTGACCATAAGTTTCAACAAATAAATGTATTAAACTCTTCAATTATTATTGTTAATCTTTATGTTTATTTCTGTTGATGTTAGATAAGTATTTAATAAAGATATTACAAGAATATTTTGCTTAATTAAATGAGGCGAGAAATAAGAAAAACCGAGTGATGGAAATGGGTGAGGGTGAGGGAAACGGGAAGAGGGAAGAAATTTAGATAATTTGACACTTTCGAATTTTTTCAGTAATGTCAGTATTACATATATGTGGTTGTAAATAAAATATATTAATATATTTTCTTCCATATTTATTTAAAAATATCTAAATATAGCTCAGACCTAACAGGTAGAAAATTAAATTATGAAATAATAATCCTACCCTTGTCGCATAATGATAAAATTAATCATCTATTTCTATTTTAATAAATCAACAGTTTCGATGTTCTTCATATTATTTTGTATATTATTTTAGATTCTTTGTACTCGTTCCCCTGAAAAGCTTATATGGGTAGCCAGATCAAAGACGGACGCTCACATCCTTCCAGCAAATGTACATCCTGTTATAGGTGGCATGGAAGATGGTCAGTTGCTAAACATAGGTAAAATTCACTTTCAAGGACAAACGATAATTGGAAAAATTTTATCTGGAAATATAGGCGATGCTATTATGTATTACGTTTATAATAATTCAGAAAAGGCTATACATTCGTATCAGGTACTAGCCTACACAGAATTCCCTGAGAAGTATCGTCATTTAGAGTTAGCTAATCATTCTTAAAAATGTATCACGCTGCAATATTATATTTTTCTTCACATTTATTCTTTTTGTCCTTTATTTAATAGTATGTAAAATATGTACAAAAAATGTTTTTTATGATTAATTTAAGTATAAATTATAAGTTAAATAATAAAATAATCATAATAATTTTATAGTTTTCCTTTCATTTCAAGTGTTTAGGAACATATTTTCATGTAACAAACCAGCTTTTGCTCTCGACTTCGTCCGCATAACTCAGATCTGTTATACACTCTCTTTTGGTTGGGATTTACAAAAAATTCCGGTATCTGAGGAATCAATCGCTCTAATAGCTATCTGGTTCTTGTTGCAAACTGAAAACAATAACGTTGCCATATCAGTAAAAATCTCAATGTCATAAACAAGTGTAGCTGCTGGTTATTGCAGCCACCCCTTCAATTAAGAAAACTTGACCGAAAGCAAATCACCGAAACGAAAATTGCCCGAAAATATAATTCCCCTAAGAACCTTTTACCGAACGTTTCAAATGGATTTAAACATAATATGCTACCATAACCTTCACCTTCGCTTGATGCCAAAAAAACTAGCATCCTATTTTAGCGGGCATAGAAGAAGGGATCCGTCTATACAAGGTCTATACATCGGCAGAAACCAGGGCTGGAACTCTGTAACTAAATCAAACTAAATAGCGATCGGTAGCGATGAAGAATACTGACCTTGGCCGTACAAACTAAACGGCAAGCGACAGTATTCTTCATCGCTACCAATCGCCTTTTCGTTACAGAGTTCCACTCCAGGGTGAAATGATCATTGGAAAAATCCTAGCTGTTATAAGGGCGGTGATAATAACATAGCTTATCGTTCTATTATTACAGTGAATATTAAATATTCTGGAAGTTAAATTAAATAGTATTATTATTTTGTATTAATATACCCCTGTATCACAGAAGTAGTCATGGCCTTACTTGAGGCAGACAGCCACTTCCGGTCCAGACACCGAATTCCAAGAATTCTGGCGCCAGACGGATGACGTCACCTGTCTAGCTCTGCCGATGATGATGAGTCATCACTACAGTGCACTTGCGAACCTCTGGACCTTGACGTATGACGCCATCAACCGTGGCGGATACTTAAAGATACAGAGTGTCCCAAATAAGCAAAAAATATCAAAGTTGTATTTTTAAATGGAACACCCTGTATATTATTACATTTTTAGTTTCTACGATTAAAATAAAGGTAAATTTGATAAATGTTTACTACACTTAAATCTTACCGTTTTTGAAATATTTTCAATTTTGTGAAATTGCAGTCAAAATTTTAAGGCTTCATTTCTCCCAGGGTATGAAAGTTTCTAATACTAAATATTTACTGAAGTTTATTTATTGATCAGTTATTGTGCTGCAATAATAAAAATTGTACTACCTTATACAGAATGTTCAAAATTTTATTTTAAATAATTAATATCTTTAAACGGCAATAAGTTGTTTAATTTAAATGGAACACCCTATATATTTTATGAGAATCAGATGCACAATTTAATTGTCTATCAAATTGTGTTATACCGTTTTTTACCTATCTCTTCAAGATTCCGTAGAAAATGCATTTTCTTGTAATTTAGAACTCATTTATCAATACCCATATATCCATGGAATACTGACTTTTTAGATTATTTTTAAAGATGTACCAAATTTTAAAGAGTACAGATACTAATATTGTCGATATAATTCGTTTATTTCATTAAAAAATAAAAAAAACTGTTTAAATATTTGTTAAAGAGGATCAATTAATATGATTCCAGCTGTGATTCCAGTATTCAAACTACATTAACTGACTGTTTGCGTTGATTAATAATAATTGCTCCAAATACTAAAAAACTGGATTTTGTATGGGCATTAGACAGTGTGATAAAAAGTAACACCTTAAAAATGATATTTCATTTTTTAATAAATGCTTATTTATAACAACAGAGACTTTAATTTGATAACTTATTATTATATTGATTTCTGACTCAAATCCACATTTATTTATAATAATTTATTAACGAACACAATTAAGTATGTAATTAATTAGTATATGGGCGGAAATAATGGTGTTATATTTAATTAATGGTATACTATTTTATAAAGATTTAAATAGTTTTCTTTTTGCATACAAATGGGCTAGTAATATTATCGTAGTCTGTACATTTTGTACATTTGTTGCTTTAAAAACAATCTAAAATGTCAATATTCCATGGATATATTGATAAATGAGGTCTAAATTATAAGAAAATGCATTTTCTACGAAAACTTGAAGGGATAGGTAAAAAATGGTATAATACAATTTGATAGACAATTTAATTGTGCATCTGATTCTCCTAAAATATTCAGGGCATTCCATTTAAATTAAAGAAGTTATTGCCGTTTGAAGCTAATAATTATTTAAAATAAAATTTTAGACACTTTGTATAAGGTAGTATTATTTTTATTATTGCAACACAATAACTGATCAATAAATAAACTTCATTAAATATTTAGTATTAAAAACATTGATACCCTTGGAGAAATGAAGCTTTAAAATTTTTACTGCAATTTCAGAAAATTGAAAATATTTCAAGAACGGTAAGGTTTAAGTATAATAAACCTTAATCAAATTCACCTTTATTTTAATCGTAGAAACTAAAAATGTAATAATATACAGTGTGTTCCGTTTAAAAAAATACAACTTTGATATTTTTTATTTATTTGGGACACTCTGTATCTTGTAAAAATATTTTTAAATTGTAGCTCTAATAGTCCTTCAACGAACCCCAAACTTACAATTTATAAAAATCTCATCGTTTAGCTACAATACTCCGTGTCGTATGTGGTGAACAACCCTGTATACAGGGTGGCGCACCTGATTCGCCTCGGTTGATTATACGAAAACGGAAAGATGTAGAAACAAAATATGTTATGGGTATATGTAGAGAAGCAATGTGCATAATTTAAAATTATTTTCAAATGTACAGCGTTTGTCAGAACTAAGAACCACACCAAAATTATATTTGTTCTTATGGATCACCTAGTATTTTATTTCATTTTTAGATTCTTTGACATAAAATAAGGCATTTATTATAAAGGTTTAGTATATGTCTAAATGCTTTGATTTTTAAGATATTTAAAAATATTTAAATGTCCATGCCCAAGCAGCATTTGGACGTCGGGACAACGTTGTGTCACGCGACCAAACGTCGCACAGTGCTTCGTCCCATGGACAAAAATCGAAAAAAAAGTTAAAATTTACTAATATCTGAATATGTAATTTTATACTTATAGCAATGTTCAACCATCCTGTATATTAGTTTTCATAAACAGCGTTTTTTTGTAAGCAAATATTTTCACTAAAAATAAATTTTGCGATCATTATCTTATATCAATGAAAAGAATAACATTCATAGTAGTTCTGTATATGGAGCTAAACGTAAACGAGTTAGTATTTCTAAACAAGTTCGTGATTCTTTAGTTTTTATTTATTTTTTAAGATGATTCTTAAATGGGTATAAAAATTTTACGTTTTCAAACTTCAAAAAGGTATTTAAAAAAAACATATCAAAACATATCGTATTTATTGAATATTTATGTTGTCATATTCATACACTTTTAATTTTTGTATAGTTCACCTGCGTCTGCTTGCGACGAACTTTATTTTATAATACTTTTCAGATGGAGTAAAATTGATAAGTAATGCCGATCTGGTTAATACTTGACTTGATCATAAGGACAAGAACTCAAAATTATTTGTATTTTAAAAAATGTGTTCTTTATTAGATATTGATGAACCTTCCAGTCAAATGAGACACCAATTGTGCCTGAAAAAGCCCACTATGTTGGAGCGAAACGTCGCATAAAAAAAGTTTCCATCTTTCAATTTATTATAAAACCTCTTACCCAAGAAAAGGAAAAAATAATATATGGATATGGTCTATTAAAGAAGTAACTATTAACATCCGAACCCCTCATACCAACAAAAAGAACAGTAACAATGCGAAAAAGTAACATATTAGAAAATGATGTACAGAAATATCTTATATATGAGGATACTTCATCTACCTGTGATTTGGATATTATAAATTAGGAAGATTCTGTCAGCAGTGATTCTTCTGAATCAGAGTAGTAACGATCTATGCATTTTTCTGTCCTAAAGTAAATTTATAGTATCTTAAGTTTTTTTTAATTAAATATAACATTAATGTCTCTTTTTCATTAAAGAAAAATATTTTTATCTTATATTAGGCTTATATTGTAGGAATCATGTTCTAATGTTATTTCAATTTTTTTTTATCACAGAGATTTATTTAATACTTACACCGTTTTCATACTATAAATTATTATTTCCTTAGATGGAACACAGCTCCCACATTTTTATTATTTAAAAGATTTTTTTTTCATAAACGTGGAACTAAGAACATCATCATTTAGTACAATGAGAGTACTCATCATTTGTGTCAAATAAACCTAGTTTGAATAAATTGCCTACAATAAAAGAGAAGTTTTGCATTTTTGTCCTCTAGAGCCATATGTTCGAAGCACTGTGCGTCGGGGCGCAACGTCGGCACAACCTCGTGCCAACCCTAGTCTGCACTAGTTTGGAGAATAATTTTTGAGTCGAAACGACGTTGGATACCGACGTTGGCTAGAAGCCTAATTTAGTACAAACTGCAACGTTGTTTAAAATACTAATTCACAGAAATACAAAACTAATATGGCGTCTAAGTCGCGTTTTATATTAAATTGGGATAATTATAGTAAAAATATTATTTTTACGATTTAGTTAGAGACATATGTCAGATGGCAGTGAAGGAAAACAAAAGAAAAGTATTTAAGTGTGGAGGATGTTTGAAGATCATAATTAGTGAAACGCTTTAACCGACTCTGTAACTCGATACCCAAGGCAAAAAAGTTAAACGCCAACAACTTTATTGATAAATGTATTGTTTCTACTTTGAAAAATACTAATGGGCCTTAAAATTAAAGAAGTTTTAAAAATTTTCTTGAATTTTTTTTTAGTAAAATGAAAATAATTTATTCGCAGTCGAAAAAATTGTTTCCGCGTGTTTTTTAGGGTCAAATATTTCAAGTTAATGGATTCAAAAAGCAGGAATTGCTATTTTAGGAACGAAATATTTTCTTATTTAACAACATGGCGGTTTTCACTTTGTTGTTTTGGAGATTAAGATGGAGTAGTTCGAGTAGTCGCATACTGGACTAATAAAGTCGCAGTTCGGCCTTAACAGGTAGTATACTAGTCGCAAGATTGCCTAATTTAGTCATCCTAGAATCTAGCTTGTGCCGCCCTCTATAATCTAAATAAACGAGGGAGTGGATAAACTATCGGTAATATATGTCGATATATATTTAAATTTAGTTTTTTATGTACCTTTCTTATGTCCCATTTTAATTAAGTTTTTTTTATAAAAACAAAAACAGCACTGAACTGTCTGACTGAACAGAACAATGAAGTGAAAATTTAAGATTTAAGGTTATGGTTCAATACAGTTGCATAAAGGTAGTGACTCGACGTCCTACCAACGTAAGAATAAGGAAATCTAAACAACGTTGGAATTAGTAAAACAGACGACGTTTGCATAACGTTGGAATAGGTCCTGAAACTGACGTCGGAAAACTCTATATTGTCCAACGTTGTAACTACGTTGTCCGAATCACCTAAAGATCACTTAAGCAAAAAAGTTGAGAAGACAACGTTTATTCGACGTCGCAGAAGCTTCTACTTTGCTGTAGTACTAGTCCAACGTCGGCACAACGTTATAAAAACGTTTAAATTTATTTTAATACCCAAGGTAGTGAGCTAACTATTTTTTGTAACTAATCCAACGTTGTGTTTAGTAAACATGTGGTCGCAAGTCGTGAAAATGCTACTTGGGTGCTATAATAAAAAAGTTTACAAAACACCCCGTACGTTACTTTTCAGAGTTAATTCTTGTGAAACCAGAGAAATAAAATTTACTAAAAAAGATTTGCTTACTTAAATGTATACAGGGGTATCAAAAATTTCTGGTCTATTTTAAATATCTATTTTACATAAAAACTTCGTTATTTCAAATACAACACTATGTATTTTTTAAAATAAGTGAAAGCAGATTTTAATGCTCTTTCGAACTGTATTAGGGTTTCCTATACCTATCTGGCTCATATTTTGAATAAAAAGCTACTTTTCAATAAAACGGCAATCAAGATGGCTGGGGTCGCCATATCAATTTGCTAGTGACAGTTAGTAGCTATTTTCAAAATCGGCATTAGTTTATGCACTTTATTTAAATTTATATTAGTTTACTTTTATGTAATTTACCTACAATAGTTTAATAAGTAAGTATTTATTATTCTATCAAGAAAAATAAAGAAGTAGTTCTTTGATTTATATTACGATGACTTGTAGCTTGTAGATATATTGGATTTTCTATAAAAGAACAAATTAAGGCAAATTAATTTTCTTCACTTCCATCGACAGGTTTCCGCCTAATAGATTTTTCATATACCACACTATCAGCTCTAAGAAATAAGAAAAGTAGTCTTTCAAAGAAACGCTTGTCAAGAAAGTGCCTATTTGAATATCTTTGAGCATAAACCCTTCAGGCCAACAAGCAATTATCCTCACAAAATAATATCACTAGTAACATATCCATTCCTTCCGCCAGCAGCGATGTCGATTTTGAAAATAGCTACCAAGTGTCACTAGAAAATTTCCACGATGATACCTACGGGTGACACTGACCATCTTGATTACAATTTTATTCAAAATCGCTTTTTATTCAAAATCTAAGCCAGATAGGTATAAGAAACACTAGTATATTTTGAAAAAGCATTTAAATCCGCTTCGACTTATTTAAAAAAATACATAGTGTTGCATTTGAAATAATGAAGTTTTTAGGTAAAATAAATATTTAAAATGGACCAGCAATTTTTGATACTCCTGTATACATTTAAGGAAGCAATCAAATTGTTTAGTAAAGTTTATTTCTCTGGCTTGAGAGTCAGCACAAGAATTAATTCTGAAAAGTAATGTACAGAGTGTTGATAAACTTTTTTATTATAGAATGCATATTTAAATATCTTTAAATATCTCAAAAACCATAACTTTTAAACATATTGAACCCTTATGATAACGGAACCCTTAGTACGGAACCTTATAATAAGCTGAACATTGTATTACACCACTGGCAAGCGAAACATTGGGTCGGTGTTTACATGTGTAAGAGTGAATAGCTTTGGCAGCGATGTTTTGACTCCTCCTATGGTGTATACAGTGGTATCATACTAATTAATTACGAAAAAAAACGTATTAAAATGTTATCTAAAGCACAGAATATCTAGCTACGCAACAGAAGCCTCGATACATGTATAAAATTGTAGGTGGCAAAAGTAATGTACAGAGTGTTGATAAACTTTTTTATTATAGAATGCATATTTAAATATCTTTAAATATCTCAAAAACCATAACTTTTAAACATATTGAACCCTTATAATAAATGCCTTATTTTATGTCCAAGAATCCAAAAATGAAATAAAATACCGGGTATTCTACAAGAAAAAATATAACTTTGGTATAGATCTTAGTTCTGACATACCCTGTACATTTCAAAATAATTTTAAATTATGCACATTGCTCTCTCACATATACTCATAAAATATTTTGTTTCTACATCTTTCCGTTTTCGTATAATCAACCGAGGCGAATGAGGTCCGCCACCCTGTATACTCACTCATCGACAACAATGTGTTCCATAAGTAATGGCCATCTGAATTATATGTTATCTGTGATTGTATATTAAGTATAGCACGGATACTACAACAAATCAATGTATTCACTACCATCCAATGCTTGATATAGTCAACAAATATTTGGTCTGCTTTTAAACTTCTATAATATAATTTTTGAATCATTCATTCAGTTGGGAGAACAGTCTTAAGCTGTTATATTTCGTGAAAAGTTTTCTTGGCTATTTGTATTTTTACGTCAATTGTTTATATTATTCCATCCATTTAATAATCAGGCCCACAAAGATGATACAAATAAAAATCCCTTTTTTATTTAAATAATCTATACTAATATATAAAATCCTTAAGTGACTGACATACTGATTAATCACGATCCTGCTAAAACCACTCAACGTAAGAAGCTCAATTTTGGCATACAGGTTGATTCTAGGGTGTAGAGGTTCGATAAGAAGGGATTTTTCGAAATTCCAATTTCAAGTGGGTGAACCACCCCTCAAATATTACAATATTTTTTATTTCAAAAACGGTCAAGTTTCCGAAAAAAACGCTTAAACACGTATATTTTATTTTGTTTTTTACATAGTTTAAGATTTTTTAAAAATGTATACAGAGTGTTTCGAAAAATCTTGTCATTGATTAATCACGATCCTGCTTAAAGCGATTGACGTAAAAAGCTGATTTTTGGAAAACAGATTGACTTTAGGATGTAGAGGTTTGATAAGAAGGGATTTTTCGAAACTCGAATTCTAAGGGGGTGAAACTATCTGATATATATCGATGAGTTTTTCGGAAAAACTCTTAAACACCTATATTTTATTTTGTTGTTTTACATATTTTAAGATTTTTTATAAATTTATACAGGGTGTTTCATAAAATATTACCATTGAGTAATCACGATTCTGCTTAAACTGCTTGACGTTTAAAGCTGATTGTTGGCAAACGGATTGACTGTGGGGTGTAGAGGTTCGATAAGGAGGGGTTTCTCGAATCTCAAATTCCAATGTGAAGGGTACACAAACGCATTTCAAATACATCTGAAAGTCAACCTTAAAGGTCGTTTAAGGTCTCACAACAAGGTTCTTTCTGGAATCACTCAAGGAGGTTTGAAAGCCACATATGTCAAGGTCAAGCGAACTGCGCATGTGGAGGAGCCCAATCGGCTAATATCTCCTACTAGGGTGTTCCAAAAAGTTAGGTATTTCTTAACCACGATTGCGCTTAAACTGCTTGACGTAAAAAGCTTATTTTTGGCAAACGGATTTTTGGAAAGTCAAATTCCAACGAGATGAAACGACCCCTCAAATATTACCAAGTTATATAATAATATGGCCATATTGTTTTTTTCATGCTGACATAAATGTGAAAAAATTTTATCCAGTTTGTATGTTAATGGGAATTCTTGCTTTGCTCATCACCATTACAAATGATTAATTCGACGCGAACGAAGTCGCTGGTACACGCTAGTTTATAATATAATCCAATTCTTAGATTAGTCTTAATATTTAACATAACTACTGATTGTATAAGTTGTATCATTCAGGATGACTCTTAAATAAGTGCAAATATTTTAGGGGTAGTATATTTCGACCCCAGAAACACAATTATGAGTTTTTTTCGCTAAATTTGTTTTCTCGAAAATTGGGAATTTTTTGAAAATAAAATTGGATTTTTTTTAAAAAACATAATTTCTTGATAATATGACAACATAGGGAGTAGATTAAATTTTCAAAAAAGAAAATCCAGAAAAGATCCAGGGGTTCTCAAAATTTTAGCAAAAAGTCATTTTTTTGGAAATTTTCAAAATAAATTAACTCGGTTAATTTGGATTTATTTAAAGAACGGTAAAGAGAAAATATGTTTCTTTTATCGAAATCTAACAGCCATAAAAATATTTGCACTTATTTAAGACTCACCCTGTATATGTGATATATTAAAATTACTTTTTAAATTTTATTTTTTAACAATCATTGTTCTTTTTTCATAATATTTTCATATTTTCAATAAGTATTGTCTCATTTCTTCAATTCTCATTTCTTCAATCTTCTGGAAATCTTATTTCAAAATATTTTTATATTTCTCCTTTATAATAAGAGCTGAACATTGTATTACACCACTGGCAAGCGAAACATTGGGTCGGTGTTTACATGTGTAAGAGTGAATAGCTTTGGCAGCGATGTTTTGACTCCTCCTATGGTGTATACAGTGGTATCATACTAATTAATTACGAAAAAAAACGTATTAAAATGTTATCTAAAGCACAGAATATCTAGCTACGCAACAGAAGCCTCGATACATGTATAAAATTGTAGGTGGCAAAAGGAGACAGGCTTTTAAAGCCTGTCTCCAAATCAGATATTTTGATGCGGTAGTTTCGCTACTACATAATAGAGGGCAATAAATTTAAAAGAAAACAGTTTTCTAGAAACAAAATTTAAAAGAATTTTGGGCAGTGTTGCCATTGTGTAATTCATATTGTAATACTTCCTGATAAAACCTACGTTCAAATTTGCTACATCATTTAAACATATTAAAATAGATCAGAGCTCTTTTTTCAAACGTTTAAGTATTTAATTTGCCATGATAGTTGGAATTAAATCTTATGAGCTGAATTACAATCACTTCCTGACGTTTGATTGTAAAATTCAATCCTGAATTTTGATTGTAATTCGGCGACAATATAATAAGTATTGTTCTACTATTATGATACCAGTTCCTGACGTACCATGAAGCATATCAAGTGATACCATAATATAATACCATATTACGATACATGGCGTTAGATTGTGCTTAAACTTGGTATACTATATCTTCAGTGACATTGTAATATTATGGTACCATGGAGCATATAAAGTGGTACCTTCTATAGTACCATATTATGATACCCCTTCCTGATGGGGATTCGATTGGGCTCATATTTGATATATACTTGAGTATTTTTGATGACATAGCAATAATATGGTACCATAAAGCATATCAAGTGGTACTATAATATAGTACCATATTAGGTACATGGCGGCCAATATGGCTTAAACTTGGTATACTACGTAGATTCGGTGACATTGTAATATGATGGTACCATGGAGCATATTAAGAGTTACCATAATGTAGTACCATATTAAGATACCATTTTCTGGCGTTGGATTGGGCCTAAACTTGATGTACTACGTATCTTCGGTTACATTGTAATATGATGGTACTATGATGCATATAAAGTGGTTTCTTAATATAGTACCATATTTCAATACCATTTCCTAGCATTCGATTGAGCTCATACTTGATATATACTTGCGTATTTTTGATGACATTGCATTATTATGGTACCATGAAGCATATCAACTGGTACCATAATATAGTACCATATTACGTACATGGCGTTCGATTGGATTTAAACTTGGGATACTACGTATCTTCGGTGACATTGTAATATGATGGTACTATGATGCATATAAAGTGGTACCTTAATAAAGTACCATATTACGATACCATTTCCTGGCGTTCGATTTGGCGTAAACTTGGTATACTACGTATCTTCGGTTACATTGTAATATGATGGTACTATGATGTATATAAAGTGGTACCTTAAAATAGTACCACATTACGACACCATTTCCTGGCGTTCGATTGTGCTTAAATTTGTTATACTACGGATCTTCGGTGACATTGCCAATATTATGGTACCTTAAAGCATATCGAGTGGTACCATAATATAGTACACAATTATGATATCATTTCCTGGAGTTCGATTGGGCCCAAATTTGGTATACTTGCGTTTCTTTATAAAGATTTGTTTAATTAATAATTTTAATTTATTTTCCGAATTTTAATTTATTGTTCGATGTCGGCGACAGCAACTTTTATGCCGAACTAATATATTATTAATTGTACCTGTGTCACTTTTTAAAATCTACCTAGGTCAATATAAATAAGGTGGCAAACAGAAGAAATTGGTTATTATAGTATTTTTTAGTCAATTAAGATTTTTTGTACTGCATTGTAATAAATTATTTCCAATTTCCATTATTAATTAACTTATATTTCATTACTAACGTTCCAGCATTAATAAATATCACTATCAATCGCTCTGTATATTATTAATTTTAAAAGTAATTAAAGGTATTTTCTTAGTTAACATTATAAGGGTTTTTTAATAAAATACTTAAAACTATTTTAAAAGCCAAACGAATAATTAATATAAGTGTATCTGACAAGAAAAGAAGAATTCAGAAAGAAACTATTATACACAATAAAAAGAATGGGATGCTAATTAAAGTCTTTTTGAATCTGAAAATTGTGCATATTTAGCCGAGCTTCAAAGCCCTCGACGAGCCGTCGATCCAAAACCGAAGATTCAAAATTTCCAATTATATTCTGATTATGATATTGTCGCGCCATCTAGTATTCTATTTGTGCAATTTTAGCTCTTTCATTTCGAGTATTTTGCGTAGTCTGTTGCGTAGCTACGTATTCTGTGCCTAAAGGTACAAAACTAGTATCGACGTATAACACATATCAAGTACATACAGGGTGAGTTTCCTACGATGTTCTCTAGGGGTATCTCGGAGATAAAGAGTCGGTTAAATGGGGAAATAATTGCAGTTTTGTGGGGTCATAAATATGTGCCTTTCAAATTTTAGAAAAAGCTCATGACTTAGTAGATATTTCGAAAAAACAAATTTCGGCTATTTTGAAAATTGTCCATAATTCTATTATAATCTATTTTAGACAAAAAGTTTTCGGATAAAAGTTGTAGATAATCACATCCCTAATGAGTGTTCTCCAATTTTTTCTAAAGCCTGTCATTTATGACATATAACACAAACATATGTTTTTTTTTAAATGGAAACCATAGTTGCCCATGACTTCATAAAAAGCGCCATTTTTTAAACTTTTCAGCGATATAAGCTATAATATGTTTTTTTTTCGAAAAATTACAAAGTCATAGCCAATTCTTATCTTTCTTGGCTAATTTCACTTAGTTGGTATGGTATTCTTATTATGTTATGATTTATAACTTTATTTAGACAAAATATTTTATTAAACGGTTCTTTACAATTTACATTACACAAAGTAAACCTTAAAAAAACTAATATCACTACATACACTTTAAGCTATTTTAGCAAATGTTCAAAAAAGCGGCCATTGTTTTGAATACATAAAAAATGTACCTTTTTAAAACTGAATTACAAGCTTTTTCCAGAGAACGGCCATTCAACTTTAATAAACTTCTCCCGTACCGCCTCTTCGAGTGCCTCTCTTAATTCATAACTTCTTTTGTAAACCTTGTTGTTAACCATACCGCATAAAAAATCTAAAATGGATAGGTCAGGTGATCGAGGAGGCCCATGCAATTGGTCCACCTCTTCCTATCCCTGAGTTTGCATAATTATGATATAAATAATTTTTAACATTTCTGTCATTATGAGGGGGAGTGCCATAATGAAAGTCATATTGGAACCACTCTATTGATGCGCGAGTATCTAAATTTAACTTTTCTAAAAAACGTAAGTAACGTTCACCGGTTAACGTATCCTCGTAAATATATGGCCAAGAAAACTTGAACCAATAATCCTACACGCTATTCTTCATTTGAAAAATTCATATTTACAATTTTTGTTTATTTTAATTTATAAAGTTTGGATGTGACAGTTTCACATTACTGAGAGCAACGACGATTGAACTTGTTTCCATGGCTAACTAAGTGAAATTGTTTAAAAATTATAAGAATTTGCTATACTTCAGTAATTTTTCGAAAGAAACATATTATAGCTTATATCGCTGAAAAGCTTAAAAAGTGGCGCTTTTTATGAAGTCATGGCCAACTATAGTTTCCATTTAAAAAGAAGATATGTTTGTGTCATATGTCAAAAATGACAAGGTTTAGATAAAAACGGAGAACACAGTCTTATTAAGGATGTGATTATCTACAACTTTTATCTGAAAACTTTTTGTCTAAAATAGATTATAATGGAATTATGTACAATTTTTAAAATAGCCAAAATTTGTTTTTTTCGAAATATCTAGTAAGCCATGAACTTTTTCAAAAATCTGAAAGGCGCATGTTTATGAACCTACAAAACTGCAATTCTTTCCTCATTTAACCGACTCTCTATATCCATTAGTTTCCGAGATACCCATAGAGAACATCGTAGGAAACTCACCCTGTATAATAGCAGAAAAATAATTATCGAATTCAATAAGAAAACGCTAAAAAGATGGAGTGGACTGTTTATTTACCTATAAAACGTAACTCCTGGCTCTTTCTTATAGCTGCGGCTTTTACACTTGAAAGCTGGGCGACTAATCACCATTGTAACAAAGTTTGTACAAGATTTATGCGAAGTTCCCTACACCGAAACCATTAAAAATCGCTAAAATTGTCGCCAATGACCAGCTAATGACTCATTTGTTACATCCAAAAAAATGGCAAATCACAAATTCTACTGCAGCCCGTGTATGGGTTTTACATGTCCTTGTGTTCTTTAGTCATTGGTAGAAATACACTTTTATTTTTTTTTCTAAAACAAAAATACCAAAAAATAAGAACCAATCACTTCTATTTATATTGATTTACCAATTATGATGTAATTATGTAAAGGAATAATAACTACTGAAATAATAAATGGAATAAAAAAGCGTTGGTTGAATCGACCAATGAAATTTTATATCATACGCAATTGTTAACGTTAATTAGTTCATTATATGTGTACGCAAATCCAACTTGATATAATTGGGATTTTACCATTTTATCAAGTCTGAGGAAGTAAATATTTGTTTTTAGTTTATGAATAAAGTTACAAATGGATTGTGACCCCTTGATGATACCAAAAACGCATACATATGTGTATGATATAAAAAAGTCTTATATAGTGCCTCTTATATTTCTTTCTAAACAGTAAATAATCAACAGTTCTGCTGAGTTGCTCAAAATGAGTTCCAAATGTATAATTCTTCTTTTGTCAATATATATTTGGTGTTCAGTAGAAGTCACCAACTCACTGATGGGTATGTATTATAATATATAATTAATTTAAAATATGTATGTAAATTTATTGTTTTGCTACTTAGAATACATAGGATATGCTACATGAAACTACTTTAACTGATATAAGAACAGTACATTTTTAATAAACTATACCTACCTACCTACCTATATTTCGTATCTATTAAACTTTTAGTTACGTAATCGAGGACGCGATTTTTAAATTCATTGTTGATAACCATGGACAATATGGACATATTCGGTGCTGTGCTGACTAACTGGAATTTAAATTTCGCGCTGAGGATTCAGTTAGTAGTTCTGCTGTAAAAATGTGAAGTTGCGGCATTTATTTATTTATTTCCTTGACATTTTCGTTCGTTTTGACATTTTTTGTATTTACTTTGTATTACGAGTTTTTGATTTAAATAAATAGTGTTGTGATACTTTAAGCTTGTAAATCTTTACTAGCAGAGTTTTCAGTCGAACATTGTTCTTTTTAGAACCTTTTTTAGTGCGAAGTTGATTAAAAAAATATATATAAAAGTGGACAATGCTGTGTCCGTCAAGCTTAATCACGTGACTAAAGGATTAATTACTGTAAAAAAAAATTTTTTGTTTCTTTCTTTTGTAGATTACTGTTGGCGACCATTTACGGGCATTGCACCTCAAGATGCTTTTACTGTCGGCAAGACCCAAAGTGGACAAAATATTTATATTGGTCAAGTGGCAATCAGACTGCATCCTGGTGTATATCCAGCACCCCTGTTTATAGGAGAACATGTTGTGGCATCCAAAGATGGACCCAAACCTGCATGGAATTTTGTTCAGGTTAGAGATGTATAATAGTATATTACATACCAAGGGAAGTGTTCCATTACGGTCGAGAGATTAACTAAATCTCGAGACAATAATGAAAACTTTCCTCCGAGGTTTGTATACTATTTTATTTACAACCACATCATTAATTAAAAAATAGGGACAGTATTTTATTGGGGTGCATCTCAAAACTGGCTTACCCCTATAACTTTTTTATTTTTTCAGATAAAAAATCAAGATTTGGTATGATTTTAGTGTATGACATAAATTAGGATTGATTGACGTATTCAATTATTTTCGGTCACTTCCTGTTTCACCGGAAATGCTTAAAACTTTTGATTTTTAAATGGCACTCTCGGTATTTTGTTACTTTATTCGATAGAAAATGACACTCTGAATAGAACTTTTAACATTTTCGCATATTTTATTACATATTCAGTTTATTTGGAATTATAACATGCGGTTCATAACGACAATTTGACTCGAAATACCAAGTGTGTTGTACCAAATTATTCGTAAAAAATGCTTTTTCCAAATATGCTAATGAGCCACCCTTGTTCCATTTGAAAAAATTGAGATATAATTAAAAATTTAATTTGGGCATCTTTTAACAGGCCAGGAGAAAACACGAAAAACATTAGGCGATCAAATCTATTTTTCCAAGGCTCCTTGTTTAAAAATTAGTATTTTTAAGACAGTCATGGCACTCTAGATTGAAATTTAAAATACATTTTTTTTAAGCGAAAATTTCAAAAGTCGACATATGATAAGTCATTCTATTCAGAGTATCATTTTCTATCAAATAAAGTAGAAATATATCAAGGGTACCATTTAAAAATCAAAAGTTATTGTAGTCATTTCCTGTGAAACACGAAATGATCAAAAACAATTGAATACTTTATTCAATCCTAATTTATGTCATATACTAACATACCAAATCTCGTTTTTTTTATCTGAAAAAATAAAAAACTTATAGAGGTAAGCCACTTTCGAGACGCACCCGGTATTTCGAAACTAAAAAAAGCCAATCATAGTCATCACATGTTTTACTGACACAAGCTCCATAAACGAAAGTAGTTATATTAATTATCAAAATATCATAAGTTAAGATAAATTAACGGTAAATAAATAATTAAATATCAAAGAACGAAGCTAAATTGAAAAATATGATGGAATAATGTTAAATATTAAGCATAAATGTGTATTTTTTTACTTTGTGAACTTATAATATTTTTAGGGACAGCTTACCTACAGTACGTCTGTCCGTTCTGTAGCTACGGGGTATCCGTGAGAGGGGAAACGATATTCTCTCGATGTTTTTCGTAAAAAATTCGACAAATTTGCAAATAGACAATAAAATGTGTGGGCGGAGCGATTGCGGTGACGTACTCGTCAAATAGACGTATAAAATATATTGCTGTTTATTTAAATGTTTTTTATCCGCATTCCTTTCATAGACACAGATCCAGCAGACGTACTGTACATCAGTTTACCTACTACTCAGCACTAGTGTAGAAAATTAAATTATCAAAAAATCAAACCTTTCTAGCGGAGCGATAATTAATCACTTATTTTTATTTTCATAAATCAAAAGTTTCGATGTTCTTTATTATTTTCTTTATTATTTTTAGATTCTTTGCACTCAATCTCCTGAAAAATTTGTATGGATAGATAGATCAAAGACGGACGCTCATATCCTTCCATCAAATGTACATCCTGTTATAGGTGGCACGGAAAATGGTCAATTGCTATACATCGGGAAAATTCACTTTCAAGGACAAACGATAATTGGAAAAATATTATCTGGAAATATAGGCGATGCTATTATGTACTACGTTTATAATAATTCAGAGAGGGCTGTGCATTCGTATCAGATACTAACCTACACAGAAAATTATGAAAAGTATCGAAATTTACAGTTCACTGATCATTCCTAAAAGTGTATCACTCTACAATCAGTGGTAACGCTAGAACTTTTTGGGGGGGGGGGACAAGCAATTTTCCCAACTTCCTACTTTTTTTAGAGGCCATAATACATGTAATCTTTGACTAAAGCTTGATTTTCATGCATCCGTTATCCGACGATACGATGATACGATATTAATTTTATTGGTAGAATTTAAAGACTTTGATTGGTTAGAAAATAACGCAGTTTTTAAATTTATTGCATTTTCATGTCTCCGTTTATCGGATATACGTTGGTGTCATTTTATATTTTCGTTTCCATATCGATTTTGCTATTTCACTTATATTTTTATTAAGGTTAGATTAAATTTGTCAAAACGTCCGTTATCGTATGAACGGGTCCGTTGACTAGCTGCAGTAAAATATTTACGGAAGAAAAGTGGCGCAAAAACGCTATGACCAATCAGAGCACCGTCGGACCATCGTATCGGATGCATGAAAATCAAGCTTAAGGAAGGAGCATATCAAAAATCTTAGGTCCACCGCGATGGGACTCAAATATGGCCGACTTAAATTCCGGTTTATCAGTGCCGTTCTAATTTTATTTAAAAAATTTAAAACTATGATGTAGGGTAGACGTGGGGTAGACCCACATTTTTTTTTTTATTTTACGTTGTGAATAAATGTTTGGAGTTATTAAAATTGTTATAAAAACATATTATTATAATAAAAATAGATAAGTTTTAATAATTATTTATTAACACAAACATCCGATACGCTACTGAAGTAGGTAAGTCAAATTGACGTCAAACAGAACTGTTAAGGATCCCCGAGTCCTTTTTCCGCCCACCATGCATGAATACATGGATAGCATTATGCTCCTTCCTTAATCTTCTTATTCAAAGCATGTAATAATGTATCGTGATAGGAATAAAAATCCTAGTTTAAAAAAATTGTTTTATTAATTTAAAACTTAAATTTAACATTATTGAACATTAAAACATGCATAAATAATTATTGTTATGACAACTCTAAAATTAAAATAAAATCGTACCATCCTTAATATTTTTAATTTGGGATTTAGACGTCGCGTTGTCATGACTAATTTCCCAACTCAATTATACATTGGGGGGGAGCATCCCCCCCAACACCCCCCATAGCTTCACCACTGTCTACAATATTTTTTTTCATATTTATTCCCTTTATCCTTTATTTCAAAGTATGTCAAATATTTACAAGAAGTGTTTTTATGGTTAATTTAAGTATAAATTATTGTCTAATGTCCGGCTGCATGAATATTACGCTCACCACGTAGTTAATGGACATCTAATTTTACGTATATTTATGAATAGAAGAATGCACTTTTAACAGGGTGCCTATCAAAATGTTAATATAAATAATAATAACTAATAATAATAATAACTTATTTTGGAGACGATATTCCTCCTCCCCCTATGTGCCTTCTCTGTTGAGGTTGGCGTTCAATATGACATATGACTCTCTCTCCAGAGCTTGATGGATAAGGGTGTTTCCGTCGGTGTGGGTTTAATCTCTTATGTTACGCAGCCATGACTTCTTTTTTTTCCTACCTATTCTGCGTTTTCCATCGAGTTTGCCTTCTATTATCAGCTGTATTTCTTCATATTCTGAATGCCGCATTATGTGTCCAAGGTAGGAAGTCTTTTTGATTTTAATTATGCCTGTTAGGAGTGCACGAGTTTTCATTTTGTTTAAAACTTCACAGTTTGTTGTTCTGGTGGTCCAACTTATCCTCAGCATCCGTCGGTACATCCACATTTCAAAAGCATTAAGTCGTTTGATGTCTTCCTGTTTTAGCGTCCATGTTTCGCATCCATATTGAAGCAGTGGCCACATATAGTATTTTAATGTTCTCAGTTCGTTGGTATAGCTATTCTCGGATGGCACAAAAACTTCCGCATGTTGAGGAAACCAGCCCTAGCTATTAATTTCAATCCTCCTTCTGATTTCCTTAGAGTGGTCTAGCTGGCTGTTCAATTTCCTGCCCAAGTAAATACAAGTGTGCGTGGTTTCCAGTTGGACGCCGTTTATCATTATGTCGGTGTTTCACTGTCTTGCGGATGTCTGTTGAAAATCACAGTTTTTGTCTTGACGGTGTTATTCTCTAGACTCGTCCTGATGCTTTCTTCAGTCAGTTTGTCCACTAGGGTTTGCAGCTAGTCTTCGTATTCTGCTAATACCACAGTGTCGTCTCCGTATCTTATATTGTTTATAATTTTTTCATTTATTTTAGCCCCTTCTGGACAATTTTGAAGAGGGTGTTCCGAACTGTGGTTATACAGGGTAGTCCGAACTGTATTCCGGAAACTTCGGCAGCATATTCTGCAAATAAAAATAAGTAAAAAAGTTTAAATGTAATGTTATAAAAAGCTTAGTATCGGAGGTATAGGGAGTAGAAGTTTCATTTTTATTTCGATTTTTTCCAACTAATTTCTGAAGTAACGTCAATATGTCGATGAAAATTGGTGTCTGGGGGATTTTTGACTTGAGAAATTTGATTTTGATGTCAATATGACTCCTATTTGTAGGTGGCACCACCTACATGCGTTTTAACTGTTTAGGAGAGTAATAACTTCTCGTCCGTACCTGTATAAAACTACTGAGTAAAAAAATATACATTTACGTTGTTTTTTACGTAAAAAAGGTCTCTTGGTAAAAATCGCTACGAGTAACCGTTCTCAAGATATTTAGAATGGAAATAGTCAATACATGTCATTATTGACAAAAAATAAACATGTTGACTAGTTAGTTATTTGACTGAAATGATAAATTTGGGAAATTTTTATTTTTTTATATTAATTTTTCTTTGAAAAAATTATGCCAAAACAATTTTTGTTGAACTTTACTATTACTAATTACTATTTAGTCAACATGTTTAATTTATGTTAATGATGACAGGTATTGATAAATTCGATTCAAAATATCTCGAGAACCATTACTCGTAGCGATTTTTACCTTTTTAACGGAAAGAACGTCATAAATTAATATTTTTTTACTTAATAGTTTTATACAGGTTCGGACAAAAAGGTATTACTGTTCAAACCAGTTAAAAAATCGGTAGGTGGCGCCCTCTACAAGTAGGAGTCATATTGACATCAAAATCAAATTTCTCATGTCAAAAAACTCCCAGATACCAATTTTCACCCAAATATTGACCTTACTTCAGAAATTATTTGGAAAAAATCGAAATAAATATGAAACTTAAATTTTACATCCTGTATCTCCGAAACTAAGAATTTTTACGAAGTTTTTTACTTATTTTTCTCTGCAGAATATAATACCAAAGTTTCCGGAATACAGTTCGAGCCACCCTGTATATTCGACGTATACGTTAAATAATGGTGACAATAGGCATCCATGTTTAACACCTCTTTGCATGTCTACGTACCGTATTATCAAAAAAAAAACGGCGTCATCAATGGTTATGAAATGAAGATCGCTGTCATTTTATATGTAAATTTATATGGAAAATGTCATCGATCATCATTTCCCAGCCAACTGGACGCCATTTTTATTCGATCATACTGTATCTTGCATTGCCCTTTTCTGTTCTGACACAACATTTGTGATTTCAGTATGTGTTCCTTATAATGATGATATCTAAGCCTACTTCAGGGAGAACTTCTAGTAATTTTTCGTGCTGTATTCGATCGAAGGCTTTTTTGTAGTCAACGTAACATGCGTACAGCCTTCTTTGGACTTCCATATACCTCTCTGCCATTAGTGTTAAACTCAGGATGGCGTCTCTTGTTCCTGTCCCTCTTCTAAAACCTTATTGTGATCTAGTAAGAGAATCATCACATGTTGTATACTCTATTGAATATTATTAGATAATATGCGCGTTCAGGAAACGCAGCGGCTGACCGACCGCTAAATATTTTGCTCAGCGGCTGACTTGCTTTGCGTGTAAAAAGAGACCGTTTAGGAAAACGGCTTACTCAGCCACTCAGCCGCTGACCGTCCGTGAACGCGCCCAATATAAGATTTTCGATACGTGGCTCATCAGACATATCGTTCTGTGGTCTTCGCATTTCTTCGCTTTATTCTTTTTGGCTAAGACTACGAAAGTAGATGTTACCCAGTCTTGTTAAGCTTGATTTTCATGCATCCGTTATCCGACGATACGATGATACGATATTAATTTTATTGGTTGAATTTAAAGGCTTCGATTGGTTAACCGTTTCTAACCAATCGAAGTCTTTAAATTCAACCAATAAAATTAATATCGTACCGTCGTCGTATCGTCGGATAACGGATGCATGAAAATCAAGCTTTATTCTGTTATATACTTTATTGAAAAATTGGGTCAGTATTTTGATGGCATTATCGCTTATGTTTTTGAAGTGATCTGCTGTTTTTGATCTTCGCCTGGTGCCTTATTGCTTTTTGTTTCTCGGATTGCTTTAATGACTTCATCTTTCAATATAGGTAGATGGCCTTCTTTCTCTATTTTGGGATATCCCTGCTTTCTTCTCGCATCTCTGAACAATTCTTTCAAACAGGAAACGACATTTAAAAAATGTTGCAGGATGTTATAAGAGTGCCTATCAAAAAGTTTCCAGCGCAAATAGGGGTTGCCCGGCAACACTGCGTTTGGCATTTGTATATAGTTTCTATAATAAAAAACTTAGGAATTTTGTATAAGTATTAAAGTATGTGTTAGGACGCAGTAGGAAAATATATTAACTTCTACAGGGCGGCTTAAAACGAGTGAAGTGTGAGTGGATCGGGATAATTTGTAGCATTAGAAGTTATAAAAAAAGATGGAATGTTTTTTTTATAAGAAGTTTCTTTTGGAAAAATATTAAAACAACTAACACTATGCGACGGAGCTGTTCGCCGGTGAGCAATGGGTCGTAAGCTAGTGAACATTGAAAATTAAACTGTGATACTTAGGTCTTTATAAGATACTGGGCACCAGTATTCCACCAGATACTGGCCATCAGTTTTCCTTTTATTTTCGAAAACTTCTTAGTTGAAAACTGAGAAATCAACTCAGAATATAGGTATTACTTATTTTAGGAATTACACAAATGAAACGCTGAGATAAACTAATAACTAAATATAATTAATAATTAATTAAATGTAAAATAGAATTAAATCAGACTATGAAAAAATAGATGTTTAAAAATATCTGTTGGTAAACTGTATGTAGCAAAGTAGATCACTCTTAATGGTAAGTTAAAACTGCACGCTTCTGAATATTATTTTACTAATTATTCCGCATAAAGTCTGGCGATCTTGGTACCAAAATGTAGGGACTCTTTATATTAAAAAAAAACGTACTATATGAATATCAGAAATATGCATAACATGTTAAAATTTATCAAAGTGATTCTAAAGCAATAAAATATATAATATGCCTCAAGGGCTTAATGAATTCAAATGAACTTAAGTTATATAGATATAAAATCAAATGATCTGGCCTTTTTATCCGTTCTGGTCACAAGCTAGTTGTGGTGAACTGCTACCGGAACTGGATTGTGGTATAAGATGTTTCTGGACTATGTTTCTGTAGGGACAAAACGTGGACCAAATGTCAAGTGCAAAAAAGACAAAATGGCACCAGAAACTGCTACCATAAAATGCCTTAAAATAAAATTCTGCCATAAACTAAAATGCTGCCATAATCTAAAACCCTATACAAAGAAAAAAAGGTATTAGGAAACGTTACTCAACGTTACGTTTAAAATAAAGGTCTTACCTCTGCTCAGAGGGTTTTTGCAAACAAATCGGCAAAATGCCAACAAACGCCGATAGCTCTATCGGGTTCAGCTTTAGCCACCAATATGGCGATAAAGGTAGGCACGAGGTTTGGTCGAAACTTCGACCGAACTGAAATAACTCGCCAGAAATAAACTTAAAAAAAATAAAAGATAATAACAATACTTAGAATGCCATCTCGGTGCCGAGGACCTAAACTTGATTTATTTAAATAAAATAAATCTGTACATTTATATTAATTATGTGAATTTTAAATAAAATGCTACAAATTTTTTAAATGGAACATCCTGTATATTATTGTCATTTTTGCAACAATATCCTAAGATATTCGACGTGCTTAATTTTGTCTCCAAAAGCAATTAATATCTACTATTTTAATTAAACATTTTGGCGGAAAATTTTTGATTGGCACCCTGTTAAAATTGTATTCCACCAGTATTAATGTACGTAAAGATTTTGGTTAACTACGTGATGAGTGTAATAATCCCGCAGCCGGATTCTGTACTATTATACGTTAAGTAATAAAATATTGTTATCATTGTAAGTTTATAGTTTTCCTCCATTTCAAGCGCTTAAGAACCTATTTTCATGTAACAACTTAGGTTTTGCTTTCAACTTCGTCTGCCTAACTCGAATCTCTTAAGTGTGTATTCGTGTATCTGCTGAATATGTATAAACAAAATGCCCGTTGTTTCTTTGCTTCAATCTACTGAGGTGTTAGTTGAGGAGAAAGAGTCCTGTTAAAAACCCCGTGACAGTCCGAAGAGTGTTCTTACTTAAATCAAGGAAAATCTCTTTGATTTCTCGGTCGTAAGTTCAGAAAAATTTCTTCGACTGTTAAGACACTCACAAGACTCCAATTTGCAGCCTAGAACCAAAGTCACCCAGGATTGTGGGCCTCGTCTAACACAGCTGCGAAGGCAGCCAACAGCAACCCGCCGCAAGGCTCTAAATTGGGGTCTTGGACTCCCGTTTGCTCCTTTTGTTTTCATCATCTGTTTTTTTTTTCATCTACTAGGTTGCAGACGGTGCCTCGTGCATCGTTTGCTTCCTTGTTTGTATTTTTTGGAATCGTTGTCATCGCTTGCTGATTCCTTACCGTACTGATGATGCTGGAAGGCGGTTACACTGGTGTACGCTGATGTGGGTGTGGTTGTTGTGTGAGAGTGTGAATGTCTACAATAGTGTACATTGGTGTATACGGTTGCGAGTTTGTTGAGGGCTTACCGATTGATTTTTTCCTTCTGTTTTTGTATATTCCCCTTACTATTTCGATTCTTATTTAATAAAACATTTTGCAAAATGTATATATAATTCTAGGCCAGATAGTAAGAAATTTTGATATAGGTACCCATCTTACCTGTAAAATAACCCCTCAAGAGAACGAATTTCAGAAAATCGTTTTTAACTGCTCAATGGGCATGTTCCAAAAAATATAAATTCGCAAATAAATCATTGTATTGCATAGATTAAGTCTTCATTACTTACAATACATAGGAAATTAGGAAAAATTCCAATATATCATTTTAGAAATTAAATTATAATTTCAAACTTGAACATTCCCGGTTGAGTTGTCACGTACATAGCCTTCACCAATCACGTTTCAGATCGTAGAAAGGGAAGTTTCATATCATATGTTGGTATAACTATGGAGGGCTTAAAAAAGGAGATTTATCGGCAATGGGCAAATTTGAAATTTCTGTCCCCACTTTTAAGCAGCTTCCTCGGTTTGACAGCAGAGGCACTGCGATCGACTGGGATACTACATTTTCATTGTTAGTATACGATTTAATTGTGTTTTTAATAAAATTTATAGTTAATTTACTGAATTTTAGCAGTACAACAATGAGTCGTGGTAGAAATTGCTTTGTACCTGGCTGTACAAGTGGGAATCCCAATAAAAACAAGGCAAATAAAGAACGGGGTGAAAGAAACCCAAGCCTTTTCAAAGCTCCTAATGTAAGTAGTATGACTATTTATTTATAAAAATTATGGATAGATGTTAAGAAAAACATTAAAATTATATACTGTCAGTGTACAGATTAAATTATAAACCAAATTAATAGGAAATATAGCCTAAAATCAACATGTGTATAACATAACCTAGGAGGCCTTGTTATAAAATTAAAATAATTTAATACTTACTAGGTGCTAAAATTACCTGTTGACATGTACCTATATTAACCACAGTTTGAACAGTGCTATTGAAAGTGAATATTAAATATTTATACTTCAAGATCGTATTCTCAAAATAACAGCTTTAATAGTGAAAAATGTTTTTTTTTTATTTTATTTAACAATTATATATCTTTTATTAGGATCCTAGCTTGCTACAGCAGTGGCAAAAGGCGATACCCAGATCAGACAAGACACTTAGCAGCAAAGATGCTGTTTGTGAACTACATTTTCTAGATGAAGATATTTTGACTCATTATGAGATCAAATTAACTGACGGAACTATCAGTAGAATTGAGCGGGGTAGACCATTATTAAAGGAGGGTTCAATTCCAAGAATTTTTCCTAACCTGCCTAACTAAATAAGTCAGCGTATATACATATTCACAACTCTGTATTTTTGTGCTTTTGAAATAAACTGAGTACATTATTTATTCATTAATATTTTATTTACAAACCTACCTTATATTAATAAAGTGAATATCAATAGAAAAACCTTTACAATTATTAGGTGACATTGAATATAATATATCTTGAATTTAATTGTCTACGAAACAGTGACAATTTGCAAAACTTTGCTAATGACATTAAAACTTACAATTCAACGCTAGAAAAAACGCTATTGAACACAGGAAACGTTTCAGCTCAATATACCTACTCTCTAGTTTCAGCTATAAAAAGTTATGGAATAGATAACACCGATCAAAGGGTGCAATGGTAACGTTCGTCTTCAGTTTCCATTTATGATTAAGTTATTCCTGATAAAATACTCTTAATTTTCGTTATTCAATCTGTCAATCGCCATAAAACCACTACTAGTTCGAAAGATTTTAATGTTTATTAAAATGGTATCACACTAAACTGCATGTAAACATGTCAATTTCAAATGTTTTAATGAAAAACTATGAACCTTTAAACTGCATCAACAAAACTATTAATAAAACACTAACACAATCACACCATAAACTATTTCATTCGCATTTCTCATCAAGAAACAATTACTGTTTACATCAAATCAAAGGTTGAACTGGTGATAAATTTGTTGCTGGAACTTCTATCTTTTTTGTACAACAGTTCTAGGGAAGATTTATTTTAGCAGCTTATATGTTTCTTCGGTCGTGTATGCACTAAAAAGAACCACATAATAAAACATTTTTATAATATCAACTTAGGAAAAGGATATATTAAACCGGCATCTAATATAACCTAACTAACTTTTCAAACTCAAATTTAAGGTTTTGTATTCACAATTTTAGCCACGCACATTGCTCAATTAGAAAAACCACGTTTCTAAAAGCTAACTCTGGTAAAAATATGCCCAAATATTAACTTGGCTCTATAATTTATAACAAAATAGTTATTCTTGCCATAAGAAGCTGTGTATTTCTAGTATCCCAATCATCACAAGCGCCCCTAACGGCGATTTTCGAACTTCATTTAGATCTCAAAAACTGGGCCCATAATTTTTGCGTTCGATTCGCCTCCTCCTTTTAGACTCCATAGGTATAACTGATTGCCTGGCTCATGCGTATCGGGCGCAGCCATTTTGGATTTTCTATGGAGTGTAGAGGTAAGGAGAAATAACTCCGTGCATTAAAAATGGTAAAAAAAAGGGAAGAATTAGGATGGCGCTGCTGTAGCAAGATCCTAAAATTTAAGACATGCGCGGCACATTTTAGAACAGATGATTCAAGACATAAATATTTGACAAGCAAACGCGAAGCCGCGGGTTTCAAAAAAATACAATTTTATTTTCATGTTGCATGAAATAAATTACAGATTTTTATTCAGCAGCAATAGACTAGGCCCTTTTTTTATTGTTTCTCATAAGTTATTTCGCAAATGTCATTCAAGACAACGAAAAAATATTCTGATCGTTTTAGCTTAAAATTAATGGTAATTATAATTAAGAAAATTTTTATTTAAAGTAATAATTGGTGATGGATTTAAAATAAATATAATGCAGCTTTAAAATAACTTCATACCTACATTTATTTAGTATAAAAGTAAGTCAATATGTGGTTTTATTATCGATTATTCAGAAGCAATAGACTGAGCGTTTTTTTATTGTTTCTCATAAGTTATTTCGTAAATCTCATTCAAGATGAAAAAGCTTTAGTTTAAAATTAATGTTAATTATAATTAGGAAAACTTTATTTGAAGTTTAATTGATGATATGGGATTTAAATAAATATAATGCAGGTCAAAAATAACGTAATACATTTTATTTAGTATAAAAATTAAGCCAATATTATGTAATTTTATACTATACAAGTATTTATTTACTTTTTGCCATCGTAGTTGCCATTCATTCAGAATAGTGGATTTTAAATGTTCGATAGTCGGATGGCTTAATTACCTTAATATCAACTACTTCTAGACAAGAATCGTGTGCAGTATTATCTTCTTTTTCACTCCCAGCTATTCCAACATGGCTTGCATGGCTTGGAATAATATAATTTTATAGCAAAACTCTGTCTAAAAAATAAAAACAAAACTTTTTTTGGGTAATGTTTGGTTATATTTATTTTTATTCTCTTATCTATGGTTACTTTTCATTTTTTAGATTCATGCGTTTTTAGCGCCACTGTGGTCATTTGGCGAACCCTTATTCTTCCCATTTTGTGACCACTTTTTCAATAAAAGTCCCGTAAGAGTTGTTTCTCCTTACCTCTACCTGCCTCTACACTCCATAGGATTTTCTTATTATTTAAATTATTTTTCTTCGTGCTTTTCAGTTCAGCCGTAAATTTTCTTACCTTTTCTTGGTTATAACTTTTATATTTTATCTAAATAAATTCACAAAGTTTATTTCGAGTCGAAAACCAGCCAATCATATTGGCGAGGGCTACATACATGATCGCAGCGCGCGTAAGTGTGAAATTCAAACTTTTACCTCATTTTTTGGCATAATATTAAGTTTTATACGGGCTAAGTAGCAAGCACTAATTAGGTTGAAATCTGCATAATTACGTAGAAATTGAAAAACATAAAACATGCCCATTTTTTCACTTAAAAAATATTTTGAAAAAAAAACTTCATTTTTTAGACCAGATAGTTACTTTCATACAAAGAAAAGTATTGGTAACTTTCATACACATCGCTTTATAGGGCTTAGTTTTGTAACTTAAAAAACCTTTGGCCAAAATTTCAGACTTTTAGAACAGATTTTTCACAAAATTTTGAATAAACGTTCACCCCTAATTTCTCAGTCTAAGTCTCTTTAAGGGATTGCCAAGGATTGTTTCTTAGTGCTGAATTACGTCACTTAAGAAATCACCTAGAATAGATTTTGAAAATTTTTACACAAACGTTCCTTCCTAATTGCACCCCCTTAAGGGTTGAATTTGTTTCTTATTGCTCACTTACGTCACTCAAGAAATTTGTGTACTAAATTTCACACTTCTAGGCCAAACAGTTTCGGCTATGCCTTGATAACTTAATCAATAAACATTGAGTGTTATGTGAACAGATGATATTACATATTTTGCAACATTAATCGAAAAACGATATTTATTATTATCATTGATTAATAATATTAATTAGTTCATTATATTGCAAATTAAAGCTGGTTATTACTTATATTATCAAGTTCAAAGTGTTAATATGTTTATGAACGTTGCTAATACAATCTAAAACGAATTTGACCCTATGTCAATACCCTATTGGCAAGAAAAGTCTTGGGTCGATACTTACATGTTTAGAAATGAATCGCCATAGGGATTTTGTAAGTCGGAAAGACAAAAATTGTATGTTATAAAACCACATAATATTCGATGCCATCTTATTGTACCGAGCGTATAGGCATAAGTATAGGCTTGGTGCATTTCACATGATTCTTAAAATTTCGACAGCAGCGCTCTTTACGGCAGAAATCAGAACTTTCCGGCTCTGTATTTCACCCATACCCGGTTACAGTTCATGTTCATCGCATTTAAATAATATTAAAATCGTAGCTTTGTCATAATATTTAAGTTTTTTAGTTTTTACAAGTGCAGGTATTGAAACTATAAAACACTCAGGTACGGGGTTTGTGTGATGTAACGTTGTTTCGGGTAGTAAAAATTAACTGAAAGAGAACCTGAACAGGGCATCACTCTGTGTTGTTACTATTTCAGATGCTAATAAAATTGTCGAAAGAATGTTAACAGTAAAGGAGGACGTAATTACGTAGTTGTTGCACAGGTTGTTGGGTGCAATAACATTCAATTATTTAATTGACTCTCCCAGATGTTCCACTCTCCCGAAACAATATTTTATAGCTTCACAGCTTCGCACATTTGGTTTGCTTCACACCGATTTGATCAGAAGCAAAAATGGATTCAAGTAGTTCGAGGAAACAAGTGAGTAAACCAAGTGCATGATCAAAAAATTAAATAGGCATATATGTACTAGAAGATAAAATATAATTTGATCAATTTTAATAGTATACTTTTTTTAGTCAACTAGTACTTAAAAATTTTAAGGACATCTTCTAAAATTATAATTATGTACCTTTAAAAATTTTCGTTATAGCCTAGATAGCCCCAGTTATGTCCCCACTAGCAAAAACCATGTCTAAAATAATGCTTATGTTCAAATAATCAATCGATCAACCGAATGTTCAGAAAATCAACCGAATTAACGAGAGCTCCAATTTTTTTCATAACTTATTGTGTTAGGATACCACTTTTCTTATTTCTACAGGGTGAGTCTTACATGAGTGCAAATATTTTCAAGGGTGGTGAATCTCGATTAAATAAAAATCATATTTTTTCTTTACCATTTTCCAAATAAGTCCAAAAAAAATGTGTTATTCAAGTTTGAAATTTTTTAAAAAAATTGATTTATTTAAAAAAAATAAAGCCACCGGATTTTTTGGTGTGCAACCCCTTTAATGCCGTAATTATACAGTAAAGTCGTAACTATGCTATGAACTCATCTAAAAATGTTTATTAGGTTGACTATTAAATTATAATGCAAGTTAGACCTTCTAGAAGATATCAAAATATTTACTTTTTAATTTTTTTTGGAGTTATCACAAATTATACTTCCTAACACTTAAAATAATTATATAACAAATTTTTCGTGTATTGACTATTTAAACCCGTGTATTTGATTAGTCCGCTGTTTGCAGTATTCTCCGATGGTGGCAGCACCGGCAGAGAATGCACCAAACCTACTGACTGTACCCTTCGTCCACACGAAAATCGGCACCCAAAACCCGAAATTCCGACCGTGTATAAAATAAAGAAAAAGTCTAAAATAAATATTTGCTTGCATTTTCGGTTCAACAGTAGAAGATTAATATGTTGCTTATTATACATTAACAATATGAGTCCTAAAACTGTTATTCTCCATTTTTTGTTTGTTTTGTGGTGTCTTGTAGGTTTTGCAAACTCGATCATAGGTATGTACTTATAAAAATACAACAAAAAGAAAAAAAAAAGAATTCTGGTTGTTCTTTTAGACTATTATTGGCGACCAAATTTGGGCTTACTACCAAAAGATGCATATTCAGCAGGCAAAAATGCCAATGGAGATTATGTTTTCATCGGTCAAGTAGCCATAGAAAAACACCCTGGGGTGTATCCAGCTCCAATATATATGGGGAGGCGAATTGTAGCATCTAAAGATGGACCTCAACAGGCTTGGAACTTCGTGCAGGTTACTAAAATAGCATAACATGTTTTTTTTTAATTTTTTATTAGCACAGAGGAAAATTAAAAACATCAAAAATGTATCTCCAAAAAAGTCCTATGGGTACTTCGCCACTGTAAGAAAATTTACAAAATAAAATAATTATTTTTTGTAAACACTGATGCTGAATTAATCCAACGAAGTCAGCAGTGGTTTACAATAAACAATCGTGTCTAACAGACAAAAAAATGCTTAACATTTCGGAAAGTATATCTCCTTCCATCGTCGGAAGCAAAAAACATTGGCGCCGCGCCGGGAGGCACGTATAGCCACAGCCACCCATACTAAAATATGTTAATATCTCAAAAACTGCGACTTTGACTGATTTTTTGATGTTATTACAAATTTTGTTCGCTAGCTACTGTAATTTTGGAGTTACGATTTTTTAAAATTTTTAACCCCCTCCTATATCCCCTTACCAACCCCCACCCCCACCAAAAACTAATGGGCAAATTCTCGGGTGCCACAGTATTTTTATGCCAAATTTGGTTAAAATCGGTTCAGCGGTTTTTGAGTTATCGTGTTACAGACGGACAGACAGACGGACAGACAAACGGACAGAGAGCAGACAGACACCATGAAAATATTTTATATTTAGGTCATTTATGACCCAAATAAGTCATTTTGAGTGAAATTAAAAAAACTTTTTTTGTCGATCTTAATAGCCTACCATACATATTGGTATGGTCGGCTAAAAATACAAAGAACAAAGAAAAAAATATTTAAAATATCTAAATGCAACTATTAAGAACACTTTAGTTTTTTTTTTAAACAGATACGTCTACAAAAACCGTTAACGTTCTGTTAAAATGGCATTATATCAAGCAGGGGCGGATACAGAAATTTATTTTAGGGGGGGGGCTCAAATAAAAAGCAATGTAGAATGTGCTTTTTAGGGCGCCATTTTTAACCCAACAGCCTAATATTTAACCTATTTTATAGATTTTAGGGGGGGGGCCGGGCCTCATGGGCCCCCCTCTGTATCCGCCACTGATATCAAGTTAAACTTCAAAATTAACAATTACTACCTGATAACAATTACTTAATAAGGTAAAACCACACACACACACAAAAAGCTTCAATCTTTTTGTATGATTATTTTTAATTTGTTTTTAATTTTTACGTATGTCATGTTTATTTATGTTATGTCCTTTAAAATCAAAGAAGCGATTGCCATTACCTACCTCTACAGATGCATCAGCAATACATTTTTTTTATTAGATTGTATTAAAAAATTGGTCAAGTGCGAGTCGCACTCGCGCACGAAGGGTTCCGTACCATTCATTATTTATACATTACTAAAAATTCTATTAATCAATAATAAATATGTAAAAAGTAAAAATAAATATGGAAAAATATGTAAAAATTAAGAAAAAACGATTAAAAAAAAGTCGCCCTGACTGGGATTCAAACCTGCCTTCAGGGGTGGATAGGCCATATAGGAAAACGGGAAAATTCCCGGTGGGCCGGTGGAAAGATGGGCCGGTGGGCCGGTCCCGATCAGAACTCAAAAAAAGATTGATTTAGTTATAATTAAATGGTTAATCTTCTAACCAAAATTACGTAAGATTCTAGTGACTGCCTAACTAACTAATCAGTTTGCATCAATATAATGGTTAGTTGCTTTTAAACATAAACATCAATTTTTAAAATAACTAGGTATTGTTAGAGGTTTTCCTCTGAGACACATATAATTTTAATAAACATCTAATAATTTTGTTTGTTGTTCCATTTGAAATGTTTTTTTTGTTTGCTTTGTGCAAATATTTTCAGGGCTGGTAGATATGAATAAAAAAACATACTATATTCACTTTGCCGTGTTTCAAATAGGTCCAAAATAACCGAGTTATTAAAGTTTGAATTTTAAAAAAAAACTGATTTTTTTTTAAAAAATTGCCGCCTAAATCTTTCTGTATTTGCATCACTTTTTGTGCCGTAATATCAAAGATTAAGAAAGTATACCGTGGGAACATTTGCAGTGAACAGGAAGTTCTAAAAAATTTTCTAAAATATACAGGAAAATTTAAAAGAAAAAGCACGATTTTCAACATCTTTTTTTAAAAAAAAACTCATAGACGTGTCCTGGCACCTGGTGGTGACATAATATACCACCCCTGTAAATATTTGCGCTTATTTAAGACTCATTCTGTATAGTTTTACCAATATTCTTTTATTAAAACACATTTATATCCACTGCTTAGGTATTGCCTAGGTTTTTTTCGTTTGTCGCATTATCATACAAGATGCCAAATGTAGAAACTAGGAAAAGTTACGTGATGAGAATTATACCAAAATTAAGACACGTATACATGACGAGGCTGCTGCTGTACCAGAAAAGGGAGACTTTCTTTCTACAATCTGTAAGAAAGTATATACCTGAAAATCTAAAAATAATGTATTTCATAGAGGATTGGGCCAGCTGATGAACTGAATGAATCAGGAAGTCTTAAAATTTCTCAAAACCGTGATTCAAAATCGTAGCATATTCAAGATCAAAAACTGTGAAAAAAACCCTGTGAAACTGAGCTATTTTCTAGTAAGAATTCAGATGTCCGACCCGATATTGATCTTTATAAAAACTTAGATCAAGAAAATTTCAATTTCAATATTTTTAAAAAATCGGAGGCAAAAGAGTTTTTTTCGCCCGAGCGAAAATCACCCTTACTTGGGGTGATTTGACCCTTATCTAGGGTGTCCCAGAAATAAGTGCAAGTATTTTAAGGGGGGTAGATTTGGTCAAAATAAACATTTTTTCTCTTTACCGTTTTTCAAGTAAGCCCAAAATAAACTTTTTAACCAAAATTTTACTTTGAAAATTTAAACAAAAAATGCTTTTTTGCTTAAATTTTGAGAACCACTGGATCTTTTCTGTATTTTCTTTCATGTAAATTTAATCTACTACCTATTGTCAGTTGTCAGATTATCAAGAAATTATGGTTTCTTAACTTAAAACTAAAAAAATTCCAAAAATTTCTTCAAAAAATTTCAAATTTTCGCAAAAAAAACTGATAGGCGTGTTTCTGAGGCCGAAATATACTACCAGTTAAAATACTTGCACTTATTTCTGGGACACCCTGTATATTAATAAATAAAATATGTTTCTTCGTTATGGTCATTTTGTTTATGTGGATTCGGGCCGGTTGCCTGTTATTCCCGGGCCGGTTTCCACTTATCCATCCACCCCTGCCTGCCTTACTACGGCTCCAACGTCATAGCAGAGTAAAGTCCTAACACTTTAACCACGCGACCATCGAGGACTTGAAAGATTCTATGTAAAATTCTTACTTAAAAGATAATGTTTAGTGAAAGTACTTTTTTATTTATAAACATTTATTTAATTCTGTTTTTACTATTTGTTCTTATAGCGGCAACATAGATACATTATTTGTAAAAATTTCAACTGTCTAGTTATAACGGTTCATAAGATAGACCTTTGTGACAGACGGACTGACGGACGAACGGACAGCGAAGTCTTAGTAATAGGGTTCCCGTTTTTACCCTTTGGGTACGGAACCCTAAAAAGCGTTTATTCTTTTTCTTTTAGAGGCCATCGCTTCTTTCATTACGACGGAAAGAGGTATACTTTCCGAAACGTTGAGCATTTTTTTGTCTGTTAAGGTGCGTTCAAACCGAGAGCGCCGCTCCGCGCCGCGCCGCGCGATACATTTTTTAACATGTACTTTTGAAGTGTTTTTTAGCGCGCACAAAAGTATAATATACTTTTGTTATAATATAACATATTATGTTAAAAAATGATTTGCGCGGCGCAGCCGATGTGAATGCACCTTTAGGCAAATTAAATTTGTGTTGGATTAATGCAGCAGTGTTTACAAAAAAAATACTATTTTATTTTGTAGATTTTCTTACAGTGGCAAAATACCCATAGGACTGAATCCGCCACAGAAGTATAGACATTTTTTATCAAAAAAGTAGTCAGTATTGGTCAGTGACAGTGTGCTGCTGTTTAATTTGCTTTAATGTTTTAGATTCTTTGCACCCCGTACCCTGAAAAATTCGTATGGCTTCCTAGAACTCAAGCCAATGTTCACATGCTTCCTGATAATGTATACCCTGTGATAGGTGGCATTGAGGACGGTAAATATCTCTACATCGGCAAAATTCACTATCAAGGACAAACAGTCATTGGAAAAATATTATCTGGACATATAGGGAAAGCTCTAATGTACTATGCTCATAACAATGAAGAAATGGCTGTCGATACATATCAGCTGCTAACTTATACAGAAGATTATGATAAGTATGGAAATTCAATCAACGATATTGGAGCTAGTGTTGTTTAATAGTAGCTTTAAAAATTACCTATAAGAAATAACCTACAATAAAAATTATTTTTTTATTCCGTTTTTTATTTTTAATTAAATAATAATTGAGTCAGATAATTTAACTTTTCTCCTTAGCCAATCTCAGCCAATGTGATAAAACGTCAAATCACAAGAGAGAAAATGGAATTATCTCCTGAATATTTTACATTTGTTCTTTATGCCGTTATTACACACATACAAATTTTATTCCATGTGGCATTACGTATATATATATACCGGGTGCCCCCCTCCCCTGTTTTTCTTGATAGAATAATAAATACATGTTTAATAAATATGGTTTATTAAATTATTGTAGATAAATTAAATAAAAGTAAACACTGCAATAAATTTAAATAAAGTCAATAAACTAATTTCGATTTTGAAAATAGCTACTAACTGTCACTAGAAACCTGACATGACGACATAAGCACTCCTGGTTGCCATTTCATTGAAAAATTGCTTTTTATTCAAAATCTGAGCTTGATAGGTATAGGAAACCCTAATATAGTTTGAAAGAGCATTTGAATCTGCTTCGATTTATTTAAAAAAATACGGGTGTTAATACAAGTTTTTATGTAAAATAAATATATAAAATAAACCAGCAATTTTTGATACCCCTGTATATATTAAACGAAGCAACCAAATTTTTCAGTAAAGTTAATTTCTCTGGTTTAAAAGTCAGCGAGAGAATTAATTCTGAAAAGCAATGTACTATAGTATGTATTATAGCATGCATGTATTCATTGGCGTAACTACAGGGGTGCCCGTGGGTGCCCCCCCCCCAAGTACTGCTGTGCACCCTCCAGAGAAATCCTGAATGACTCTTGGCTACGTATTAATTTTTATTTGCTTGTGTTGCAGTAAAAATTATGTTTCCTAGTTTTGTTTAGTTAATATTATTTTGTTGTGTTCAAAAAATGTGCTAATTTTTATTTTTTTAGAAAATTTGTAGGTATTTAAGTAATCTACGGGAACCCCAAGTAGCATTTGGACGTTATCTAACGTCGGGTATACGTCGCGTTCAACAAACCCGACGTCGGGTACCAACGTCGGTTCGACCGCCTGACGACCCTTATTTGCATCTAAATGGGGAATGCAGATTCGGGTCGCCTCGACGTCGGTATCTGACCTAATAGGGAATGTAATTCTACCAATTACCAACGTCATATTACGTTGGATTTTAGTTACTTAAAATTCGTCGCTAAGCATTTACGTTACGTTTGGTTTCATATTCGCTACCAAGAATACATTGTACATCAAACCTATTGTGTATAGAAAATGCTTAACAAAACAAAAAGATTAAACAAAATTTGGTCGATTATCATAAAAAATATAGGGTGTTCCATTTAAAATAGTGGAAAAAAACACAATATTTAATTTTGACTCGCCTTGCATATATCAAACAAAAATGCAAATTTTCGTCGACTGAATTTTGAAGAAGACACTTATACAGTACTTCCAGTTAAAAAAATTTAAAATTCTTCGAATTTAGAATTTTGAGAGGGATTTAAATAAGCAGTAAATTTAGTATAAAAAACGGTTATAATTCAAAAACCACTCGAGTATATACAGGGTATTCCTTAATGACATGCTAATATTTAAGGGGGCGATTCTTAAGCCTATTCCAAGAAAAAAACTTCTGAATGTATGTCCTAAACATCTTAATTTTTAAGACACCGTATGGTAAAATTTTCCAAAAAAATTTTTTTTTCGTTTTAATTGTGATGTTTACAAAATTTGATACACGTCTTCTATGTATAAGGCCGATAGCCGATGTAGAAACGATTTCCTCACAACAATCACCGCGTCAGATTTTTAGCGATATGACCCTGAAGTAAAATGACTGTTTTGAAATGAATTTTTTTAAGCAAAAACTACAAGTCGCACGAAAAAAATCGAGAGATGAAAATTATTTAGACATGAATGAAGATTTTGAATATAATTTTCATTTTAAAAGAAGCCAGTGGCGTACCATATTTTCTTCCAAAACATTCAATGTAAAACCCGTATAGACGCCAATGGTTGAAGTAAATAAAATAGTTTGTACATCAAAAAACACACTTTAATGCATAGCTATGTATCAAGTTTCATAAAAATATCCATAATAACATCAAAGTAATTATAAAACAAAGTGCCATTCTACAAAAATTTAGCACCCTGTATCTAAAAAGGGTGTTTAGGACATTCATATGAAGTTTTTTTTTCTTGGAATAGGCTTAAGAATCGCCTCCTTAAATATTAGCATGTCATTAAGGAACACCCTATATGACATTATGATATTTTTGAAATGCTAATTTAATGGCAAATCCACTGAGCTAAAAAAATATACAGTGTGGCGCACCTCATTCGCCTCGGTTGATTATACGAAAACGGAAAGATGTAGAAACAAAATATTTTATAGGTATATGTGGGGAGTCAATGGGCACAATTTAAAATTATTTTGAAATATACAGAATACAGAACGGTGTTTCAGAACTAATATCCGTACCAAAGTTATATTTTTTCTTATGGAACACCCGGTATTTTATTTAATTTTTGGATTCTTGGGCCCAAAAAAAGACATTTATTATAAGGGTTAAATATGTTTAAAATCATTAGTTTTTGAGATATTTAAAGATATTTAAATATGCATGCTGCAAAAGAATTAATTATCAATACCCTGGTCATCACTTTTCAGAATTAATTCGTGTGCTGAGTTTAAAGACAAAGAAATAAACTTTACTAAAAAATGTTATTCCTTCCTTAAATTTATACAGGGGTACTAAAAATTAGTTATTTATTTTAAGGATTTATTTTACATAAAAACTTTGTTATTTCAAATGCAACACCCTGTATTTTTTAAATAAATCGAAATAGTTCACTAATTTTTGGTACCCCTGTAAAAATTTAAGGAAACAATAACATTTTTCAGTAAAGTTTATTTCTTTACCTTTAAACTCAGCACAAGAATTAATTGTGAAAAGTAATGTACAGGGTGTTGATAATCAACTCTCTTGTAGCATGCATATTTAAATATCTTTAAATCTCTCAAAAACCAATTATTTTAAACATATTTAACCCTTATAATAAATGCCGTTTTTGAGCACAAGAATCCAAAAATGAAATAAAATACGGGGTGTGCCATAAGAAAAAATATAACTTTGGGATGAATCTTAGTTCTGAGATACCCTGTATATTTCAAAATAATTTTAAATTGTGCACATTGCCTCCCCACATATACCCATAAAATATTTTGTTTTTACATCTTTCCGTTTTCGTATAATAACCGAGGCGAATGACGTGCGCCACCCTGTATAATATTCCATTTAAAAATATAATACTTTGGTTTGAAAATATGTTTCAATCACCCTGTATCATTACAAATTACTACTTACTACTTATTTTTAAAATTCGCGTTGCAATTGACTTCATATGAGTGTCATAAAAGAATGAAATAAAAATCACAATCCGAAAACCTAATATAGAACTATTTCGGAAGCCGGGGTACCCTGTATAACTAGCTATACCCCACATAATGGTTTTATATTCGGATCGAATCCTGATCCTATCAGACATGGATATAAATCAGGACAAAACGCCGGACATATGATGGGCGATATTAAACGCGTATTGTATCTGTACGCCGGGAAGCCATAATGGGGCTATCGAAAAACTTTTACGGCCACAGGCAGAAACAGAAACCCGACGGCGGCCTACCGAAAAGGGGGTTATGGGAAATCCAGAGAACTATTAATCAGATTATGGAAGGACATACATCATGGGGATTTGCAGGATGCCAAGTATTTAAAAAAACGAATTGTAAGTAAAAAAGTCTTTTAAAGCTTATATAGGATTCTGATTATCTAATAACTACAATCCTAAAAAAAATCTACAGTATATCTCCGGATCGTCTTTAAAATAGGAAAAACTTTTAAAGTGAAACTTCTTTGCGGGCGTTGGCGTTGGGAGTAAAAATTCAAGGTCTTGACACACGAGCTAGCGTCAAGAAAACCGATAAGTTACCCCTATCTACCCCTTTTTAAAAAATGTTTTAAAAAAATGACTAAGACATATTTAAAAATATGTCATTTTTTACTTTATTCGATAGAAAATAACACTCTGAATAGAATGGCATATCATATGTCAACTTTTAACATCTTTGCGTATGATTTATTTGAAATTATCACTTGCGGTTCATTACGAAAATGTGACTCGAAATACCAAGTGTGTGGTATCAAATTATTCGTAAAAAAATGCCTTTTCCAAATGTGTTAATGAGCCACCCTCGTTCCATTTGAAAAAATTGAGATATGATTAAAAATATGATTTGGGCATCTTTTAACCGGCCGGCCTGAACAGGACGCTAAAAACATTAGATGATCAAATCTATTTTTCCAAGGCTCCTTGATTAAGAATTGGTGTTTTTAACTTATAGTCATGGCACTCTAGATTAAAATTTAAAATACGATTTGTTATTAAGCGAGAATGTCAAAAATTGACATATGATCATGTTTCACCAGAAATAACTACAACTTTTGATTTTTAAATGGCACCCTAGGTATATTTTTTTGAATATATTTCCGGTGAAACAGGAAGTGATAAAAAACAATTGAATATGTCAATCAATTCTAATTTAAGTCATATACTAACATACCAAATCTCGTTTTTTTATCAGAAAAAATAAAAAAGTTATAGGGGGTGAGTCACTTTTGAGACGCACCCGGTATACATAGTCCGGCAATAGATGCGTCGGGCATCTGTAGCTTCTAGAATAAAAAAGTGCAAACCTAAAGCCTAAAGTATATACGAGGATGTATTTTTTGAAAATATTTTAACTTCTATAGGGTAGCTCAAAAAAGTAAGTGGATCGGGATGATTTTTTTTAAATGGAACACCCTGTATATCATTGCATTTTTGGCTTCCTTTCAGATCACTCTACATAATCCTAAAATATGACTAAATATATTTAGATAGTTTCAGAGATATTAATAAATAAATAAAAAATATATTTTTTTGAGTCTTCCTTTAAAATTTTTTTAAAAATACAGGAACTGTCCTGATGTCAAAACTATGTTAGGTATTTACTTTAGATAGTCTGTACTTACTTTGCTAAAAATATCGTAATCGTAAATCATACAGGATGTTCAAAATTCTACACCAAACTTTCTAAAATATAAAATAATTTTTCTTCGTTTTTTTTTAAATGGCACACCTTGTATATTATTTCTTCAATAGATGGCTTAGATCCGAATTAGAATAGACAGAATTAGAATATGAACATTTTTGTATTTGGAGTATTTCAAAATTGTTAACGGTTTCGCAGATATTCGCGGTTTTATATTTCATATGGCATTTTCCACAGTAAATTTTTATCACAGCCACCCAATGATTTTCGTCTCGTATTTACCATAGAGTTAGAAATTAAAATATTTTACCATTGAAAGTTCCAGACTGTTACTCGCTGATACCTGTTCCGCCGTACGCGTTCCCAGTATTTCGTATCAACTCTAATTGAAAGAGCCATTTGAAATAATACTGCGTGTATCCGCGAAACCATTAAGAATTTGGAAATACTTTAAATACAATAAATGTTCATTTTTTAACTCTCCATCTAATAAAAAACAAATAATGTACAACCATATACATACCATTTAAAAAAAAGAAAATATATTTTATATTTTAGAAAGTTGGGCGCTCGGTTGGGCGTATAATTTTGAACACCCTGTATGATATAAGATTACGATATTTATAGCAAATTAAGTATAAACCATCTAAAGTAAATATCGAATATAATTTCAGGACAGTTCTTATATTTGTAATATTTTTTAAGGAGAGTTAAAAAATATATTTTTTATTTATTTATTAATATCTCTGAAACTATCTAAATATATTTACTGATATTTTAGGATTATGTAAAGTGATCTGAAAAGAAGCCAGTAATGCAATAATATATAGGGTGTTCCATTTAAAAACACCATCCTGATCCACTCACATTTTTTAGGGCCACCCTATAGAAGTTAAAATATTTTCCTGAAATACATACCCGTACCTAGGTTTGCACTTTGTGTTTGTACGTTGCAACAAAATTGTCAAGTTTTTTTTCTAGGAGAAGCAGATGCCCGACGCACTATTGCCGGACCGTGTATATCTATCTATATAAAAATGAATTGAGATTTGCTGGTCTTACTAAGTTTTATATAAATTTTATATAAGTTTTGTATAAGTTGCGTCCTCAAAATATTTTTGGTTGTACACAGGGAGTCCCAATAAAAAAAAATACTGATAAAGTTTTTTTAAAATTGCTCCCATTATATCTATTCTGGTCTTGCATTTGCCGATCACTATTCCAAATCATTATAATAATCAATGATCCGTTTTACAGGAGATTGGCAAAAAAAAATAAATAAAACTACACTACACTTCGGTTCACTATTGGCTGTACGAAATTAGCCGGATCAGCTAATTAACTCATAAATCAGCTAATTAAGTATAGGCTTTGGTATAGATATGTTCTACCTAGAACCAAAAGTAAAGGCATGGTTTTAATTTAAAAATTACGAAAAGATGTTAGTCTTCTTCACAAGCGAATATTTCCAAAAAAATAAACCTATTGAGATGAAACAAAAAACAAACTATCAAGAAAGGATGTACTTAGATCATAAAATTATTTTTAAATTCGTTACTATTTTAACATGTTACACAGGGTGTTTCAAACTTTCATAAAAATGTCAACATTTTGTTTTCCCCCGTATAATAATTGACAGATGGAAACGTTCACTTTTAATTTAAAAAGACATACTAAAAAGTCTAATAAATTAGCTACATATTGCTTAAAAACACATTAAAACCGGCCCACTGGAACAATAGTATCTTACATACCGAAGAGGGAAGTGTTTCATTACTGTCGAGAGATTAATTAATGCTTTCTAGGATTCCCATATAAATTTACATATAAAATGATATATGAATGCGACCTTTATTTCACAGCCATGGCTGACGCCGTTTTTTTCATCATACGGTATATTCTCAAATTGGTATCTGCACTAAAAAAAATATTTCTACATAACTCAAATTATACTCAATAGCATTGTAAAAATTACATAATTTTTTTTTTACATATTACATATGTAAAAAAGTGTTAAATACAACAAATGTAACAATCTGGAAATTATCTCATCAATCTGGTATTATATATTATATATCTAATGAGCACCCACTAGGTTTTATAAAACCCGGCGCCCCTGGGTACCAGTGGTCCAGTGGTTGTTATGGAGCAAACCTTCAACAGCAAAACAAACAACTAAGTGACAGTTTTGAATTTCTCGTTCGCTTTTTCGAATAACATAGAAACTCAGAATGTTGTCGGAAAATTCTGATAATGAAGACTACTTTAACATCGGTACTCCACCAGAACTTACAGAAGCTGCAAAAAGAGCAGAAGCCAGTTTACTTCCAGAGAAAAGTAGGGGGCGATATGAAATACCTAGCATTAAAAGTATACGAAAAATGGTGTGCCGAAAGAAATGCTAAGAATATTGCTTCGGAGATAGACTTGATGGCATATTTTAGCGACATGGCAAAGCAGAAAAAACCATCTACTCTTTGGGCTTACGTACAGCATGATACGGACAATTAGAATTAAGGGAAAAGACTGACATATCAAAATATCACAAACTCGTCGCTTTTTTAAAACGCCAGAATGTAGGTTTCAAGCCAAAGGAGTCTAGCATTTTTACCTTCAACAAATAAATGTATTAAAATCTTCAATTATTATTGTTAATCTTCTTTTTTATTTTTGTTGATGTTAGATAAGTATTTAATAAAGATATTACAAGAATGGGTTTTGCTTAATTAAATAAGGCGAGAAATAAGAAAAACCGAGTGAGGGAAGTGGATGAGGGAAGAAATGTAGATAATTTGACACTTTCAAATTTTTTAAAAGTCAGTAATGTCAGTATTACAATATGTGGTTGTAAATAAAATATATTAAACTTTCAAAAAATCTAAATTTTTTAGTGCCCGTTTTTATCGTACCGATGTGTATAGATGAAAGAGGCATTCTGTAGAAAACACAAAGTATTTTTACAATTTTCGGCTTATTTTTCATGCAAAATTACCCTTCTATCAAAGACAGATCGAAGATACTTTAAGGAGACAATTAATTAAATTTTGTTGCATCGATTCTCGAACCCGCAACATCCATTTGTGCCTAGTTCACGGCAATTCTGTAGAGAATGGCGCCAAGATTACACGCGTTATTACACGCGTTGGTTTGTAGCACTTCGACAAACTCATGGTTAATTTATCCCCAAGATAAACAGATTGTAGTACAGCAAAGCACGACGCTAATAATCCATATATAACTAACGACCTGACTTTGCACATATCTTTTAATATGTTCAAACAAGACAAGCAGAATCAATCTATATTTACCGAGTTCAACCAAATTTGTTGATAGACACAAAACTTTTATGGTAGCTTTAAAGTTAATTCAACTCAAATTAAAAAGCTATGCGATATACCAAAGAATATTATAGTTTTGATATACATAAAAATAACACCTTTAAATTTAAAATGTTTAGAATTTCTGTATGTGCTGCCATCTATTAAGTTTTCAATGAATAATAAGCAAATGCTTTCTAGGATTCCTTTTTTACTTAATATAAGTTGCATTTATTTTCCCTTAGATTGTAGCACAATCACAAGAAAATTTGCAATAGTTTTCTAATATATTTTTACAGTTTACTAACAACAGATAACACTAAAATTTGCATTTAATTTAATTTAAAATTTTTAAATATTAAAGTTATCAGAAGTTATTACATAAGTTATTATAATTTGTCTTAAGGCAGATTTTCATATTGGTTGAAACTTGTTGCATTCTCATGTCTCATGCCTCTATTTATCACGAATCTCTTATGATTGGTTAAACCCTTGTTAAACCATACATATTTCACAATAATTATTCACAATAAAATTTCAGTTGTCATTTTTTGTGTGTGTTTTTCTTATCAGTCATTATATTATTTGTTTTCGACTCTCAAATGTAAAATTATATACAGGGTGGTCCGAACTGTATTCTGGAAACTTCGGCAGCATATTTTGCAGATAAAACAGTGTTGCCATCGTCCTCTACTTAAGAGGACAGTCCTCTTTTTGATCTTGCTGTCTTTTCCCTCATATATTGAAAACGTCCTCTCTTTACCTTTAAAAAATATTCATCTACCGCCAAAATGCTTAATGAAATTCTTAATTTGGCAACAAGATTGTCTTTCGCTACCCACTCGTTGTACAGGGTGGCTCGAATTCGACGCTCATCATTGGAATTACCTACATTTTATTTTACTACACATTATTTACGGAAACCGTAAGAGATACAGGATCGGTTAAAATGTAGGCAAAGTTGCGCAATTTGATACTCAATAAAATGCCGTATTGCATTTTGAAAAATTCCGAATACTTCCGAATATATTCGAAAAAAAACGGAATTTTCAATTTTGTTTTCTACTGTTTCCTGGCTTTATTTGTTAAGATAACTTAAAATGAAAAACACATTTTCATAGCCACTATTTCTGCTCTATAACTGTATTTAATTAAATCCTTTTATCACTCTTATAAAACACTATATATAGTCACTTTGATATTTGCCGACGTTTCGTACAAAAAATTCCATCACCAGAATATTTTATGCAAAAAAAATAAAAAATTAAAATGCAATACAGCATTTTATTGAGCATCAAATTGCGCAAATTTGCCTCCATTTAACCGATCCTGTATCTCTTACGGTTTCCGAAATTCCAATTGTGAGCGTCGAATGCCACCCTGTACAGAAAAAAAATAGATACAAGAAACATTTAGTGGATGCGGATGTTTAGTTTTTATATGTTTACTTACTGTTAGCTTATATTTTAAAATAAAATGTTTTGTTGAAAATCGTTTATTTTACAAAATTTTGAATAAGTTCTTATAACCATTTGTTTTTTTATTTTTATTCAATAAAGTAAGAAAGACGACCAACCGCATAACGTTTGCATAACTTTCGAGTAAATTCTTGACATTTGGGCGAACTTTCTTGACTATTGGGGACATGCCCTGGTGAATCTGTCGAGTGATAGCTACTGTTACCCTCAAAATTTAATTCGAATCACTAAAGCACTTGGAAGATAATTATAATAAATCGAAAAAAAATAGAACTTTAACCATCTGTAGCTACGAAACAAACCTGAATCAGACCTATGTGGATATAAAAAATAAATATTTCTTTTACGAGAGGCATCTCCTCACGAGAGATTTGGTTTGGCATATGTTTTTTGAAACACCCTGAATTTTTAGACTTTAGGTATAAATACCATACGATCGAAAAAAAACGACGTCAGAAACAGCTGGGAAATGACAACAGAGAGTAATTTTCGCGAGGTCAAGCCTAAGACGTCACACAGTGGTTCAGAATTTGAAAAAGCTGCTTATTGGATATAATTAATTCCCAGATTAAATTGGGAATTTTTGAAGATAATATGGAAATTTATGAATATTTACTATAATTTATTATAAAAGTAGGTATCAAAAAGGTATTTTAGCCTATACTTAACTAATTTTTATTTATACAGTGTCCGAAATTGATGTTTATATTGCGATCGCGGAAACTGCTAGAGATAAAAAAAATGGTTAAATAGGGAAAGTTTTCAGACAATTCTGTTTGTAATTTATGTTTGTGTTTCTATTTCTATTACTTTTGGTTTTTGAGATATTTTGAAAAATTTCAAAAGAGGCATTTTTGAAAACACCCTGTAATTTCATTATTTATGAAAATTTTTGATATCTGTCAAAACTTTCTTAAAACAACTTTTTACGTAGATAATATCTGTGTAATCAGACTTATGGCAAAACAACGAAAAGTATGATTTTAATAAATTTAGCAACTTAAAGTACGTGAAATATTAGAAAACCCTTTGGAAAAATAATTAAAGAACTAAACAACGTTTATTTTACATTTTACAAAAGGGATTTCAATAAATAAATAAATAAACAATCATGTTCTCAAGAAAATTCATAGTAATTAAGAAAATTTAAATTTAAAATTTGAAAAAATTATAACATGTTCTTTTATTCAATATATTATTGCCGGTAACATATGTATTGCAAAGGATAAAATATAAAAATGAACACTTACCTATGTCTTCCATATTGATATATTCTACACAGAAAAATATTTTGTTTCCAATGCGGTACTATCGAATGAATCCACTTCTCAACATTTCACAAATCTTTAAAAATAGGTCACAAAACAAGGTAAGCAAAACGCTGTAAATATGTTTTATGCGTTATTGGTCAAAACCATTTTAAGTGAAGGTAGATTAAGGTCTGGTATCAATAATAAATGTTTTAAATTAACTAAATTTGCAACTCGAACTTTCGCATCAATGAGAAGCTTTTTCAAATTCTGAACCATTGTGCGTCATTTACTTGGCTTCTTTACTCTTTAATTGAACTTTCTACCAGTTTGCCTTAAAAAGGTAGTCATTTATTTATTTTTATATTGTTCTATCCTTTTTTAATGTTTTTATACTTAGTGTGAATTTTTGACAAGTTTTATGTCAATTTTTAGTAAATGACGTCTAAAAATTGACCTCGCCAAAATTATCATTAATTGTCATTCCCCAGCCGTCTCTAACGCCACTGCTTTCGGCCAAATCATAATCATACGGTATAATAATTTTCAGGTAGAAATATAAGATTACAAATGTTTCAATCGTATTGAATGTAGATATTTTTTAAGCAAATAATTTCAAATACCTCTCAAAAAATGCTCAAGGCAACGATAAGTATTTTGTTTATATCTCTGTTTATACATACACAAGTTTATTAATAAAATGCTTTAAGAGGGTTAGCTCAGGTTTTACGATATATTTATTATCAGTGGCGTTACTAGGGGGCCAAGGGGTCTTAGCCTCCCCAGTTGAATGGTGGGGGTCGTTTAAATTGGTTTTAACTTCAAATCAATATTATCTTATAGTGATCTTAGCCCCCCCCCAAGGCATGAGCCCCCATAAAAGCCTGTGTCTAGTTGCGCCACTGTTTATTGTACAGGGTGGGTCAAATTCGACGCTTTTAAATGAAAACACCCTTTTCTATAGGAGATAGACGAAAACTAGTATCGGTGTCTGGAGCTCAATTTTCATCAAAAACATGATGGTGAAAACCGCACATCCATATCTGTTACCGTTTCGGAGTTACGGGGTGTTTTTCAAAAATGTGCATTTTTAACAAATCGCTGTAACTTTTTTGCTATGAAAAATTTTGTATTTCTATGAAAACATTTCCGAAGCACCTTTTTACGTAGAATTTAATTGTTTTAGTATAATTTTTTTAAAATTAATAATTTAAGAGTTATCAACAGAAAAATTGATTTTTTATATGGGATGTTAAATTGCAGGGTGGTAAAAAGTTATCAGTAGTACCATTGTTTCTGAAGTTGGAATACCAAAATTTGGTATGAGAGTTCTATAGAGATTTAAAAAGAAGATAGATGTTAAGATATTTTAGTTAAATGCTACAGGGTGTTCAAAATATATTTATGAATTTCAACTCCTTAAAATTAAGAAATTTCAATATTTTTAAATGGTACACTCTATATATTATCATTTTTTCTAATCGATTTTACAAAACTCTTCAACTTTTATTAAGTATAAAAATGTCGATACCTATGTGGCGGATTCATCTTTCAAAAAAATCCTTTATGGGTATTTCGCCACTGCACTGCAAGAAAATCTACAAAATAAAATAATTATTTTTTGTAATCACTTCTGCGTTAAACCTAAACGGACGCTGCTTGTCAGAAGTTATGTTTATAGTAATACAAATTTGCTAACAAAGAAAAGAAAAAAATGCTTAACGTTTAGGAAAGTTATCTCTTTCCGTCGTTTATTAAGTATGTCATATACCTATTTTTATTAGTTTGCGATCTATTCCAATTTTTTCTATTTTTACCTATATTTTTAATACAATTGCGCTATAACATCATAGTTGCCATGACAAAAAGTAATAATTATCACAATTTCATGTCCGTTAAGCAAGTTAAGAACAAAAATTTGAATTTTAGTTTAATTTGTTGTAATAAGTATAAATTGTAGAGATAATAGTTACATATATTTTCCTGAAATGAATTAGTCAATGTGACTGATATACACGAACAAGCCAAGAAAAATATATTTTTTTGGTTCAGTACTATATATTATACAGGACTTTGCTTAGTAGTATAAGAATAGATGTAAATTCTCTAGAAAACATCTTCAGTGTGTAATGAGATGGTTTCGCGGCAGTAGGCAGTAGTAATATTGGCGTTACCAAATGAACTATAAACCAGAATTATACTACGAGAAAAAAAAAAAAAACTTTACTGTATGTCGAAGAAAATTCCTATATCAGTAGTCTTCAACAACTAGGTAATCTAGTATTACCCTAATCTGTGACTATTCGCCTCGACGAAAAAATCCCATGTGTCATCTTTCATAATATAGAAATACACCAAGAAATTCACCACTGCGATTTAGTTTATTTGAGTAAAATTAATTAATTTTAACTAATACCAGCAATTGTAACTAATTGTGAAGCTACTTGTTAAAGGTAAGTAATAAAGAGTTTTGTTTTGTCATGGCAACTATGATTTTATAGGGTAATTGTACCGTATGATCGAATAAAAACGGCGTCAGCGATGTCTATGAAATGAAGATCGCTGTCATTTTGCGTGTAAAATTATATGGGGAATGTCATCGATCGTCATTTCCAAGCCAACTGGACGCCATTTTTTTCGATCATACGGTATTAAAAATATGGGTAAAATAGAAAAATTGGAATAAATCGCAAACTATTAAAAATAGGTATATGACATACTTAATAAAGTTGAAGAGTTTTGTAAAATCTATCAGAAAAAATGATAATATATAGGGTGTCCCATTTAAAAAAAATTGAGATTTTTAATTTTAAGTAGTTGAAATTCAGAAATATATTTTGAACACCCTGTATCATTTAACTAAAATATCTTTACATATATATTTTTTTTCATTTCTATAAAACTCTCCTACCAAATTTTGGTACTCCAACATCAGAAACAATAGCACCACTGACAATTTTTTACCACACTGCAATTTAAAGTTTGTTTAAATAACTTGAATATTACAAAAACTATTCATTTTAGGTATATAACATTATATATAAAAAAGTTATGGAATTTTGCACAAAATCTAAAAATACAATAAAAAATAGGGTGTTGCATTTAAAAAAACATATGTTATAGCCGCCACACTTTTTGAAGCACCTTGTATACTCTTTTAATAATTTTAAAATGTGTATCTTAACCATCCCTATAACTTTTATATTAACTATTTTTTTATAAACCTTGAACAAATGAGATAATGGACTTTACTCTATCGTTGACTCACCCTGTACACTCACCGGCACGATAAACGAGCACCTTAAAATTTTGATGTATTTTAAAGTTTAATATGTTTTGTTTTAGATAACCGATTTTGATGATTTTTAAGCAATTTGTACATAAATTATTTGACTTTTTAGTATCTATTTCTAAATTAAAAATGAAATTTACCATTTGTCAATAATATGAGGGAAAACAAAATGTTGATATTTCGGTAAAAGTTTGAAACACCCTGTGGAATATGTCAAAAATAAAAAATAAAAAAAATAAAGAAATTTAAAACTCACTGTATCATCTAGGTACATCTTTTCTGGATAGTAAGTTTTTTATTCATCTCAATAGCTTTTATTATTGGAGATTTTTTATTCGCTTTTGAATAAGACAGTAACGATTTACAGCAATTTTAGTATTGATTTTGGGTCCTCATCAACACACTTATAAAATAGTGTTTATTGTTTTGGAAGGTCACTGTCACTGAAAAGTCATTATCTCAATATATGTGTATAACAAGAAAAAAAATATTGATAATATTAAAGACGTGACAACATAGGCTGGATGAGGAAGGCTCGGTCGACTGTACCCAGAAGTAAACATGTGTACAAAAAAGGTTGTTTGTCCGCGTTGAGATGTAAATAGTATAGTCTATATTTTATTTTAAGTCTATGGTTACACTACATAAATACACTATTTTATAGGTCTGTTGACTAGGATCAAAAGCAAAGGCATAGTTTTAATGTAAAAAATGCGAAAAAATATTAGTGTCTACTTCAAAAGCGAATATCTCCAAAAAAATAAAGCTATTGAGATGAATCAAAAAACAAACTATCGAGAAAAGGTACACCAGATATTAAAATTATTTTTAAATACCTTGCTTTGTTAACGTACTCCACAGGGTGTTTCAAATTTTTACCAAAATATCTGTTTCTTTTTGCTTTTTGTTTTTGTTTTTTTTTTAAATTTTTTTGTTTTCCCTCGTATAATTGACAGATGGCAACTTTCATTTTTAATTTAGAAAAAGATACTAAAAAGTCAAATAATTTAACTACAAATTGCCTAAAAAATCATCAAAATCGGTTCTCTAAAACAAAATATGTAAGACTTTAAAATAGGTATATGAAAATTATAAGGTTTTTCGTGCCGGTGAGTGTATTTTAATGAGTACATACACAGACTAACTTATAAGTTAGTTTGTGGTACATACATATAGGTGACCTCAAAATCCAATTCAAAATTTCTTGTAAACAAAGCGCAAAATAGTTTGGTTAATATTCATCTGGTTTAAAAGATTGCTACTTTCTTCATATTACAACCATTAGCATACATATGAATATAAGATCTCCACGAAGGTGTCAAGTAGTAAAAGTCTATTTACACAAATACTAAACTGTCTAATAATCACTTCCGCCAGCATAGTACATGTCTGGCAACGCAAAATGTGTTAAACCAGATCAAGCAAGTCCTCTTTAGTGGCACGAGTGTGAGTGGGATTCGTTGCCTCACTATCTAAAATAATACTTTGTGATACTACATTTTAAAATGAGGAACAGAGTGCTTATTTTGTGCTTGTTAGTGTTGTCCTGTATTTTCCTGATATCAGATGGGATTATACACGAATATAAGAACAAACTATTCCATTTTCCTTATGGATCGCCATTCATGGGTGTAAGTATACGTGATAAAACTCAAAAGGTCTTAAATAAACTTCAAGAAATTAAAAACAATGCTTAATACAAAGATTCTTATCATACCATTTAGGTATACCTATTTCTATTGTTTCTCTTCGTATAATAGATTTTAAAGGAATATAAAAAGATAACTAAATTAATGCTTTATTTATTTGTATAATATACAGGGTGGTCCGAATTGTATTCGGGAAACTTTGGCAGTATATTCTGCAGATAAAAATAAGTAAAAAAGTTCGTATAAATGTATATCCTAAAATGCTTCGATTCGGAGATACAGGGTGTAGAAGTTTCATTTTTATTTTTCTAAATAATTTCTGAACTAACGCCGATATTTGGAATAAAATTGACGTCTGGGTGGATTTTGACATGAGAAATTCGAATTCGATGTCAGTATAACTCCTCCTACTTGTAGAGGGCGCCGCCTATATATTTTTAGCTGTTTTGAAGAGTAATAATTAATAGCAGCCTCAAACGACTGAATTTTAAAGAATATATTTATATACAGGGTGAGTCTTAAATAAGTGCAAATATTTTCAGGGCTGGTAGATCTTAATAAAAGAAACATATTTGTTCTTTACCGTTTCCCAAATAAGTCCAAAATAACCGACTAATTTTACTTTGAAAATTTCCAAAAAAATGTAAAGGCGTCCATTCTTCTCAAAGAGACCTCTGGTTTTGAGTCTTTTTTCTACTTTTAAAAAAAAATGTTTTTTGGTTCAGATTTTAAGAACTACTGGATCTTTTTTGGGTTTTCTTGGTGGGGTTTTCTAGTTGGGTTAGGTAGTTGTGTTTTCTTTAATTAGTAAATTTAATCTACTACCTATGTTGCCATTTTATCAAGAAATTATGTTTTTTTTTAACTAAAAACTAAAAAAATCCAAAATTTTTTTTCAAAATATTCCAAATTTTTAAAATTTCTTTTTCATGAAAAAAATGTCTTATACGTATTTCGGGCGTCGAAATATACTACCCCTAAAAATATTTGCACTTATTTAAGACTCACCATGTATAATTTGATTTATTTGTAATTTTCGTAATTTTAAAATATGTAGCCAGGAGCGATACATACTTTTGGGGGCTAAAGTTTTTTGGAGGGGGCTTAGGTCACTATAAGATAATATTGTTTTAAGAATAAAACCAATTTTATATGACCCGCACCACCCTACCACCTGCGCCCCTGAAAATATTGAAGGCCTATTAACGAAAAAAATGTCTGTTCTTAAGTATAAAGATACATAAATTTCGAGTCACACAAGAAATTAAAACTAAGAAACAACTTTAATATGAAAAATTAATATTTTTTTTAATTTCAGTTTTAAGAGTTTATATTATGTAAAGTGCATATACAGCACCTGAGCTTATTGGTTTCACCAAACAAAGTGAACCGCGTTTTAACTTTATCATTTCTTTTCGTAGATTCTCACAGCTTTTGCCATACCATTAAAAGTCAACACTCCAGGTGATGTATTTTTGGCAGTGAATTTTGAGGCCTCCTACAGTCTTCCAGAAAATGAAACCACCCTGTATTGGCCCCCAATAGTGGGGGACACTGCCAGACAAATTTTATATGAAATATTTGAAAGGAAACTCGAAAGGTCAGTAGTTTATTTAATAATTTCTTTTATTATAAATAATTTAGTCCTAATATTCCGGTGATAATTTGATAAGCACACATTTTACACCTACAGGTAATTGAAGAAAAATTTCCATTATATGAGGAACTGAATTTATATGTTTAAAAGTATGTCATATATTGTTTAACTATTGTCTAGAGAATTGGTGGTCTAATATTAAGTCTATATTTCATAATATCTCAAAGATATAAACAGAAAATGTATTAATAGTGGAAATAATCTGTATTTTTAAAAAGAGACTGTAATGTTGTCCTTTGTGTTCTACACTTAAAAGGTGTTTCACTAAAGTCGTCTTAGAATATACTTTTAAAGATGGTACAGTTTCCAGCTAACAATTTCATATTCTATAAAAATCGAATGAAAGTGTCCAGAGTGCAGAGCAAAATTTATAGAGCTATATGTTTATTCTAAGGACATTTTGAAAACGTTCTTCAAACACTTACCTCATGAAAATGACTACTGTTATATGGAGTTTTTCGTTCCTTTAAGCTGTTCTCTAAAGTCTGTATGAAATACCTAACATATGAAGAACTCTTACAGAATGATTATTTTTTTATTAAAAGGTGCTCTAGTATATTTAGAGAACTTAAAATTACTTAATTGTATTTTTTAAAAACAGAATGTTTCTAGATACGTCATAAAATTAATCTATTCCTCCATAAGAATACTCACATCATTACGAATTGCTTAGTTAGTTAAGAGAGCAGTAAATTCAAAAGCGAAAAAACGTTAATTGTGAAAATACAGGGTGGCGCCTCTCATACGCCACGGAAGCTCTAAGGAGAACGATAGTTTATATCGAAATGAAATTTTGGCAGCGTATGTCGGTTAACTGATAGCATTTTATAAAAATATATAGAGTTATAAGGGCGTCCCCAAAAAAAATTACACATCAAAGTTGTGTTTTTTATAATGGAACACCCTACATATTAATTGATTTTCGGATTCTAGGAAAAAAAATAAAGGTGAGTCTTATTAAAGAGGCATATACCTAAAATCTAAGGATTTTGACAGATTTGACATTTTGTGAAAATGAAGTGTAAATTTTAAATTTCGATAACAGCTACCTAAATTTTAGTTGACCTTGTATAACCTGATATTTAATTACAGTAACCATTAAGTATGTTACACCAAATTGAAATTTGACCTGAAAAGTTATACAGGGTGAGACAAAACAAATATGAAACAGTAGTCACTTTTTAAAGCAAGTAACTCCTTTATTTTAAATGAAAAACCCAGTTTATTATTCCGGTGTTCAATGGGGAATTTATATATCTTCAAAAATTATTAAGATTGCCTACCCCTCAGACAAAGATTTTCCTAGATATTTTAATATTTATGATTTTGCGTCAGTAGATCTTTATTATTTGAAAAAATATAGGGGGCTATGATATACCTTTTGTTAATTTAACAAAAATTAAAGATTGTAGAGTAAAATACTCAACGGTAATAAAAAGATACACGTTTAATACATATTTTAATTATTACAGAATTAAAACTAGACATGTTATAAACCTATAATTACTATGTGACAAAAATTAACTAGGTGAAATTAAATACTCAAAATGCTTCCTTTCTTGTTAACTGCATTTTATGCAGTTAACAAGAAATACATAGAATACATATATAATGTAATTTGTTGGAATTATATCTTCTTTAAATATAATTAGACTTTTTAACGACTTTTAAGTTAGCTAGGAAAAAATCTGTGCACGTACCTACCAGTATTGTTACAGGTTAATGCGTGAAACAAATGTGTTACATATTATTCGTAGTATTAGTGGTATTATATTGGAATCAGCTTGGCATTAGTGGGGCATTATATGAGAAATTTTGGTATTTAATTTGTATTTTTGGCATTACTTTGGCATTAGTATGTTGGCATAGTATTTGACATTTGTCAGCGGTGTAGTCCTTGTAGATAATCAAAAAGTTCTTTGATAAAATTTGCTTTTTATGTCAGATCATTTCTATGAAAAATTACATTAGATTTTTATTAAAGACGCTGGGTAATTAAAACATTGACTAATAAAGCTTGTCCACTTTAAATAAGGGGTCACGAAATATCCTCCTTGGAGTGTTTGGGTTAAGGGGTGTATAATAAATTAATCGTTGTTTTATAATAAAAACCATAAAACATTTATTTGTGAGTAAAATAATGCAATGGTTGGATATCTCTCCTTTATAATTCGGTGACTAAAAATACACTAAAATAATTAGAAAAAAAATCTTGTACTTATTTAGTAATTACGTCAATATTAATTAATTGACTTTCTAGTCTATTTTATTTTATGTACAAATATATTATTAAATTTTAAGCATTAAGTAATAAAACACTTTGTGCCCTCTTATATCGTAAAAGGTTACGAAATATACTCCTGGTTACACCCCTTACAGAAAACAGTGTAAGGGGTGTAAATAAATTGTATAATCACTGTTTTTTATAATAAAAACTATAAAATATTTCTTATTTGTGAGATTAAAAAAACAAAACAATGCATTGGTTAAAATAAGTACATTCAATACTGTTTTCAATTGTTAATTCAATAATGTGTTATAACATAATATAGCCATTACTATTATACTATTATTATTAAAATAATATGTGTGTAACATATTTCTTTAACGAATTAACCTGTAACAGACATTTATATGCCCAGTATATTTTTGTTTAACAAACCAATCAGGAAAAATCCAAAACCTACCGTTATAGGAGGTATAAGACGATTAAACTTATATAATGACAACTACTTATCGGATAACAAATTAATTACTACTGTCAGCTAGTTCAGCTACTGTCTAGGTAGAATTTACCTAGAGTACCTACACCTACCTATGATGATGTAGGTAGATTAAAGCTTATTTTGACGTTACCTCTCACTTCGGTGTCACAAGCTGAATTTTTCAGGGATGGAAGTACAGTACATCACAGTACATGATATGGGGACCCTTATTCCGAAAGTAGTACAAAATTAAACAGGGTAAAAAGGCACTATCATCAAAAATCGATATATTAATACCACCGTATAGAGAAAACAAATACTTATTTTTTGATCCAGTACAGAATAAAGTCTTCGTAGGGAGTAATTTTTTATAATTATTTACAAAAAAACATTTCCATTAGCGCTTATGACCAAAAAAAAACTTTAAACATGAATAATCATTTCAATCATGCGAAAATTTGGTTTAAAAATAGAGATTTTTTTTTAATATAACTTTCATTTAACGAAAAACGAAGGCCTAAATGAAAAAAAGAAACAATTTAAAAGTTTCGCTCATGTCTTGACAAGGTATCAAAGCAAACCCCATATTTTTTGCTTTTAAACTAATAAAGATATATCAATAAACAATTAGCGATGTAATGGTTTTTGCGCGCGCTGGCCGACTGCCGCCGCTGCGCCGAGATTTCCTATACCCTTGTATATATGACGTCATGGTGTGGCAAATGTAGCATTTTAATTCGATTTGGGCTCCCTTATATAGGATAACAAAAACATTTTCAATGTTAAAAGGCGCTTCATAGGTTTTGCACAGCGCGCCCCTGAGTAACAGCAGAATAGTTCTATAAAGACCCTATAAGTAACTTACGGAACAAATTTATAATAATTTTATAGGAGGTGGTATAATTCTACAATGCTATAATGTATTATTTTGTATCGAATAGCTTATTTCGTTACTGGGCACTCTTACAAAGCAATATTAACACTTATTTTATAAATGCCCTATAAATTATGCTTTAAGAACGTTCTTTCAATAAATTTAAAAGACAATTATTCAGTTTTTAAAAGCAAAACAGTTTGATGTTGCAAATTAACGCAAATTAGTGTCCTAAATATTACCATAAAACAATAATACAACATTAAAATTTTATTACTCCAAATTTATAGAACTGCTATGTTAGCTATTTAGTTTGTTGATTCAATTGATGAATTTGATATTTTTTAGCCATGGGCATCCTGGTAGAGATTGCTTGTTGAGAGCAATCTGCGAGAGTGCTGAATTTTCTACGAAAAATACTGGAGTTCTTGGAGATATAGTGCATATAGTTTTAACGTAAGTATAAACATTTTGGCTTAGTCCTCAGTACATGTTCATAGTTCATATTGGCACCGCTGCGCTCGAGCTTTGCGCGATGTTGTTCGAGCGACGCACGACGACGCCGCAAAACAAATTTAGCTGTGGATTTCAAATGAGTTCACAATGTTCAGATCATGTTCACATTGCCGAAAAAGGTATTTCTTATTGTTCCTAATTCTGAAATTCTTTTGATATTCCTACAATGTTTATTGAAGTGAAACTACTTTACGCACAATGGGAGTAAAAATTCAATGCACGACATGGCCTTGACACGACACAGCCTTGACAATCGAGCTAGCGAGAGAAAAAGTGGTAAGCAATGAGGAAGTTAAGTCTTTGGAACGTCGTAACTCGGGCCCTATGTGATACAGGAGACTAAAACTCGGAATGTAGATGGGGCTCGAAGAGCCTCATCTTTTCATGATATTTTGACGACGTTTCGTGCACTACGAAACCCCATCATCAATAAATCAAATCAAAAAATAGTCCGATTTAAATGAAATTTGGTATGTCAATAGATTGGACTAAGACCAACTTGACCGTGTACGACACGTGTCACTGTGACAGTTAGTTTTGACGTAAGAAACGTCAAAAATTGATGTCGTCTGATCGCGACCAAATTTGGTGGGTATAGGCTATGTGAGCGACGTTCCCATCCTGCAAAGTTGGATAGGACGTTTCATTTAAATCTTCATTAGGCCGGAACTAAGGATTTGATATTGAAGAAAAATGTGGGTTGATTTTGGCATAATTGGGGACGGGCTACAGGATCACGCCCTCCATGTTTCGAACGACGCCTCTAAATGAGCGAACTCGTCAGGATTTTTCTTAATTATGGGTCGATTGAAACCAAACTCGGCACGTGGATAGAGGTACCCGAATTGAGTCCTCAGATGGACAGAGGAACAGACGGACAGACGAAAGTAAGAAGAAGTTTCACTTCAAATATGCGCACATAGTGCACACACAATTTTTCAGTTATTATTGAAGTTTAAATACGTTATTTTATTATTTAGTATATTTAGTATAATGTTGCTAAATGTATTATTTATACTATAATGATCGAAAAAAAAAAACGGCGTCAAAGACGGCTGGAAAATGGAACATTAACATAAAACTTGTCAAAAAATAATACTAATTATTATAGAAAAATTAAAACAGTATAAAACCTTTCTAAATACACAAATCTATTTCCAAAAAAATATTTTTTCTCGAATTTTAAGTCGCACCTTTTAAACCCCATTTTTACTCAATATAAAAAATAGATTACAATAAAAATAAAGAATAGTACTATCAAAGTAATAACGCCTAAAGCTGGACCTCGCCAAAATTATCATCGATTGTCATTCCCAAGCCGCCTTTGACGTGTTTTTTTTCGATTGTATGGTATTTCATATTATGCTTTTATAAGCATTTGCATAAAATTATAATGTAAAATAATTCATATCATATTTTGTCTTCTTCGGTTGTTCTCATTATGAGAAACTTTTTACTCGTCTCAGGCATTTTAAAAAATTTATAAGTATATTTCTGTTTCGACACGAATTCAACTGTCTGCTACGTGTTCTTCCTTTTAAAAATGCCATAAATTCTTAATAAATGCGAAGTCAATCAAACTGAAAATATCAACCTTTATTTTGAGCGAAATTCTATTGTTAGAGTTCGATCTATTGTAATATCATACCGAGGTTATATATTTAAGTTAAAAAAATCGAATATTTCGCTATTGAAACAGAAATACCGAGTGCGTCTCAAAAGTGGCTCAGCCCCTATAACTTTTTTATTTTTTCAGATAAAAAGCGAGATTTGGTATGTTAGCATATACATATATGACATAAATTAAGATTGATTGACGTATTCAATTGTTTTTGGTCACTTCCTGTTTCACCGGAAATGACTACAACTTTTGATTTTTAAATGGCACCTTCGGTATATTTTTACTTTCTTTGATAGAAAATGACACTCTCGATAGAATGACATATTATGATATGTCAACTTTTGACATTTTTGCATATCGTTTATTTAAAATTGTAACATGTGGGTAACTACGTGTGTGGTATCAAACTCTTCGTAAAAACATGCTTTTTCCGAATATGCTAATGAGCTACCCTTGTTCCGTTTGAAAAAATTGAAATATGATAAAAAATACGACTTGGGCATCTTTTAACCGACCAGGACTATCGACACGAAAAACATTAGATGATCAAATCTATTTTTCTAAGCCTCCTTGATTAAAAATTAGTCACACTCTAGATTTAAATTTAAAATACAATTTTTGTTTAAGCGAGAATGTCAAAAGTTGACATATGATATGTTATTCTCTTCAGAATGTCATTTTCTATCGAACAAAGTAAAAATATACCTAGGGTGCCATTTAAAAATCAAATGTTGTAGTCATTCCCGGTGACACAGGAAGTGACGAAAAACAATTATTGAATACGTCAATATCAATCAATCCTAATTTATGTCATACTAGTTGAAGCCTGGCACATCCGCCACGACATAAGGAAAAAAATACTTTTTATTTTTTTTTTTAATTAAATGAAAAACAAAAAATCCGGCGACGACAGTTTTTAGAAAAGAAAATTAGCTATCTTTTAGTAAAAAAAGCAACTTTCTAGAGCAAGTCGTTACTTCAGTAGAGAGAACACAGATAAACATTAGCATTTTATATATATGTAGATAGTAATATACCAAATATCTTTTTTTATCTGAAAAAATAAAAAAGTTATAGGGGGTGTTGAGCCAGTTTTAAGACGCACCCGGTATAGGTATATTTATTAGACATTTTTGCTGCAAATGTATGTTGTATGAATTTTGATATAATTTAATGCTTTCTTTTTTAGACCTTCATCATCATCAAATACAAATCTTACTACACATTATGCAGAAGCTGAAAATCAAGCTAGAAAAAAGGGCAGATGCAAGAAATACAAGAAGAGCTGCAGCTTTAGTATTTTAAACATGTTCAGTTGGATTGGAAGTATATTCGATGACCTTGGACGTTTAGCTAAAATGGAACCGTCAATTAAAACTATTTAGTTATGACATATGCATGTTCAATTGTTCGCTGATTGAATAAAGAAACAAATTTCCACTATAGGTCGTTTATATCACTACTTTGTAAGCACTGAAAAGATAAATTATTTGATCGAAAAAATTAATGGAGATCAAGTAAATAAATATATTCATTTTATAATTTCTTTATAAAGGGTGTTTCAAAAAACATATGCCAAACATATCTCTCGTGGGGAGATTCCTCACGTAAAAATAAGATTAATTTTTCATATCAACATAGGTCCCATTCTGCTTTATTTTGTAGCTACAGGGTGTTAAAGTCATAATATTTTTTCGATTTATTATAATTTTCTTCCAAGTACTGTTAGCGTTTCGAATGAAATTTTGGGGGTAAAAGCGACATATTTTAAAGCTAAAAATGTGTCGACATATTCACCAGAGACGTGCATATGGCTTATCACTGGAATATTTTTCTAAACAAAGATATAAGCCGCTGACGTTTTTCCTCTTATTAGCAAAATTGTATATATCATTTAATGCCGATTAAAAGTTGTCCCTTGTTATTTTGTCAATTTCGGCCTCCTGATAAGATAAACGCCATTTTATTAATATGACTTGATCCAAATCTCATAGCAACCTTTAAAATTTTTTAATATCATTAACTTGCGAAAGTTTTAAATAGTACTCATTGATTTCCCATCAAAAAATATGAAAAAAAGTTCCTATAAACATGAATATGGAAATGCATAGTTTTATGTTAAAACTTTTTAAAATTAGATCTTTTGTAATAATTATATTAAATACTAACTATCTATCAGGTATGATAGGCTATTAAGATCGCCAAAAAAAAATTTTAATTTCACTCAAAATGAGTTATTTGGGTCACAAATGACCTAAATACAAAATATTTTCATGGTGTCTGTCCGTCTGTCCGTTTGTCCATCTGTCCGTCTGTAACACAATAACTCAAAAACCGCTAAACCGATTTTAACCAAATTGGGCACAAAAATACTGTGGCAGCCGAGAATCTGGCCATCAGTTTTTGGTGGGGGTGAGGGGCTGGTAAGGGGGTATGGGAGGAATTTTAAAAAATCGTAACTTCAAAGTTACAGTAGCTAGCGAAACGCGGTTTTCAATTTAAGGTTAGGAATAATATTTGCAACAAAATTTGTAGTAACATCAAAATCAGTCGCAGTTTTTGAGATAAAAAAAATTGGAAAAATTCCTTTACTTTGAAACTAAAAGAACTGCCTACCAACTTTTTATTAACCTATTTTAGTATGGGCGGCTATACGTGCCTCCCGGCGCCAATTTTTTTTTATTAGAAATTGCTGTAGGTTGGACTAATAGTAATAATAACTAACAGTAATAATATTTAATAATAAATTAGGTAAAATACGTAATTTATTAATTTTATTTTTATTTTATTAATTGTGATTAATAAAATTGCGTTTAACCCATCAAGGAGCCCAAATTCGACAAAATATCAAGAGATAACTTTTAATTGGTATTAAATGTCCTACACAATTTTGAAATCAAAAGAAAAAGTCAGTGGCGCACATGTTTTTTTTTGAAAAATATTGGAGTGATAACCCACATGCACGTCCCTGATGAATTTAACGACACTTTTTTAGCATTAAGATATGTAGCACTTACAGTAACTTTTACCCTCAAAATTTCATTCGAATCACTAAAAGCACTAGCAAGAAAATTATAATAAATCGAAATTTTATTAAGATTTTAACACCCTGTAGCTACGAAACAAAGCAAAATCGGACCTATGTTTATATGAAAAATAAATATTATTTTTACGTGAGGAATCTCCCTACGAGAGATGGCACATGTTTTTTGAAACACCCTGTATATTGTTTTTATTTTTATTTTTTTTTATTTTCTCTATCTAATAGGAACTTTTATTAAAATTCTTTAACGTTTCCAGCGTACTAGGTACTCTTCCAGTTTTTCCAACTAAAAGAAATTATAATTTCAAATATATTTTTAAAGATTATAATATGAATATTATAGTCGAACGAATATTATGGAATGTAAAAAGATTTATTAGAAATACTTTATAAATGCAACTTATTTTAAAAAAGTTTTGTACGCAAGAAAATTCATTTTCATTTGAATCAAAGCAATTTTCTGCTTGCTGTAATACATCGCATTGCAATCTAGCATGTCATTAAAAGTCCTTGTATATAACAATAGAACAACTACTGCAAAGCATGACAACAATAAAAATTAGTGGATATCAAACAGAAACTGATATTTCAATGTTATTATGATTCAACAGTTGGAAAAAAATCTCCTAGGTTTTAATCAAAATAATTATATTATTTATATTTTTATTATACATAATTAGTATATTTATATTAAAAAATGTCAATACCTACGTGGCGGATTCATCTCTACAAAAAAATCCTTTATGGGTATTCCGCCACTGCACTGCAAGAAAATCTACAAAATAAAATAGTTATTTTTTGCAAAACACTTCTGCTTGTGCTTCTGCGTTAAACCTAAACGAACACTGCTTGTCAGAAGTTATGTTTACAGTTATACAAATTTGCCTAACAAAGAAAAAAATGTTTAACGTTTCGGAAAGTTTATCTCTTTCCGTCGTCGGAAGCAAAAAAATACAAAGAATAAAGAAAAAAAAGTATTTAAAATGTTTAAATTCAACTATTCGAGAACACTTTACTTTTTTAAAACAGATACGTCTACAAGAAACCGTTGACAACGGTATATATGATTATATTATAAAAAACTTTTCAAGATATACAGGATGAGTCTTAAATAAGTGCAAATATTTTCAGGACTGGTAGATCTCGATAAAAGAAACATATTTTCTCTTTGCCGCTTTTGAAATAAATCTAAAATAACCGAGATATTTTACTTTGAAAATTAAAAAAAAATATTTTTTGCTAAAATTATGGGAACCACTGGATCTTTTCTGGATTTTCTTTCTTGTAATTTTAATCTACTACCTATATATGTTGCCATATTTTCAACAAATTACATTTTTTAACTAAAACTAAAAAATTTCTCAATTTTTTTTCAAAATTCCAAATTTTCACGAAATTTCACGAAAAAAACCTTATGTTCGTGTTTCTGGGGTCGAAATATACTACCCCTAAAAATATTTGGATATTTAAAACTTTTTTCAAAAAAAAACATTATTATACATATACAAATATGTACAAATTCAATCCCTAATATAAAATAAACTAAATATTTATTTTTGAATAAATAGTATAAATATACAGTGTGTTCCTTAAAGACATGCTTATATTTAAGGATATGATTCTTGGACTTATTCTAAGAAAAAACTTCATATGAATGTATGTCATAAACATCTAAACTTTTCATACAGGGTGGTAAAATTTTCTGATTTTTTTTGTCAAAATATCTCTGATGTTATATTTGATACACGTCTTCCATGTATCAAAATGCTTATTTTCATATACAAAAAAAATTGTTTCATATCTTATTCTCATTCTCTATCTATCTCATTCTCATATTTCCTTCCAGCCGATGAAGAAATGTTTTCGCCGCAACACTCACCGCATCAGATTTTCAGCGATTTGATTCTAAAGTAAATTGACTTTATTTTTTAAGCAAAAAATATGCATCGGACAAAAAAAATGCAATTTTTTCTCTAACAATATTCAATGCAAAACCCGTATGCGGCACAGGTTGAAATATCGAAATTCTTTGTATACCAAAAAAGGTATTTTGATGCATAGAAGACATGTATAGAGTTTCATAAAGTTATCTGTAATAAAATCTAGGGATCGGCAAGACAAGAAATCTTGTCTTGACAAGCAATTTCTTGTCTTGTCTTGAAATATTTTCAAGAATTAAAAAAAATCTTGTCTTGATTAGCCATTTTGTCTACATTAGCCAAAATCATCAGATTTACATAATTTTCTTAATTATTATTATAATTATCTAATATTAAAATGAGTGATTGTGATAGTTCGTTGAGTAGCAAATCTGAGCCATTCGTAATTGAATCTGGTTCAGAATACCTACCACTTCAGACACCTGGACGTAGAAGTTTAATTAATGACTTTGACAGTGTAGTGACGGTGATAATACTACTACAGATAAAAACAGTCAAAACAACAATGATAAAAGCTACTATACTTCAGTAGCGTTATACGTTAATTCAAAAAGTCTGTATACCACTGATGTAGACCCGCTTTCCAAAGTTTTTTTTACTCTAATATCGTAGGCCATAACATTGTTGGCCCACAGTATGCCAACTTTGGACATCCGACTTTGGACGTACTTATGTCAACTTTGGACATTGGACATCCGACAAAGTGCCGCTTCGTACAAATATTTTTTGCTTAATAATTTTTTTATCCATCAATTAATGGATATTCATATAATTTACAAATATCTAAGTAAATAAGTATTTCTTTGTTATTTTATATTTTCAAGAAATTTCAAGATTTTTTTGATTTCTTGTCAAGAAATCTTGATCTTCAGAAGAAATTTCTTGTCTTGTCTTGAAAACCAAAAATCATTTCTTGTCTTGATCTTGTCTTGATTTCAAGACAAGATCAAGACAAGATCAAGAAGTTGTCATGAAAATGACGACCCCTAATAAAATCAGAGTTATTATGAAAAAAAAGTTTTTTTTAAATAACTTTACAACCCTGTATCTCAGAAACTAAGATACTTAGGACATACATTCATATGAAGTTTTTTTTCTTAGAATTGGTCGTAGAATCTCCCCATTAAATATTAGCATGTCATTAAGGAACACCATGTATGTAGATATACTAATCATTTGGCAAATCAATTATAAAATAATTGCTTTTAATAAATTATTAAGTACTTTTATAATTATTATAATTTAAAGAAAATTCGAACAAACAATTAAAAAAAGCACAGTAAATAGGCAGGATAATTCATTATTTCTCCGGAGCAATATTTTGTATCGTTGAAAAAAGTACGGACAATGGCACAAGAGAGAATAGACAATCAATCAGGTGGGAATCAATCAAAAATCGAGGATTCATGCATATCGGACAGATAGGCCTCTTCGACATATCTCACATTGTATGCATGCGACATGCCTGGAGCTTTACTACGTCCAGGCAATGTTGCCAGGTCGCGCTACAAACATTGTAAAACAAATTGTAAAGAAAAAACTATTTCATCACAATAGTACGTTGAGAAAAAAAATATTAACACACTTATAGATGGTGCCTACAGTAGAGTTTGCTACTCATATTTTCACAAATCTTATTGTAAAATGTTATTCTACAGTATGTCCTCGGATTGTCTGACATTTTGAGAAAAATAATAAAAAAAGTCCTGAAAATTAAATGACTTTAGGAAAAATTCAGCTGCATTTTCATGTTTTTTTTTTAATTTTTTCTAGAACGGTATGGAAATTTGGAAAAGTATAAACGAGATTAGCCATTTTAGAACAAGCAAAATTTTTTATAAAGAATGCATTTTCTCTGTCAATAATAAAAAAAAAATTCCTCTTGTAAAAAAAATTCGAGGACATACGGTATACACATTTTTAAAAGAAAAAATATTAATAATGATCAGACTTATGCAATTATTTTTTTTTAAATGATGAAATAATATTGAAATCGTGGCTTCGTCATAATATTTAAGTATTTTAGTTTTTAATAGTGCAGTTATTGAAACTATAAAATACTCAGGTACATGCTCAGGTACGAGGTTTGTGTCATGTAACGCTGTTTCGGATAGTTAAAACTAGGAGCGCCTAAATCTCAAAGCAAGCTCCAACGTTGCCATTCATACAAATATTGGACGATCGTCCCGTGCCAGTAATAACTTTCAATATATATATATATATATATATATTCTTTATCTATGGTAATAACACAGGCTGTTGATGTCGCTAAATTTCACGTGCATCCCCTGAAACTTAACAGAGAAACAAGAAAGAAAACAAACAAAAAGGTTTAAACCAAAGCAATCAAAACCGGCTTTGATTTCAACCTCTTTAGTTGTTTTCTTTCGTTTTTCCCTAAATGACAACCTTGCTTGATTTAAGCGCTCCTGGAATAATTAAGGTACACTCAGGCTGAGAGCGTCGAGCGTCGCGTCGTGTTAGCGTCGCGTCCGGTCGTTCAGGCTGGGAGCGTCAGCGCAGCGTCATTTGAGCTTGTTCTTTAAGTTTTCAGTTTGTAAAATGGCTTCAAAGAGAGCAGTTTGTCTAATATTACTATTGGAAACACCACATTTTACATTCCAAAAAAATGGACAAAAAGTAATCATTCGCCCCATAAACAAAAGACGATATCTGCATGGAGAATTTCATCATTTATATCTTGAATTTCGAAAGCTCTCATATATTTACTCGTACTGTGAAAAAATACTTACTAGAAATACCTAGAATTGTAGATATTTCTTCAAGTAGTCGATCATACAGATTTATATTTTTATAATGAGGCAATTTTGCATTCCAAAATGCAAGTCTTGCCTGTATTTCGGCGATTAGCACCTCTGCGTGCTAGTCCTCAGACGCTATGACAACCACTAAACGCTAAAAATCTCGCCGAAAAACAATTCAGATTGAACTTGACGCTTGACGCTCAGCGGACGCTAGCGCAACGCCGAACGCAACGCTTTTTGCCTGAACTATTTAATTAAAGGGAATTGATTCCATTTCGTGGCGACGCGACGCGGACGCAACGCAAACGCGACGCTCGACGCTCTCAGCAGAATGTATCAAGTGAAAAGAACCCAAACTGGGCGCCGCGCCGCGTTGTGGTTGTGACAATTTCAAATGTTAATAAAACAGCCGAGAAAATGTAAAGGAGGGCGTAATTACGTGGTTGTTAGGTGCAAGTCAATAACTTAATTTTCCCGGATATTCAACTATACCAAAACAACATTCTGTAGCTTTACAGCTTTTCCCACCGATTTGATCAAAAGAAAAATGGATTCAAGCAGCTCGATGTATCAAATGAGTAAACAAAGTGCCCAATACATAATCAAGAAATTAAACAATGAGAGGATAAAATATAATTTGCAAAATTAATGGTATACTTTTTTTAATCAACTAGTGCTTAATTTTTTTATGAACATCTAAAATTATAAATAATATCTATATACCTTTAAAAAAATTCGCCGAAATAGCCAGTCCGTAAGTAAAACTGTCGTGTTATCATAGTTGAACACATCTATAAAGTTTTAGTAGCTTAAATAATAAATTATAATACAAGTTAGACCTTCTGAAGGTATTAAAATACTTTTAGAATAATAATTTAACAAATTTTTCAAGTATTCCCTATTTAAACCCGTGTATTCTTTAAGATCGCGCCCTGGCGCTGTTTACAGTATTCTTTGACGATGGTAGCACCGGCGGAGAATGGCATCTAGCCTATATTTTGGGTTTTTTCATGTCTTATACATTGATCTAAAATGTTAAATGTTAGTAGTCTTAAGGAAGTAGTCTTAAGGATCTTGTCTAATGCTAATGCTGAGATAACAGTACGAATTCACGTAGTTGACGGTTTGGCTCATCCAAAAAATTAATCCTAAAATTTTAAGAATAAATCGGAACAATGGCAACGTGGTTGGCTTAACTTAAATATTCGCGCCTCAACGCAGTGAACTACCGTTTAAAAACTCAAAAATATCGCGGCCGGCAAGTAGGTAGTCAAGATTAACTCGGGCGCAGGTTTGAAACGAATATTTTCGTACAAAACACGAAAAATAAAAACGAAGGCGTTGTTGCCAGTAAAAAAAACATAATGAGTAACTTAATTGTGGAAATTGACCAGGGTAAACTAAAAGGGTGTGAAGCTAAGGATTACCATGGAGGGAAGTTTTTCAAGTTTTTGAATATACCATACGCCAAAGCGCCGATAGGAGATCTAAGATTTAAGGTAAATATTTTGTTAATTCGTTTTATTTTTAGCAAGACCTTAAGGTTAAAACTTGCATACGTTCATTTCAATAGCTAATTATGGTTTTAATTGTGTCATTTGGCTATTTAATTGTTTTATTTGGTGACTAAGCACAACAAAACTGTACGACTGTACTATGTAACATTTAAAGTTAATTTTTAGTCTAGGCGCCGACATGCCATTTCGAGTTGGCCGATTATTTAGTTACAAAAGTCAAAGCAAAATAAAACACTAATTCACCACAATACAACAAAAACACTTTACTATTTTTACTTACTTATTATACAAGGTGTCCCAATATTCCGTATTCCGTGGACATATAGAACTTACTACTATTTTTGAAATCAAAATAAGTTCATTGGACACAATTTACCTCTATACAAAAGTGCTTCGTTTGTCCGCTAGAGGGCATCAAGCTATAAAAAATAAACACATTTTTTCAGATATTTTAAGATCCGTTATTCCGATTTGAATAAGATTTTGGGTGTCTATATATGTTTTGCTAAGGGCTTTAACATTTGGCGTTCACAAAAATCAAGAAAAAATACGGGAAGGGTGAAAACCACCCCCACCCCTACATAAATTTTAGTATACATATTTTCCAACTCCACCGATAACAGATTTTCTTTTCGTAAAATGGTCCTTCTAGTATTTACTACATATTTTGTCTCTAGTAAAAAAACGCCACATCGCATAGTTTTGTGAAAATTTTTGAAGAATTTTTTTTTCCAAAGCAGACCTACAAAATATACAGGGAGTTCCAATATTTCGTGGAAATAGAACCAATACGTATTTTTTGGATCAAAATAAGTTAATTGTACATAATTTACCTCATATTTATACAGAAGTGCTTCGTTTGCCGTTAGAAGACTTCAATCAAATATGAACCCGAACGCTAATTAATTTAAAATTAATTAAATCTTTTAAGCTTTTTATGAGGCTTATTGTCAAATGTACTTTGCGATACAAGGGTGATACTAACATAAAATTCTATATTTTCGCCAACTAGATTATTATAACATACCTAATAGATTTTATGCGTCTTTATAACTTAATGTGGCAAAAAACATCTTTTGGAAGTAAGCTTTGTAAAAATAATTTGTTTTTCTCAAAATGTATGCACGGTGGTGTTTTTTTACAAAGGACAAAAAATGTAGTAAATACTAGAAGGACCATTTTACGAAATCGGCCGTCGGTGGAGTTTAATAATATTTATACTAAAATTTATGTAGAGGAGAGGGGGTAGTTTTCACCCTTCCCGTACTTTCTCTTAAATTTGGTGAAAGTCAAATGTTAGAGCACTTATCAAAATATAGACACCCAAAAGCTCATTTAAATCAGAATAACGGTTCTTAGAATATCTGAAAAAATGTGTTTGTTTTTTAAAGTTTTATGCCCTCTAGCGTACAAACGAAACGCTTTTGTATAGAGGTAAATTGCATAATTATTATGATTCCAAAAATACGTAGTAGTTACATTTCCACGGAATATTGGAACACACTGTATATTCGCATCATCAGCATTATGATTGAAACTATTCGCTAACGTAGTTTGCGAAACGCGCGCCCAGCGCAAAAGTAAAGTTTTTTGGTGTATTGTGGTGAATTAGTGTTTTCTTTTGCTGTTGTAACACCAAGGCACAATCAAAGGTACCAATGACTAATCCTCAACTATAACAAATATTGTTTAATTCTTCATTACTCAAAATTGCATATGAGCACCTAGTGTATATTCTTGATTTGTAACCTTGTGTTTTTATGTATATTTTATTTATATGTATGTTAATTTTGAACTAAATTAAATTTTATAATTTTGTATTTACATATAAGTGCATTTTTCCATAAATATATTTTTAAATACGAATGAAAGTAAAATATAGACTCTTCAAAACAAGTTACAATTTTACTTTTTTGTTGTTAAAGGTCTATAAGCAATCTTTTGATATGAAACTTAATAATAAATTATAGACAGATTTAAAGAAAATTAAAAATAATATCAGTCAAAACATTATGAATCTATCAAATATATCAAACATTATTGCAGACACGAAATAACAAATAATAACTACAAAGTACTTAAAATTTTTTTAACTTATTATCAAAATAAAATACACAAATCGCAATTAGAATAATCATCTCTCAATTGTTGCGTAATAATATGAGATAAATAAGTACAGTAAATAGCGGTTTAAGTTAGCAACAAAATGATAATGTAAACTTAGGATGTGACGTTCATAAATATACAGAGTAACCCAAAAAAGATGGTGGAAAAACTTCGAAATTCAAAAATTTTTTGAACCTAGAAGTAGGTACAATTTTTAGTTTTATTTCTATCGGTTAAATGATCGGTAATGTAAATAAACATGCCAAGGGATTTTCTTATATTTAATTTTTTTTTGCTAAATTTTCTGTTCATTTGAACCTCTCCCAAAACTGAAAGTAGTTTAGGTACAATTTTTAAAAAATGTTGAAAATTTTAAAAACTTCAGAGAGTCAACAAAATGTAGTAAATACTACAGCGACCTTTTTTACGAAAAGAAAATCTGTCATCGGTGTAGTTGGAAAATATTTATTCTAAAATTAATGTAGGGGTGGGGGTAGTTTTACCCTTCGCGTACTTTTTCTTAGTTTTTGTGAAAGTCAAATGTTAAAGCACTTAGCAAAACATAGACATCCAAAATCTCATTCAAATCGGAATAGCAGTTCTTAAAATATCTGAAAAAAATAGGTTTATTTTGTTAAAGTTTGATGCTCCCTAGCGGACAAACGAAGCATTTTTTATACAGGTAAATTGTGTCCAATGATCTTATTTTGATTCCTAAAATACGTAGTAGCTCTATGTCCACGGAATATTGGGACACCGTGTATATCTACAAGTAAAAAAGCAATAAAATGTGTTTTATTTTCCAAAAAAAAATAACACTGAACTTTTATTAATATATTTTTTTGTACTAATTCTAGGAAAGGGCTGGTGAACCCTACGTTTTTTATAGCTTCAAGGAAAATCGATACAAACATTTACATACACGGTACTTATTATGCAGTGCGTATAAAAAATAACAAAATCGATAACATGAGATTTACAACATAAGTAAATTGCCCTTTAAAAAAATTTCTTAGATTGGCTAAATATATCTTAATTCAGTTAAAAGTAATTTTACGTTAATGCCTGGTTTTTGTGCGGATTTATGCGGATTCTGAACCGCATTCCTCATCCATATACCTAATACCCGATAAAGCTAGCGTGTCTAAATCAACTCTTCCTCTTCATAGAGAAAGCTTCTTATTCTATGCTCTTATTGACGAGATATCCCATCCTATCCGGCCTCTAAGTAGCTGAATAAGCGGTCCGTCTTAATATATTTTACAATCTTGCCTTCGGTCACCCGTCCAACCCCTCACCCTGTTTAACGTCGCTTAACGTTGTTGAAATTACCAACAAATTATAAAAATGTACGTTTTAGGCTCCACAACCTCCTGACAGTTGGGATAATGTCAGAGATGCCACCAAAGAGGGACCAGAGTGTCCTTCGGGAGATATGTACTTTACTTACTTCATAGGCAATGAAGACAATTGTTTAAATTTGAATGTTTATACCAAAGAAGTAAGTAACTATCAAATCCAGCTACCTGTACTCCATATTACATACAACCTATAAAACAATATGATCGAAAAATATCGGCATCAGCGATGGATATGATATGAGGTATAAAAAGAAGTGGGTATATACCCAGAAGGTGTAGGGTATATACCCTCCTTATAAAATTCGATTATTCACCTAACCTAAATTTAACTGTCTGCATTGTGCTGTATTTTTGATACAATTATTGTGCAGTCTTTGTGGGGTAAGACAAGTAAGATAACAACGAATTGTTGGCGAAATTTGTTATAGTACGTTAAATTAACAAAATAAACTTAAGTGGGTATATACTAGGTATACAGGGTGCTACAAATTCGAGGTACGAGCATTGATATCTCGGTAACCGTAATAGATACGAACATGGTTAAAATGGGACAAAGTTGCACTTTGGGATGTACGCCAAGATGCCATCAAAAAAGTTTTTCAAATTTCAAGGATTGCCGAGTTTTTCGGAAAAAACGGATTTTTTTGATAATAAATTTTATTTTTTCCTGTCGTTACTTTTAAGAAAATAAAAAAACGAATTGCACATTCTTATAGCTACTTTATTAGGGCTATCTGATAGTATTTTTAGATTTTCAAATTAGCTGATAATTTGTGAGATACAGAGGCCAACTTAATTTTTTTAAATACGGACCTGCATTTTTTATTTCCGGTTTTGAAAGAACTCGGTCTCCTGAGTACAATGATAGGCCACATTTTATACTTTTTTTTGTTGTGGGTACCTTAACAACAAAAAAACTATTTAATTATTATTTAAAATAATTTCAAGTCCGACTCTGTTTTTTTTTAAATTATTTAATCTGATTATATTCATCGCAACAATATTGATCAGCGCTAATTAACATTGAATAAGGAAAATCGAGCCAATTGGAAGAATGAAATAAATGATATCCAGGTCAGTAATTTAAAGATATTATTTTTAATTTTTTTATTGTGAATTTGAAATTTCAGTGTGCGATCTAATAATATGCGTAATATTCATCGTAGTTATTATAAATAAATAAACTTCTACAAACTAGTTTCTAATGCTCTACGAAAGGGTTACCACCCTCCCTATTGCTCAAATTTATTTTTCGTTCAATTTTATTTATAGCTCTTTGAACATTCTTGTTTTGTTCATACTTCCAAAAGCATTTTGTACTCTTTATTGTAAATGTTGAGATGTATTGATTTCACTTTTACAAATGACGTGAAGTAATGTATTCATTTGTATATTATTATTTTATTGCATTTGATTTTCAATATTCAATGTTTTATCCCACGTCATTGTTAAGTTTAAAAGCTTATCAATATTGTAACGATGAATAGATTAAATATTAAAAAAAACAGAGCCGGAAATTAGTTCACAAAAACAACAAAAAATATATTAACTGTGGCATATCATTGTACTCAGGAGACCGAGTTCTTTCAAAATATGAAATAAAAAAATGCAGGTCCGTATTTCAAAAAATTAAGTTGGCCTCTGTATCTCACAAATTATCAGCTAATTTGAAAATCTAAAAATATTATCAGATAGCCCTTATAAAGTGGCTATAAGGATGTTCAATTACATTTTTGATTTTCTTAAAAGTAACGACAGGAAAAAATAAAATTAATTTTCAAAAAATCCGTTTTATTCCAAAAAACTCAGCAATCCTTGAAATTTTTTTGATGGCATCTTAGTGAACATCCTAAAAAGCAACTTTGCTCCAGTTTAACCATGTTAATATCTCTTACGGTTACCGAGATACCAATGCTCGTTCCTCGAATTTCTAGCACCCTGTATATAATATTTACCCAAATTCAATTATATACCCCTTATTTACCCATTGGGTATAAAGCGGATAAATCAGTATGCATCATTAAATCGGAAAACATCAGGTATTTACCCAAATTTCAATATACCCCATGTTTGCTCATCTCTGGTTGATATGGTTACCTACATATTTTTAGATACCCAAAGATGATTCGTTAACGAAGAAACCCGTCATGGTATGGATCCATGGAGGAGCTTTTACTACCGGATCTAACAAATCAGACATGTATGGACCAGATTATTTAATGACCCAAGATATAGTGTTAGTCACAATAAATTATAGGTTAGGTATTTTGGGTAAGATTTTTTCTTCCTTTTTTTACTGCTAAGAAATAATACTCTCTCGGGTAAATAGTAGGTTGGTTAAATTAAATAAACTAAGACTAAAATCTCTTTATATACAAAAATTTCTATTTTGTCTGTATCAACTTTGAACTATTCTGATAAAATGCACAAGGCTATCAGTTAATAAATTTGTTACAAGCCTGTCTGATAGATAATATCTTTTTTTTATTATGATGTACATATTTGTATATTTATTAAAAATGGTCTAAGACTTATAAGTAGATACTTAACTCTCTAATCTGTGATATAAATAAAATTTGATAAAAAATTTAAAAAAAAACTCATTAAAAAATTAGATTACGCTTTTTACCGGGTGGCCAACTAAGAATGGATGCCGGCGGTATTTCAGAAACTATTTACCGTATAACTTTGAAGTAAGTCAACCAAGAGAAATCGCTGGAAATTATTTTCAAGTTTGAAAAAAAAATATCCGCTAGGGGGCGCAACTGTGACGGCCAATCAGAAAACAGGATTATTCTCAAAAATATACATGTGAACAGGTATTTTACAAATTGCTGTTGTAATCAATGGGAAATTTGTATTTTTTTATATAGAGTGTTTAGCTCTATCCTAAAATAAAGTGGGGGGGGGGGGAGGTTAAACTTGAATTTATTAAAATAAGGATCATTTTGGTTTGGGTTAGCCGATTTGAACAAACTAGGGCTCGTTTAAGAGAGCTTTTCTTCGTAGCTAGAGAGCGCTGTTTGAGATCTTAACAGATATTGCGCTTTTGCAGAAAAAATACAAGATATGTTTCTTTTTGGACAGTTAAATAGGGCACAAAATTTTTAAATTATCAGCGCAAACCGCAACTTTCTATCTTCTCTCCCTACGGGAGATATTAAGAGAACAAATCATGTTAGGCGGCCGCCTATGATTATAACGTATAAAAATTAGAGTAGTAGACTAGGAAACCTAGGTAAATTGGTTTAAAGAGGTAAATTATTTATTAGACCTTATAGTCCTAGATGGCAGCCTAGCATGATTTGTTCCCTAAAATATTGATTTGCGCTGATATTTTGGAAATTTTGTGCTCTATTAATAAATGTGCAAGAAGAAATTAAACATTTTTTTTAAATTAGGAACTGTGCAAAAAGAAATAAAACCTGCTATTTAATTTTGTTATGCAAAAGCGCAATCTCTATTATTATGTCAAACAGCGCCCTCTAGCTACCACGAAAAAATCTATGGAGACAAAATTTATACTGGGGATTATTAAGAAAGAAAAGCTCTTTTATACGAGCCCTAGTTTGTTTAAATCGGATAACCCAAACCAAAAATAAATCCTGATTTCTGATTGGCCATCACAGATGCGCCCTCTAAAGGATATTTTTCGAAATTGAAAATAATTTCCAGCGATTTCTCTTAGTCGATTTACTTATTACAGTTTTTTCCCCAAAGTTATACGGTAAGCAGTCTCTGGGATACAGCCGGCGTCCATTCTTAGTTGGCCACCCGGTAACTTATTTCTGAATCATCTAATTGCGGAAAAATGTATTTTCAATTAATTTCGTTTTTTGACCGCTTAAATTTATTAGTTTATTATGGTAATTATCTTTATAATTTTATATTAATAAATATGTATATAATTAGGTAAAAATGGTGCTTTTTTGACGTAAAGAATTTTCAGAAATTAATAATGACTATATTATGCAGAAAACTTATATATAAAATATAAATTTTAATGTTTATTTTTTGTAAAATATAACCAGTATGTTTTGAATCCACAGGGAAGAAATTTACCCAGCTAACAATAACTCATGAAATTTGAAAGCGTTGAGATGTCTGTATACATATTTTATTTTTATAGCAGTAAATATTTATATTGCCTATGATTTATCAATAAATGTTTCTGGATACATTTCATTATAGAACAATATATACACAAATGGCCAAAATTATTGCACATAACGATATTTTTATTTTATTTTGGACCTAATATGATTCTTTTTTATATTTTTGGACATATTGGCTTACCACACAACTAACTAATATAAAATTAAAAATCTAAGTGCAACTAGGCTGTTATTTAATCTTATTTCATAATGAGTGAAAATCAACAAAAACAAATGTCATTTTAAACAGAAAATATTGAAAACAATTTTAATTATTTCTCACAACTAATAGTCTGTATTGCCCCCTCGAGCCTTAATGCAAGCTGTGAGACGACGTGGCATGCTCTCAATTAAGATGTCCAGAAGATGTTGAGGAATGGCTTCCCATGTTTCGCGCGCAGCAATTTTCAATTCATTTAATGTCTGTGGCCATCACAATTTTCTTATACCCTCTTCCTCACAAAATTGGGGAGAAGCATTATCGTCCATGTAAACAAATTCATCCCCCACTGTTCCTCGAAATGGACGCACAATAGGCTCTAAAACGTCTCTAAGATATGAGACACCTGTCATTGTGCCATCAATAAAAACAAGAGGAGTTCGAGCTCCGTGCATTATACCTGCTCATACCATAATGCTTCCCCCTCCAGCGTGCCGCGAGTCTGACACTAGGCCTATTCTTGTTTCATCACTACACATAACGAAATTCCAATTAGGTCCATTTGCTCTCATCTCCTCAGCCCATTGTAGTCGCGTAATTTTGTGCTGTAAATTAAGGTTCGGAGTAAGTCAAGCAGTAAGCAGTGGCGGATACGTTAAAAATGGCGCCCTAAATTATTCTAGATAACTTTTTTATTTGCCCCCCCCCCCTAAAATAAATTTCTGTATCCACCCCTGCCTTCAAGGCGAGCTAACTCATTTTTAAGAGCAGTACTAGAAAGCAGGGGATTGCGTCGTGCAATTAGGGATATTTGACGGTCTTGCACAGCAGTAGTAACTCTCTTTCTACCTCTTCCAGGCCGGTCTGTAACCGCCTTCGTCTCCCTGAATTTTTTTAAAATTCGCGAAACATCTCTTTGGTTAACTCCTACAATTTCAGCTATTGCAACTTGCCGGTAGCCCTGTTGAGACAGTGTTACTATTCTGACTCTATTAAACTGTGAAATAATGTTTCTAGGCATTTTAAGGCCAAAACAATAGTCAAATTTCTTCTGAAACCCAAGAGACCACAAATCGAAATGTGCAAGAATTTGTAATAATATTGGGTCTGAACGATAAACATTGTTTACCATATCCATTTTATCAAAAAAATGTTTATTACATATTATCAAAGCTATGTATAAAAAAAAGATTCTTTAAATTGCTTTCCGTATATTTTTAAACCATATATATGCAATAATTTTGGCTATGTGTGTATGTTTAGGTTTCTCCAGTTTCAAAGACAAATCTCTGGATGTCCCGGGCAATGCAGGTCTGAAAGATATGAGGATGGCCTTAAAATGGGTCCAGAATAATATAGAAAAATTTGGTGGGAACAAGAACAACGTCACCTTATTTGGTGAAAGCGCTGGTGCTGCTTCAGTACATTATTTGATGCTATCACCCACTACCAAAGGTAACCACATAGGGTAACCTTTGTATTAATATTTAATGCTACATTAAATAAAATATTTTTATAGATTTGCGTTTTTCCTTGGGACATATTAATCTGATTTTATTCTCTCAAAATTAGATAATATTTTAGTGTCTTTGAATATTTTCTTTAGGCCTCTTTCACAAAGCTATAATCCAAAGCGGCAGTGCACTCAACAACTGGTCATGGGGTAAAAACAACTCTGCTGAGATAGCCAAAGTTATGAACTACAAAGAGACTGACGAAAAAACTATTTTCGAAAAATTAAAGAAGGAAAGTGCCAAAAGTATTTACAATGGCCAAAGAAACCACAAAGAAGTACGTTATTTGTTATGTTTAATTAATTTGTCATGAACTCTGTATATTTGATTATTTTTAACGTGATTTCTATAATAGTTGAAATTTAGATAAAAGTGGTAGCTAAAGCTAATTTTTTTATATATGTTTTCTCTTGGTTTTAGGTCAGTAATAATTTTCCTTTTATTTCATTAAGTACATTTATTTTTTTATACACCGTCTTACGTTTCGACCATTTTTTTGGCCTTCATCAGAGTCCAAGAACGTAGATCATAGAAAGAAACTTTATAAAAAACAATCACGGAACACATTTAATTGCGGTTTTTCAAACGTTTTTTATTCTTACTATAGGCCAACGACCCACATACAATAACTAATTCTGCAATATTAATATTTCCACAACATACACAATAACTAATCATTAGTTATTGTATGTAGGTCGTTGGCCCTATAGTAAAATTGCAAATATGTTTTGCAATTCGCAACCATCCTGTTTGTTAAATGTGTTCCGTGATTGTTTTTTATAAAGTTTCTTTCTATGATCTACGTTCTTGGACTCTGATGAAGGCCAAAAAAATGGTCGAAACGTAAGACGGTGTATAAAAAAATAAATGTACTTAATGAAATAAAAGGAAAATTATTACTGACCTAAAACCAAGAGAAAACATATATAAAAATATAATTTTAAAGGTCAAAGAACATAAAAAAAAGCTAATTTTTTTGTTTTTGTTTAGGATTTTTTAGCTAGCAAAATACGACCCTTTGGACCTGTAGTAGAACCCCCATCTGATCATGCAATTTTGACACAAAGTCCACATGAGTTGATGCAGAATGAGGGTGCTCATAAGATTCCTGTAATTATAGGTTATAATTCTAAAGAGGGTATTTTCTTTGAACTTGTACGAAGAACGTACCCTGACTTACAATTTCCACATGACCTAGAACACGATATACCTTTTGAATTAGAGCTCCACAATGATAAAGAAAAAGCCAAAGAGGTAGCTGAAAAAATGAAGAAACTGTATTTTGGAGATGAACAGTGTAGTGAAGATACTATAGAAAAAGTTTATTTGGTAAGTAAAGAAGTTTGAAAAATTATAAACTCATACAATTTTAATCGTAAATATACTTTATCGACATTTGAAACTAATTTAAATAAGACTCTTATATGTCAAATAAATAATTATTTTGTTATATTATATTTGTAAGTTAATAAGACGATATTCTATACAGTGTGAATCATATACCGGGTGTTGCATCGTCGTTGAAATCCCATGCAAAATTTGAACTGTCCAGATATTGGCTCCCCTATGGATTTTATAGCGAAGTCGTAAATAGACTTTTTAAAGGTCTACATTTGGTAAACACACATGCCAAATTTGAACAATTTTGGACAAGCCGATTTTAGGTAATTTGAGAAAAACTTAATCGATTTTTAAATTTAAACTGAATAGGTAACAATCAAACACCAGTCAAAAACCGACATTCCTTAAGTTGTCAGCGTCATTTTCAAACGTAACTTAATTTTAAGAAAATTTTAATATTCAGTACTAGTAATAATTTATTGTTATACATATAAAGAAAAAGTGAACTTAATAAAATACGCGGGAAATAGATTAGACAGTGTATCTGACATGTTTCGGTTAATTTTCCCTAAATATTAAAATTTTATTAAAATTAAATTACTTTTGACAATGATAAAATCACAGTTTGTAAACCTAAGGTATGTCAGTTTTTGACTGGTGTTTGATTGTTACCTGTTCGGTTTTAATATAAAAATCGATTAAGTTTTTCTCAAATTACCTAAAATCGGCTTGTCCAAAATTGTTTAAATTTGGCATGTGTGTTTACCAAATGTAGATCTTTAAAAAGTCTATTTCGCTATAAAAAAAAACGACTTCGCTATAAAATCCATAGGGGAGCCAATATCTGGACAGTTTAAATTTTGAATGGGATTTCCTATGTTCCCAACAACGATGCAACACCCGGTATAAGTACAAATATTTTAGCTCTGGTATATTTCGACCCTAATAACGTGTGTGATTTTTTTCTATAAAAAAATTGAAAATGATATACCGGGTGCCTCTCAAAAGTGGCTTACCCCTATAACTTTTTTATTTTTTCGGATAAAAAACTAGATTTAATATGTTAGTATATGACATAAATTAGGATTGATTGGCGTATTCAATTATTTTCATTCACTTCCTATTTCACCGGAAATGACTAATAATTTTTGATTTTTAAGTGACACCATTGATATTTTTTTATTTTGTTTGATAGAAAATAACATTCTGAATAAAATGACATAGCATATATGTCAACTTTTGACATTTACAATTAAAAAAATTGCATTTTAAATTTTAATTTGGAGTTGACTCGACAATTTGACTCGAAATACCAAGTGTGTGGTACTAAATTATTCGTAAAAAAAAATCTTTTTACAAATATGTTAATGAGCCACCCACGTTCCAGTTGAAAAAATTGAGATATTATTGAAAATAAGATTTGGACATCTTTTAACCGGCCAGGACAATACACTAAAAACATTAGACGGTCAAATCTCTAGATTGAAATTTAAAATACGATTTTTTCCTAAGCGATAATGTCAAAAGTTGACATATGGCATGTCATTTTCTATCAAATAAAGTAAAAACATGCGGAAGGTGCTATTTAAAAATCAAAAGTTGTAGTAATTTCCGGTGAAACAGGAAGTGACCGAAAACAATTGAATACGCCAATCAATCATAATTTATGTCATATAGGTTTGATTTGGTATAGGTTTGGTTTGGCTAACATACCAAATTTCGTTTTTTTTTAATAAAAAGCTTTAGAGGTGAGCCACTTTTGAGATGCACCAAACATAAAACATAAAACATAAAACATAAAACATAAAACATAAAACATAAAACATAAAACATAAAACATAAAACATAAAACATAAAACATAAAACATAAAACATAAAACATAAAACATAAAACATAAAACATAAAACATAAAACATAAAACATAAAACATAAAACATAAAACATAAAAACATAAACATAAAACATAAAACATAAAACATAAACATAAACATAAAACATAAAACATAAAACATAAAAATAAAACATAAAACATAAAAACATAAACATAAAACATAAAAACATAAAACATAAAAACATAAAACATAAAACATAAACATAAAACATAAAACATAAAACATAAAACATAAACATAAAACATAAAACATAAAGACATAAAACATAAAACATAAACATAAAACATAAAACATAAACATAAAACATAAAACATAAAACATAAAACATAAAAACATAAAAACATAAAACATAAAACATAAAACATAAAACATAAAACATAAAAACATAAAACATAAAACATAAAAACATAAACATAAAACATAAAAACATAAACATAAAACATAAAAACATAAAACATAAAACATAAAACATAAAACATAAAACATAAACATAAAACATAAAAACATAAAAACATAAAACATAAAACACATAAAACATAAAAAACATAAAACATAAACATAAAACATAAAACATAAAAACATAAAACATAAAACATAAAACATAAAAACATAAAACATAAAACATAAAACATAAAACATAAACATAAAACATAAAACATAAAACATAAAACATAAACATAAACATAAAACATAAAACATAAACATAAAACATAAAACATAAAACATAAAACATAAAACATAAAACATAAAACATAAAACATAAAACATAAAACATAAAACATAAAACATAAAACATAAAACATAAAACATAAAACATAAAACATAAAACATAAAACATAAAACATAAAACATAAAACATAAAACATAAAACATAAAACATAAAACATAAAACATAAAACATAAAACATAAAACATAAAACATAGAACATAGAACATAGAACATAGAACATAGAACATAGAACATAAAACATAAAACATAAAAACATAAAACATAAAACATAAAAACATAAAACATAAAAACATAAAACATAAAACATAAAACATAAAACATAAAACATAAAACATAAAACATAAACATAAACATAAACATAAAACATAAAACATAAAACATAAAACATAAAACATAAAACATAAAACATAAAACATAAAACATAAAACATAAAACATAAAACAAACATAGAACATAAAACATAAAACATAAAACATAAAACATAAAACATAAAACATAAAACATAAAACATAAAACATAAAACATAAAACATAAAACATAAAACATAAAACATAAAACATAAAAACATAAAACATAAACATAAAACATAAAACATAAAACATAAAACATAAAACATAAAACATAAACATAAACATAAAACATAAAACATAAAACATAAAACATAAAACATAAAACATAAAACATAAAACATAAAACATAAAACATAAAACATAAAACATAAAACATAAAACATAAAACATAAAACATAAAACATAAAACATAAAACATAAAACATAAAACATAAAACATAGAACATAGAACATAGAACATAGAACATAGAACATAGAACATAAAACATAAAACATAAAACATAAAACATAAAACATAAAACATAAAACATAAAACATAAAACATAAAACATAAAACATAAAACATAAAACATAAAACATAAAACATAAAACATAAAACATAAAACACAAAACAAAACATAATATCTTGAAAATATATAGCAACATAGGTACTGATTAGATTAAATTTGGAGGAAAGAAAATACAAAAAAAAATCCAATGGTTCTTAAAATTTAAACAAAAAAATATTTTTTTTTATTTGAAAGTAAAATAAAATACCTTGTCTAAACGGTAAAGGGAAAATATGTTTCTTTCATCAAGACTTACCAGCCCTGAAAATATGTGCACTTATTTAAGACTCACCCTGTATAATACATTCTTATTCTTGTACTTTTTTGACAAAACATTTTCCATAAATCACTTTTTTACTTTTTCAGTTAAAAGGAGATGTTAACTTTGTCCATTCCATCCAAAGGACAATAAAACTTCAATTGAAACACTCAGACCAGCCTGTATACACTTACAGGATGTCCCTAAACGGTCCTTTGAACTACTTTCACCGCTTTGCCCTCTGTAAGAACTTCAAAATGACCATATTCTTTACGTTCCTTAGCAAAGTGTCGCCCATCATGAGAAATTACATTTTGAACACTATCAAAAACACACCCAAAAAAGATTTAGAAGGGGTTGCACATGCTGACGACTTATTTCACTTATTTTCTACATTTTTCACACCCTCCATTCAAAAAGGAAGTCAAGAAGACTTATATATTCAGAGATTCGTCAAGTTATGGACGAATTTCGCTAGGTATGGTGAACCTACACCCCACGATGACGAGACTTTGAATTCAGTCAAATGGATACCCTCATCGCTTGACAATATCCAGTTTTTGGATATAGGTCCTGAGTTGAGCCTTATTGAAAACGTGGATAAAGAAAGGATACAGTTCTGGGATCAGTTGTATGATGAGCATTTAAAAGTTTAACCCTAAACTTAAAAATATGCTTAATGTTACTATTTTTTTATGAAAATGTTGTTATAATTCTTTGTTAATAAATATTTTAATAAATAAAGTTCGATACTTTTAAATAGTGTAGTATATTTTAGTTTTAGCCGCTTAAGACCTTGTTTATGTTGAAGCTGCGATAATATGTAGAGGAAAGTAACGAAATATGGAATACCATACTATATACCATAATATACAATAGTTTTTGTATTATATAAAAAATTGTGTGTGCACTATGTGCGCATATTTGCAGTGAAACTTCTTCTTACTTTCGTCTGTCTGTCCGTCTGAGGACTCCATTCGACGTGCCGAGTTTGGTTCCAATCGACCCATAATTAAGAAAACTCCTGATGATTTCATCCATCTTTGGTATGCACCTTCGCTCACATAGCCTACCCACTAAATTTGGTCGCGATCGAACGACATCAACTTTTGACGCTTCCTACGTTAAAACTAACTGTCAACTGCCTTAGTCCAATCCTTGGTCCAATCTATATGTTCGGTGAATCTATCTATAGTCTGTCTTACGACAAGATCCTTAACAGTGATAGATGTGTCTGTCATTTTCAGTTCAAAGTAGTTTATTTTATTTTACAAAGAAATAAGATGGTACAACTGGAATGCATAGCAGGATAGCAGGAAATTAATATAATATATTTAAAATTTGACTGATAAGTGATTACTTCAAAATATTGTGAAAAAAAAACTTTATAAAACTGAAAAAAATGTAATCGAGTTATTTTATTTTAAAAAAACCGTATGTGTTAATACAAAACAAACAAGAACAGAACACCACATACCAAAAAATTATAAAAAAGAACTATTTATTACTTTCAAGCTTCAAGAAACTTCCCGCATTTATTATTATATTTATCAATATATATAACTTATGTACAAATACAAATTTGTAATATTCCACAGGAAATAAATAAAACAACATAAATAAAACAAACTATTTTATTAATAATAACACTTAAATATATAATATAACACCAAAAAAAAACATAATAACACCAAATTTTAAACCTTAAAGGTTGATTAATTAATTTTAATCTTAATTTTTTAAACCAGTACCTTTTGACATGATTTTTCTGCAGTACTAAAAACTAAAATCCATTATTTACCTATCGTGTGATGTCGATATTTTACAGCTACTTCAGTTTTTAGTAGTATATTATATTATGTTTAGTACGATCCTTACGAGATGCGCTGATCTATGACGAGATGGTATACAAACTTTATTCCATGTTAATTTTTTCATGGTTGAATACTTACTAATTTGATATTATCTTTATTTAAAACTCAACTTTTTATCGGTTTTTCTTCTGAAATCCATTCCTTGGTTCTTGATTGACAAACTGCACAATGATTAAACAAAAATTTGCTAGTACAAAGCGAAAGTACCGAAAGTACCTACCGATAAACTCGGGAAATCCCTGTTCCTTCGAGGCATCTGGCATAGTACCGAAATTCTCGGTTCCGAAAAACAGCTCCGGTCCTGGAAACCCTAATAATTAATACTCCCAATTAAGGTTTGGTTTCGTTTGGTAAGTACCCGGAATTCCCGGATCTTTTTGTCCCTCACAGAACCGGGTCTCGAAATTAATTCCAGGTTCTTTCAGGACTCGGTAAAAATAATACTTAAAAAATATTTGTTTATTAGGTACGAGAGAAAGTTTTTTGATGCTTTCTACCGGTCAAATTCTTAAAACAATACAACAAACCTTCAACAAAAGTAGTAGATAATGCACTATTTCTTATTGTTCTTGCTCCTTTTCTCTTTTGAAGTTCCTATCCTATAATGTTTATTAGCATTTATTAATAATATAAATAAATATGTTATTTTATTATTTAGTACGTATAATATAATGTTGTTTAATATATCAGTTATATTTTTCTAAATGTAGGTAAATGGTATAGGTAATATCTTTGCATTTATCGTTTTATCGCAGCTACAACATACCTAACTAAACTACTAAGTACCTTTAATTTAAACTTATTAAAACTTAAAACATCCATTAAATAGGTACCTACCTACCTAGTACCTACTTTTTACGCAAGATCTATAGTTTTTTTACGTACCAAACTTTAAAAAATACTGAAAATTACATACCGCATTACTGTGAGGTGGATGACTTTTGTAAAGCTCTAAAGCTCTTCGAAAAACCAATAACTTTTAAAAATCAATATTTTAATATATTCTTCAATATGTGTTGATAAACATACAAGCATTTTCTTCTTCTCTTCCACAGTCAGGTTGGCCGAGCGGTCTAAGGCGCCAGATTTAAGCTCTGGTTCTCGAAAGGGAGCGTGGGTTCGAACCCCACACCTGACATATCTTTTTTTATTTTTTATTAAATAGAATTTTGAAATATAAAATTAACTATTAAATAAATAAATGTTATTTATTATTATTATTAAAAAATATTGCTTCTCACTCATTTTTAGTAAAACTGGCCTTCAGTTGAAAAACACAAATTAAGGTAATAGATTATCACGGGGTCAAAGTCCAATGCCATTTCAGTAATAAGTAATAAACTTAATTATATTTCAGTCTCCAGTTCGATTCTCCTATAATTAGGCTCTTAGAAAAAGTGAAAATACGGTAAATATTATTTTATTTTGATTTTTTTCTTTCTTTTGATCATTTTATTCCAATTACATTAGCATTAGGTTAAGTAAAGATTTTCAAGATTTAATTGAAAATGCAGAACGCCCGTATTATGACATAATTAGATAACAAAAATTCAATTGTCAAAAGTCTAATGAAATATAGCAAAGCATTGTTGCCATGTCAACCTATTTTTTATATGATTTAATGAAAAATAATGTTACTTGGAATATTTATTTTTATTTTAATTAAATAAATTTAGTGATAAGATTTTACAACTCATTGTGATAAGGAATTTATTATGTTACCTTTAATAATTTGATAAACTCAAATTATTTTCCAGTATTTTATTTAAAAAACAATAGTTAATTTACATTTTTAATTTGAACAGTGTAAATTAAATAAACATATTTGGATTAACTATGGTAGAAGAACCTATAATTTCTGTAAAAGAAGGTAAATTGTGTGGATTAATATCCGAAGATGCCAGAGGAAATAAGTTTTATAGTTTTCTTGGTATACCATACGCAAAACCTCCCATTGGACCACTCAGATTTAAGGTAAGCATCAACAAGCTCAAAAAAATAAGACAAATCAAATTTTAAAAGATTATTTAAAAAATATATTTACATATACCGGGTGCGTCTCAAAAGTGGCTCACCTCTATAACTTTTTTATTTTTTTAGATATTTAGATGCTTTTTCCAAATATGCTAATGAGCCACCCTCGTTCCGTTTGAAAAAATTGAGATATGATTAAAAATATGATTTGGGCATCTTTTAACCCCCCAGGGGCGCTATTCTGTACAATCGTCGGTATCGTTAAGTTACCGACAGCTATCGGTACGTGCGGCCAATGAGCGTCGTGTTGATTGTTGTTGTCATAGTTACCGATCGGTTCTTTGTCAGATATCGCAAATTTGTACCGACAACTCTCGGTATCTCTACCGTGAGGTTAACAAGGGCACGGTAGAGATACCGATTTTCATCGGTACAAATTTGCGATTGACCGATCGGTAACTATGATAACTAACAATTAACACATTTTTCTATATACAAATACGTACCAAGAGCTGTCGTAACTTACCGATACCGACGATTTTACAGAATAGCGCCCCTGGACGAGACACTAAAAACATTAGACGATCAAATCTATTTTTCCAAGGCTCCTTGATTAAAAATTAGCGTTTTTAACACAGCCATGGCACTCTAGATTGAAATTTAAAATACAATTTGTTTTTGAGTGACTATGTCAAAAGTTGACATATGATATGTCATTGGATTCAGAGTGTCATTTTCTATCGAATAAAGTAAAAAAATACCGAGGGTGTCATTTAAAAATCAAAAGTTGTAGTCATTTCCGGTGAAACCGGAAGTGATCGAAAACAATTGAATATGTCAATCAATCCCAGTTTATGTTATATACTAACATACCAAATCTCGTTGTTATATCTGAAAAAAATTAAAAAAAGTTATAGGGGTGAGCCACTTTTGAGACGCACCCGGTATATTCTTTTTAACAGGGTCTCATTTTCGTGTATTTTATGGGGTTTCTCATTAATTTATCTGTAGAGATACAAAGATGCGGTTTTCACATCGCTACTGTGGTACTTTCTTACGAAACTAAAGATGCAGTGTATCTACAGATTTGTCATAGGCTTCTTAGTTCTTGAAATGAAGGGCCTCAGAAGGGCGTACTTGAAAATGTTGCATTTTTCAACCCCCTTCTTGGTTAGGTTTTTTTAACTTATAGAAAAGGTAAAAACTAGTCTCGTATAGGCTTGGTGCATTCTCCGACAGTGCTGCCACTATCGGAGAATATCGTAAACAATCGGCATATACAAATACACGGGTTTAAATAGCGAATATACGAAAAAAAAAGTTTATATAATTATTCTAAAAGTGTTAGGAAGTATAATTTGTGAAAAATTCTAAAAAAAAAGTAAATATTTTGATATCTTTCAGAAACTTGTATTATACCGTATGATCGAAAAAAAAACGGCATGAGCGATGGCTATGAAATGAAGATCGCTGTCATTTTATATATAAAATTAAATAGAGAATGTCATTGATGTTCATTTCCAAGTCAACTGGACGCCGTTTTTTTTCGATCATATTGTAGTTTATTATTGAAGTTAATAAATTTTTTTAGATGAGTTCAACTAGGTACTATAGTTTTACTCACCGGTTTTGCTAGTAGGGACATAACTGGGGCTATTTCGGCTATAACAAAAAGGGACATAATTATAGTTTTAGAAGATATTTAAAAAAAATTAAAACACTAGTTTATTAAAAAAAAGTATACCATTAATATTGCAAATTATATCTTGTCCTCTCGTCTATTTAATTTTTTGATTATGTAATGGACACTTTGTTTACTCACTTGTTACGTCGAACCAAGTCCATTTTTGCTTTTGATCAAATCGGTGTGAGAAGCTGTGAATCTAAAATGTTGTTTCGGGGGAGGGAAACTATCTTTCTATCCGGGAAACTTCAGTTATTGAATGTTATTGCACCCAACAACCACGTAATTACACCCTCCTTTATAGTCCAAGAGCCGGTGCAAAAACATGCAAGAGTTTTCTGAAATAACGCTAATATTTTTAAAATCAAATGCATTTTAGTGTTAAAAAGCAAAGGTACACTTTACTAAAAAGTGGTGTATTATACTTGAGATCCAATGGCATTAACTTTTTCAATTGCCCTGATAAAAATAAAAAAGAATTGACTGATTGGTATGACAACTTCGCCAAAAACACGCCACCATTATACGCTTCTCTAAAGTAGTTTTCATTAGACAGACATTGTTTTTGTGTATAAACTTTAGCATTTTTAATTGATATCTACCATGACATCTGAAGGTTTAACGTATATTTTACCGGATTAATTTCGATACAGTGTAAAAGAAGTTTTGGATAAAGGTAGCATTATTTATACTGAACTAAAAACAGCAAAAGATCGCGACGCGACGCATGGATTTCAGAATTTTCGCGACTAAATTCAGTTGCCTAGATTGTACGGCGAATGTTTACTTTGTTCTTTCCGTATTGGACAGGCTGTATGGAGGTAGCTTTAGGACAAAAATCACGCAGTTTCCAATGAAGACCGACCATTATTATATAAATCTTTCAGAACTAGTTTAATCGCTCCATCCTTGCCAGGTGCAGAAAAAGCTTTGAAGAAGCAATCTTAAAGAATTGGCAAAAAAATACCCTTCGTGGATATAACTTAGTGGATAACTTATATTCGTAAATTATTGGGATCGTAGAGAATATTTGTGTCTGTGTTACAGAGACGCCACGACATGCGACACATGGAAATCAACAGAAGAAATTCTTCTGAAAACATTTTTTCAGAAGTGGCTAATATTTTTATAAAATAGGCGTTTTTTTAACATTTCACACTGGTCCTAAAAAGACGATCAAATATTAAATAGAATAATTCTGTAGTCATTCCTAAAAATCAAAGATTTTAATGATGGCGTTTATAACATGTTAGTGTAATCTGCATCGTCCTTAAAACATTTGCATGATGCTGGAAAAAATATAGCAGAACGTACCACGTTTTAGTCACGGTTGGCAAAACGCACCAGCGTTTAGTCTCAACCAATGAAAGCAGGGAAAATCACATTATGGACTATATAATGGTACATTTTGCTTAAATGCGTCCCGGAACTAGAACTGCTGACTGTACCTTTGTTTTTTAACACTAAAATGCAATCGATTTTGAAAATATGAGCTTTCAGAAAACTCTTGTATGTTTTTGCACCCGGCTCTCAGACTATTACGCGTTAACATTTTTTCGGCAATTTTATTAACATTTGAAATTCTCACAACATAATTAACGCGACGCGACGTCCAGTTCGAGTTATTGTTCCCTTAATTGTTACTACCCGAAACAGCGTTACATCACACAAACCTCGTATCTGAGTATACTTTGGTACTTATATCATAGATGGCAGATGCTCTACACTCATTAATGATTATTAAAAATGTCCTATTAAAAAGTAAGGCGATATAAATAAATATTTTGAAGATTTGTCATAGGCACCTCTACCTATAGACCCATGGGAGGGAGTTTTCAATGCCATAGATGATGGTAATCTTTGTGTTCAAGAAGACCCACTAACTAAAACCATGCAAGGAAGTGAGGATTGTCTCAATTTAAATGTTTACACACCCTGTGTAAGTATTTCTTGGATATTCTAACTGTTTTAAATTATTTTGGGCGTTGAAAACTCTGTTTTAAAACATATTAGTTTAATTGATTTTATATTATTGCAGCTACAGTCATCATCAGATACTTTGAACCCACCTCTAAAACCTGTTATGGTATATATACATGGTGGCAGTTTTTTGGCTGGATCAAACTTAAAATCACTGCATGGTCCAGAATTTTTGGTAGCCGAAGATATAGTTGTCGTTTCTATTAACTATAGATTAGGAATCTTCGGTAAGAACAAAATGATTAAATACGTAAAGTTTTAAGGCGAACAAGTATTTCTGCAGCATGATGCTCCCTTTTTATTAATTTAGAGTTTTATTATTCTAGGATTTTTAAGCCTAGAAGATCACAAACTAAACATTCCAGGAAACGCTGCACTTAAAGATATGGTGCTAGCATTAAAATGGGTACAAAGAAACATACGGTGCTTTATGGGTGATCCAAAAAACGTGACCATTTTTGGAAATAGCGCAGGCGCAGCTGCAGTTCATTTTTTAGTGCTTTCACCCTTGGCTAAAGGTATCAAAACCTTTGTAATCACATTAATGGTTATAAAATAAAATTTGTACTTTTAGGATTATTTCATAAGGCATTATGTCAAAGCGGTTCAGCTCTAAGTAGTTGGGCTTATGGTATAAGAAACGGCAAGGTTATAGGAAGAGCTATGGGTTTAGAAGAAAAAAGTGAAGAAGAGGTACTTGCATATCTCATGGAGGCATCTTCAGAAGAGATTTTTGAAGCTCAATGTAAAATTAATAGTGTCAGTACCTATTTTTGATTGCTTTAAGAACTCATATTTTTTGTTTTATAAGCTGGTGTTCACTTTGCCTCAATTTATATTTGGTTAAATATTTACTCTTTTATTCTTTACTATTAATCTGCTTTGAATCGACTCCTGATTCCTGTGAAGGATATTTATCTGTTAGTTTTCCACTAGAATAAAAACTAAATAATTAAATTAAAAATTCTCGAGTCTCGATCTCATATATCGTCGGTAGTTACGCCAATGCGACGATGATTAGAATGATTATTGACGGATTCAGTACTGGAAGCATTTTTGGGTCCGAGGCTTTTTAAACTCACAAAGGGTACAGTAAACACATATATCATTAAATTTAATCTAATTAAACTAATCTCGTAAAGGAAATTCCACTCCTCCAACTCCCAGTGGATGACATACCAAGAATTTACAACTTTGAGAAACACCTCACTGTAGTATTGAAAAATAAAAAGGATTGGAAGAGAGAAACGTTTGTTCGACATGTAAAAGACCATACCATAACGTGGTATGCTGATGCTTCCAAAACCATAGCAGGGACAGAGATAGGAGTATTTGGTTCCAGAACTAAATACTCCGAACCAATGGGCACCTGTCCCAACATCCTTCAGGCAGAAATATACGCTATCGAAAGATGCGTACAATTTGTCTTAGAAAGGAACTATATCGGAAACAGGAAATAGCCTCCGATAGTCAAGCAGCACTAAAAGCGATCAAGTCAGTAACCATCAATTTGAAGTTGGTCCAAGAATGCGTAGAGAAGCTGAACAAATTAGGCAAAGAAAATAAAGTCTCAAAAATAAAATATACTCTGGGTGCCCGCTCACCAAGGGATAGAAGGCAATGAAAAAGCAAACGATCTAGCTAGAAAAGAAGCGAACACTCCACTAACTGGACCAGAACCGTTCTGTTTTCTAAGCGGAAACGAACTTAAAACGGAACTGAAGAACCTGGAAGACTTCATCCGTAACCTGGAATGGGAATCCTCCAACGCAACGGTCTAAGGCACTCGAAAAAGGGCCTCAAAATTTACGACCGAAAAAATCAAAATATTTTCCTCGATTTAAGTAAAAACAATCTTCGGATTGTCACGGGGTTTCTAACAGGACTCTGTCTCCTCAAAGAACACCTCAGTAGATTGAAGCTGAGAAACAACGGCGAATGCAGATTCTGTGAAAAAAATGGGAAACACTAGAACACCTTATCACTGAGTAGGCCGAGATGACAACCGTTCGTGTCATAAACTTTGGTACGGCTGATGTCGAAAATGGAGAGCTGGCCTCTGTGGAGCCGGTTCAGATACTGGTTTTTGTCAAAGCCTTGAGACTGTATGATGAGTTATAACTCAAGAAAGTGGAGCACACAATAGATCTGTAAGGTCGCGGTGATTTGCCCCCTCCTAAACATTCTACGTTCTACATGAGACCGAGACTTTCAGTCTTTTTTCTTAATTTTTAATTTACAAATCAGGCCTCCTTAAACAGTAAAAATGATTTCTTCTACATATCTCTTAAACATTCCGTGTTGGTTGTAGGAGACAGTACAAGGAAACAGAACAAGATTCATAGGTGTTGTTGTCGAACCAAAGTCGTGTAAATGTGAAAAATTATTTTCAACTCACCCCGTAAAGATTCTTCAGTCTGGAAAGTACAACAAGGTACCAATATTAATGGGATACAATTCAGGAGACGGTATGAACTTATTAATTTATATCATAAACATTCAGGGTATATTGGAATTAACTATTTTTTAGGAATGATTGTAGACGCTATGGTAGCACCAGAATTGAATTACGTATATTGGACAGACAAGGAATTTAATGTCCCAGGTTTGTTACAACTGAAGAAGGGTAGCACACTATCCAAACAACTAGGCGAAGAGATTATAAAATTTTATTTTGGAAATGGAGATATCAGCAGAGACACCCACTTACAAGAATTCTACGATGTTAGTAAGGTCATCTTTTATCAATGTTTCTATGCTTTAATTCCTTTATTAGACATATATTAGTCTATCCAAATAAAATAGTGACCGTTGTTATTAGATATATCATTTTAAGTCAAAAGTAGATTGCTTTGATAAGAATATTAATATTGCAAATTAGGCAAAGAGGATAAAAAAAATTATCCTCTCATAGTAATATATGCCTATTTAATTTTTTGATTATGTAATGGGCACTTTCTTTGCTCACTTGTTTCGTCGAGCTGCTTGAATCCATTTTTGCTTTTGATTAAATCGGTGTGAGAATTTGTGAAGCTATAACATGTTGTTTCGGGAGAGTGGAATATCCGGAAAAGTTGAGTTATTGAATGTTATTGCACCCAGCAACCACGTAATTGCCTCCTCCTTTATGTGTTAATATTTTTTCGACAATTTTATTAATATTTGAAATTGTCATAATACAAAGCGACGCCCAATTCGGGTTCTTTTTCACTTAATTTTTACTACCTGAAACAGCGTTACATCACACAAACCTCGTACCTGAGTGTTTTGTAGTTTCAATAACTGCACTATTAAAAACTAAAATACTTAAATATTATGACAAAATCACGGGTTTAATATTATTTCAATGCGGTCAATAATTGCCCTTTATGTCTCTTAAGTGCTGCTAAGGAGGTCAGTTTTGTTCATATAAATAATTACTGTTTATATATTTATAATTAATTCATTTTTGTTTCGTAAAATATTTTGGTTAAAAGAAATATAAAAGTCGGGAAAGCTGTGCTGCTCAAGCTTAATCACGTGACTAAAAGTTTATTTCGTATGATCTATAGTGGTGTCTATAGATAGCAACTGACACTAAACAAGTTTATATTTTGTAGATAACAACTGATAATTCTTTTTTAAGAGGAATATATGCATCAGTAAAAATTCACAGAAACACATCAAAAGTACCCATCTATATGTACAGGTTGTCTCTTGAATCAGAACTCAATTTTTATAAGAAAATTTTAGGCATTGAACTCCCTGGTAAGTATAGCTAATCGATCAATTTTAGTGTTGTTCTATTTATTTTTATGTACTAATAAAGATTTTTAAAAGGTGTATGCCATGCTGACGAACTTGGATACCTCTTCAGGACAATTTTAACTGAAATTCCTAGCCCAGGAAGTATAGAAGACGTAGCTCAACGAAGAATGACAAGACTATGGACTAATTTTGCCAAATATGGTAACCCTACACCTTATTTGGATCCTTCCGTAGGTCTGATTTGGCCTAGAGTGATGGACGCCAATAGAATTCCTTTTTTAGATATTGGGCAAAATCTAAGGATTGATGAAAACCCAGAAGACAACAGAATGAAATTTTGGGATAAGATATATGCCAAAGGGAAATTATGTTCTAAATTATAGAAAAATGTATTTTTCCAAACATTTGTGTTTTTTTATTTAGTTTACCTTTTAGAAATTTTAACTTAAATACCGTCGTTTGGGGTGAAATTGATCATAAGAAAAAGTTTTTAACAGAGATTTGGCATTTGTGTAAAATTTTATTTTTGTAAATAAGTTTTTTCGGTAGATGTTAGTGATAAGAACAACACCAAATAATAAGAAAATTTGAAAAAAATATATTAAAGGCCTGGAACGAACAAAATGTCCTGAACAATCTCATACTACGTGTGACGTGTGGGGTGTGATTGATCACGTTTTATTTAATGCATTGAATAAGTGTATACCTACATAGAAACTGATTAATCTAACCCCTGTCTATTTTAAAGTCATGATTTAAATTTACAGGATTTTTAGCATTTGGGGTGAGATTGTTTGGTGCGGGTGAGAATGATCAATAAGAAATAATTATTGCTGCGTTGTAAAAAATACAAGATTAGGCTTTCAAACTAAATATTTATTTTCTGAATCAAAAACAAGAAAGAAATACCAACAGTTCATTCTTGTTTTACCACAATTGACTCGCAGGGTGAGATTGCTCACGGGGTGAGATTGATCATTCGATGATCAATCTCGCCCGTACTAAGCGATTAATCTGACCCCTTCGAACAAATTAAAGTATAACCTCATAATTCACAATCGAAAATAACTAAATTTCGGAATATGACTTGCAGAAACATTAACAAATAGCGCCATGTAATCAGTGTGTTCGTTACTATATAACCATTTGAGACTTACCAATGACAGTTCTAGAAGTTGTAAATGAAAGCAAAAACAATTAAACAATTTGAATGTATTTTTTTAGATAAAAAAACAGCGATTTAACGACGTGACCTGTACACATTCCCTTCGATCATACTAAACACCTTTGGCGGTTTAACATTAAACAAACCGACGATTCGCGCGCTACATTTGTTTTAATAAAAATACAACCTAGTGATCAGTTTCACCCCCGGAGATCAATTTCACCACAAACCACGGTACCTATATTACTGCCAATGAAATCAAAAGTCTGAAATACAGGGTGTTTCAAAAAACATGTGCCATCTCTCGTGGGGAAATTCCGCACGTAAAAATAAGATTTATTTCTCATACCAACTAATATGTCCGATTCTGCTTTGTTTCTAAAGTCTTAATAATCTTTCAATTTATTATAATTTTTATCCACGTACTTTTAAGGTTTCGAACGAAATTTTGAGGGTAAAATTTACTATAAGTGCTGCATATTTTAATGCTAAAAAGCTCGATAAATTCATCAGAAACGTGCATATGGGGTTATAACTAGAACATTAAAAAAATAGACATGTGCTCCACAGCTCCACTGACTTTTTTCTTTTGATACCAAAATTGTGTAGGCCGATTAATGCCAATTAAAAGCTATCTTTTGATATTTTGTCGAATTTGGCCTCCTTGAATAGACGCATACGCCTCCTCTATAAACGTAATTGTATTAATCACAATTAATAAAATTAAAATAAAAATTACATTTATATTACCTATTTATATATTATTATATTATTTATATTTATATAGTTATAAATTATATATTTTACCTAATTTATTATTAAATTATTATTACTATTAGTCCAGCCTACAGCAATTTCAAATAAAAAAATAAGTTAGTTACTTACGTTAGTAAGATAGTTACAAAAAACCTATCATTTTAAAAAAAAAATTTTAACATCCTGTAACTCTAAAACTATGCATTTCTATACCCAACAATATCACTATAATTGTTTTTCATTTTTTGATGAGAAATCATTTAAAACTTTCTGAAGTTAATGATATTAAATTTTTTTAAGGTTGGGCTATTCGACATTCGACTTGGATCAAAGCAAATTAATAAAATTGCGTTTATCTCATCAAGGAGGCCGAAATCGACAAAATATCAAGAGACAACTTTTAATCGGCTTGAAACAGCTCACACTATTTCGCTAACAAGAGAAAAAGTCAGTGGCGTACAAGCAAAGAAAAATATTCCAGTGATAACCCATATGCACGTCCCTGGTGAATACGTCCCTGTCGACACTTTTTGAGCTTTAAAATATGTCGCATTTTATAGTAACGACTAATTATATTAGTATTAAAAAGTTGTTTTTATGGAGTTTACGTTTAATTCCTTTAAAATAAAAATTTACAGGTTGTGCCAAAAAATTCGTAAAAAATGGAAAAATATTTTATAATTTAGTTATTGAAAAAACTAATTCTATAGATTATTAATTATGATATCATGCGACATACTACAAATATCTAGCGCTCAATCGACTAATCAAGATGGACTAAATAGCTAAAAAAGTAAAAAAGTTGTCCCGAATTTGATTTCATGTCTACAATATAAATAGAGATACTTCACAAAAATAACACATTTTTAATTAATTTATGAAAATCTTTGAATAAGAAGACTAAGGAAGGAGCATATCAAAAATCTTAGGTACACCGCGATGGGCCTCAAATATGGCCGACTTAAATTCCGGTTTATCAGTGTCGTTCTAATTTTATTTAAAAAATGTAAAACTATGATGTAGGGTAGACGTGGGGTAGACTCAATAATTTGTTGTTTTATTTTACGTTGTGAATAAATGTTGGTAGTTATTAAAATTGTTATAAAAATATATAATTCTAATAAAAATAGATAAGTTATAATAAGTATTTATTAACACAAACATCCGATACGCTACTGAAGCAGGTAAGTCAAATTCTTCTTCTTCTTAAAGTGCCTTCTCCATTCAGTGAAGATCGGCAACAACCATGGCAAATTCCTCTCTATTTTTCGCTCTTCTCAGCAAAGTATGTGAGTCCAGGCCTGTCCAATCTCTGATGTTCTTCAGCCAGGAGCATTGCCGTCGTCCGGGTCCGCGCTTTCCCTCAATTTTACCCTCGATGATGAGCTGAAGGAATTCATACTTGCTATGTCTCATGATATGGCCCAAATAGGCTGCTTTCCTCTTTTTTATTATGTCGAGGAGTTCTCGGTCCTTGTTCATTTGGTTTAGAACTCAAATTAACGTATCTAAATTCTTTGACATCTAATCTTTGACAAGTAATAAATAAAAGCTAAAATGCAAGAAAAATATATAATTTAGTTAATTTAAGTGTATTTCATAAATGATCGTATGTATATTATATAGTCACTTACTAGCGAAAAGTTGTTCCATTATTTCACTCAATTTTTGCCGAGATCTACCGCACGCTACACAACCAACTATTTTAGAGTCTTTTTCGATAAATCGCGATAGTGTCACTGTTAATTTAAGTTCTGCCACAATTTCCATCTAGATTTACTACCTTTATACAACTATCAGTAGTAGAATAAATAATAAATAACATAAAATCAGCTCCGTAAAGACTGACAAATCCACAAAATTTCAAATCAAATTCAAATGTGTCAAATGAATTGTCAAACAGAACTGTCAAGGATCCCCACCCTAGAGAGCTTTTATGGTGCCTTTTCCGCCCATGCATGAATACATGGATAGCATTATGCTCCTTCCTTAGTCTTCTTATTCACAGATGAAAATAAAAAAGAAAATTGATTTTTTTTGTATGAGTGACTTAGGAATGTTAGGTATAACAAATTTTACTTGAATTTTTATTAGTTGAAGGGGGCGGCAAAATAAATGCTGCCTATGGTGCCATTTCACCTTAACGCGGTCCTGATTCTAGGTAAAAAATGATAAGAATTATTTTTGTAGGTAATTACCTAAGCTTCATTTTTTACAATCCGCCTGAAAAGTCCCGGTCGACGAATTAAGCAGTTTGGTTCAACCTTCTTTTACTGGACTAACAATCAAAGCTCAAACTAAAATGTCATTTCCACGCCGATCAGACAGCTTTTTTATTCGATTAATTGGTGAATTTTGCAACAAAGAAAACTATGTCAAGCAAACTATCATTCCAAAAAAATATGACATGGCGCCTGTGTAATCCATCAACAAAACTCGGCAGACTCGTTTTTTATTTGTAATCATCGCATGCCCTACATAGGTCTATTTTTTCAAATTTTTTACGCTAAACAAACATTCCTCCCTTATCATATATAAATAATTCTTTCCAACGTTATTGCTGGTTTGTTCCCGTCGAGACAGCCAATTTAATAGTAGTAGTGCCCGTTTTTAGACATATTTGATACATACATAAAGAATAAAAGGTAAGCGTATACCTAGCTATTTTGCGTATTTATTATTTTGCGATAAAAAACTTTTTTGATATTTAAGAATGTTTTTAAATTTATAAAGAAAACTTTTCGGATAATTCCTCAGATATACAGGGTCCGGCAGTAGTGCGTCGGGCATCTGGAGATCCTAGAATAAATAACTTGAGAATTTTGTTTAAGTGCAAACCTAAAGTATCTCTGAGAATGTATTTCAGGAAAATATTTTAACTTATATAGGGTAGCTCAAAAAAGTGTGTGTGGATCGGGATGTTTTTCTTGAATGGAACACTCTGTAAACCATTGCATTTTTAGCTTCCTTCTAGATCACTCTACATGATCCTAAGATGTGAGTAAATATATTTCGATAGTTTCAGAAATATTAGTACCTAAATAAATCAAAAAGATTCATTTTTCAGCCTTTCTTAAAAAAATTATTAAAAACACAAGAACTGTCCTGAAATCAAAATTATATTAGGTATTTACTTTAGATAGTCTGTACTTAGTTTGCTATAAATATGGTAATCGTAAATCATACAGGATGTTCAAAATTCTACGCCAAACTTTCTAAAAAATAAAAATTTTTTCTTCGTTTTTTTTAATAAAACACCCTGTATATTATTTTTTCAGTAGATGGAGAATTAAAAAATATTTTTTTTTGTATTTAAAGTTTTTCAAAATTTTAACGGTTTCGCAGATATTTGCGGTTTTATATTTCATATGGCATTTTCCACAGTAAATTTTTATCAAAACCACCCAATAATTTTTCTCTAGTATTTTACCGTTGAAAAAGCCATATAAAATAATACTGCGTGTATCTGCAAAACTATTAAAAATTTGGAAATACTTTAAATACCAAAAAATATTCATTTTTTAAGTCTCCATATAATAAGAATATGTTCTATTAAAAAAAAACAAAGAAAAATTATTTCATATTTTTGAAAGTTTCGCGAAGAATTTTGAACACCCTGTATGGTTTAAGATTACGATATTTATAGCAAAGTTAAGTATAGACCATCTAAAGTAAATTCCTAATATAATTTTGATTTCAGGACAGTTTAAATAATATCTTATTTAAATTAAATTTATTATTTTATATATATTTTTATTTATTTATTAATATCTCTGAAACTATCGAAATATATTTACTCATATCTTAGGATCATATAAAATGATCTGAAAGAAAGCCAAAAATGCAATAATACAAAGAGTGTTCCATTAAAAAAAAATCATCCCAATCCACTCACACTTTAAAAGTTATAATATTTTCCTGAAATACATCCTATAGTACATACTAATTACTTTAAGTTGTGTATTATAAGAGCTACAGATGCCCATCGCACTATTGCCGAACCCTGTATAAAAAGAAATCCAAAATAAAACACTCTGTAATTTTTAATAATTTATTTTACACAAGGTTTTAAACAAAACTTTTCCTTCTATATGTTTTATACAGGGTGTGTCTTAAATAAGTGCAGATATTTTAGAGGTAGTAGGTAGTATATTTAAATCCCAGAAACACGATTATAAGATTTTTGTCGCGATTTTTTTTTAAATTTCGAATTTAAAAAAAATTATGGAAATGTTTTTAGTTTTTAATTAAAATATATAATTTACAGATAATGTGGCAACATAGGTCGTAGATTAAATTTTGAAGAAAGGAAACCCAGAAAGATTTAGTGGTTCTCAAAATTGGAGCAAAAAATCATTTTTTTTTGGAAATTTTCAAAATAAAATAACTCCGTTATTTTGGACTTAACCGGTAAAAAGAAAATATGTTAAACGGTAAAAAGAAAATATGTTTTTTTTATCAAGATCTATCGGCCCTCAAAATATTGTTACTTATTTAAGACCACCCTGTATAAAGTCAAAATTCAGAGAGGTTGTCTCAATAATTATTTTTATGAAAACACTTACAAAAAGTAATATTTTACTAATGTGTTTTTTGCAAACTCTGTTATCGTCAGGTAAATCTAATTTACCCTGTATTTATAAAACTAATTAATATTATGGATCGCCATAATATTAAGGTCGCCAAGAAATGTTGTGCAACCCATGAAATGATTTTTTTAAATTAGAATTGTCAGCCCATTCAGAATTTAGATAATTGTCATCTTCATCTTGATCGAGTTTTTTGAGCTCTTCCTGTCTTCTGTAAGCGTGCATCATGATTTGCTTCCTCTGATCTTCCGACATGATCGGTTCTCTTGCGGGTGCACCATCACCACGTTTTGACAGTTTCATAATCACCTAAGCCAGAAAAGAATGAGGAGATTAAAAAAATACTAAATTGAATTGTACCTTGCAATTTTCGATTTTCCCTACATAATCCCCTACAGTTTTTCCATCCCTGTACATTTCTTTGCCACAAAACCACATTTGAGCTGTAGCTGGATCGACAATATCCAAGGAGGCTTGGGTACCACTAAGATCTTCAATATTCTCGAACTCCATACGTATCACATCATGCGGGGGTAATTTCATGGGATATACGATCAAAACTGCTCCTTTTAGGAGATTTAGGGCTTCTTGAACGGTCTTCATCGTCAAACATTTCCCTGAAATATAAAATAATAAATTAAATATGTTAACAAATATACAGGGGCCCTGAGAACCTTGTAGTACTATATTCTTGCTTATCATCTCTTTAGCATCGGCTATTGCTTTGTTTAAGACTTCTTGCATCTCTTTTTTGGGCTGTTTTCCATTTCTTCGTCCTATTTCATCTCTGTTGTAAATAAAACCACCACTGGGGATACATTTCTCGCCCCATTCATCCACTAGTTTCAGTTCCTCAACTTGGTCGTCAGTTAAGCCAAGAATCTCTGTAAAATTTAACAAAAACGTAGTTAGCACTTCAGGTTTTGTTACCTAATAACTAAAAACTGTATACCTGGAGGGTATAGGGTACCATGTTTAGCCAATTCTTCCATCTCCATGCACACCCTTTGTATTTTCAACCTCCCGTTGTATATTTGAGCGACATTTTTAACTAAGTCATCTACAGAAGTAGCCAGTGATGTTTGGTAAAGAAACTGACTCTCATCTTTATTTTTTATGTGAATAACTACCATTCTTATTATTAAAACACGCCTAAATAAATACACTGGATTTCAAAGAGATTGATCAACGAAGTCAAAGAACGAAGTCCCTAGTTTGATCAATATGACTGACACTTTTGTCATGGTTACCATACATTGCCATAGCAAAATATACACTTACTAATAATAATTTCACTTGCCATTAATATTATTGCACAGGGTGATTCGTTGCAGAAAAAATTATTCTATAAAATGTTAAGTGTTTTCATTTAATTTCTTTCCAGTTTTAACTGACTTGTGCTATAACTATAAACATGTTTCCAGAGATTTATTTATTTAAAAATTAAATTATGACCTTTGTTACATTTTATGGCATGTTATCAAAATTGTTATACTCTGTGAAGTGTCTCAGTTATTAAAATCAACTATTTTTTTTTAATAGCGGACACCGCGGAAGTGTATTAGATAGCATATTTATTGTGATTTCTGGAGTGTGCTATCATTACCCTTGTTTAAACCCTGCTGGTCATTCAAACTATGTGTCTGGATTTTAATACGTGTGACAGAGAATAATATAAATGACCTTTTGATAGACAGAGAGGCGAAATCAAAAAGCGTCATTCAGTGTTGCCGATTTTTTACGTTTGTAAGAAAAATGTGTGTAGAAAAATATGAGCTATTTTAAAAACGTTTATGTGTACTACTGAAATGAAGATAATATATCTAAGCTAAATATAATCTATTACAGCTCTAGTAAAATGAGTAACTAATAGTGAAAAATAAAGTTCCAACCCTAGATGCAATATTTTTCGTAAAAGCTTACTGTTCGGTTTGAAATTTTGTTGGAAAATCTGGCAATACCGCATAGAAGAAACGTATCGACCCAATTTTTATCTATTTTTAAAACATTTGATTTTCCATTAAGCTGTCTACATCACTGTCTTACACGTTAAAATCCAGACCGCACAGTTTCGATGACCAAATCAGTATAGTTCCCTATTACCCTTATAATATACAGGGTGTCTCATTTAAAAAATCACATTTTTACACCTCGTTTTATAGCAATATCTGTGACATTTGAGAGTTTATTGCTAATAACCAATAAAACTTGATTAAAAACCCTATAATTTCCTTTTATAATGAATGTTCTATATTCAAAAATAAAAAAATATAGTCAGTTAATAATGGGACAAATTAAAATAAAAGCACTCACATTCTGTTCATGTCATTAAAAAATATTATGAAGGATTATTAAAAAAATCTTTATGACACACCGAACTTAAGAGAATTAGAAGATGAATTGAAATTTGAGATTTACTATAAAATATATAGAGAGCCAATCTTTTCTGTCAGATGAAGTCGACATGGATATTTTTAATATATATGTCGATGGCAGTACTGGTGTGTTCAGAAAGCTGTATAGAGGAAAAGAAATACCACGAAAAAAAATGCCAGTCCTACAACAAAGGCACCTACATTGAATGCGTTCAAGCGAGAATGAAGAGGTATTCGTCAAACTGTGTATATCAAGATGATTGCGATGAATGCAACTGTGACGAATGTCAGTATAGTACATGTGGAGGTAAGTAGGCAACAAAGAATTTAAAGAAAAACTTTTATACCTCTGTATTAAATAAGGAGAATGACTAAAATTAATAAAAAAATCGAAATTGTTTAATTTTGATAATATATTTCCAAAAATGGATTAAATATTTATCAGATAGATATTAATATAAAGACGACAATTTTATACAAGAGAAAAAATATAAATAGATATACGTACTTAAGACTGAATTTCATATACAATTTTCAGTTTTTAATAAATTTAATATGGACTGTTATGTTTTGTGACGGGGCCCTTGGTCAACATGAGTTCCATAAAGTCTTCTAAAGTAACTAGCCCGTCACCATCCAAATCAACAGCTCTGATCATTTCGTCGTACTCCTCTTGAGTAAATTTTTCTCCCAAGCTTACAATAATATCGCGTAGATCATCTGACGAGATATAACCTTTACCCTCTTTGTCAAAAACCCTAAAAGAATATTGAACAACTAACATGGTTAGATTAACCCCCAGGGTTGCCACCCGTCCCGATTTTGTCGGGACCATCCCGCGTCCCCACGCAAAGCCCTAATGTCCCGATTTTTATTTATTTAATAGCCACGTTTTTATTAAACAATAAAATTGTAAAATTTATTATTAAAAATACATGTTTATTAATTTGATACTCTGTTTAATGAATATTCGATAATAAAACTTGCGTAAAGGAAATTTGCCTAAAAGGATATAAAAATTATAGATAAAAAAAATAAATTTTAAACCTAGAGTAAATTATAAGCTTTCATTGTTTAAAGTTGTTATTTATATATTTTCACGTATGATGTTGAAGTAGATTGAAAAAGCCATACTTAATTCTAAAAATAACAAAGCGAACAGATGAAATTCCTGCAGAAATCCTTAAACTCCTAGATAAAAGAGGCATAACAGCACTACATAAAGTATTTAACAGTATATATTATGAGACAGGTCAGTACCCTAAACAGTGGTTGCGTTCTACTTTTATCCCCCTGCCTAAGAAGTCCAATGCCAGAAAATGTGAAGATCATACACTTATCAACCTGATGAGCCATACACTAAAAATATTTCTGAAAATCATAGACCAGAGAATTTACAAAAAATGTGAAAGGGACACAATAAGCGGTTCACAAATGGGGTTCAGGCAAGGGTTAGGTACAAGGGAAGCGAGAGTTGCAACACATGTGCTTGTCCAGAACTGCTACGATCAGAGAAAGGATGTGTGCCTGTGTTCATAGACTACGAAAAGGCATTCGATCGCATGCAACAGCACAAATTAATGCAGCTACTGAAAAGGCTTGATATAGACCAAAGAGACATACAATGCATCGAAAACTTGTACTGGCACCAAACAGCACAAATAAAATTGACCAATACCATATCCAATCCCATACAAGTTAGAAGGGGGTGCGACAGGGATGCGTGCTCTCTCCACTCCTATTCAATTTGTACTCAGAGGCTATTTTCCAAGAGGCTCTAGAGGACGTGGAAATGGAAGTCAAAGTTAACGGAGTGTGGATTAATAACATCCGCTCGCTACGCCGACGATACGGTCTTGATTGCAGATGCAGATAATATACACGATCTACAACAACTGGTCAAGATAGGAGTAGAACAGAGTAAAGCAATGGGTTTAAACATAGACATCAAGAAAACTAGATTTATGATAATATCCAGAAATTCAGATGTGTTTAAAAACTTTATTATAACATTTAATACAAGGCCCACAGGAAGGGTAGATAAATTTAACTACTTGGACATCTGGCTCTCCGAAGATTGGACATCAGACAAGGAAATTAAAAGTCGCATCGTACAAGCTCGGCAGGCATTCTTGAGGTTCCGAAAAGTACTTGTCTGTTCTGATTTTCACCTTAACCTCAGATTGGGATTCGTTAAGCGATGGTTACGTGTAGTCGGTGCTCCTTCATGGTATGGAAGGATGGACATTGAAAGCAACTGCCATTAATAAACTAGAGGCTCTCGAGATGTGGCTATATCGCAGAATTCTGAAGATACCTTGAACGGCTAGGTTAACAAATAAGGAAGTTCTGAGACGTGTCAAAAAACAGCGCGAATTGTTTGAGTTGATCAAGAAGAAAAAAACCGAATACCTAGGGCACATAATGCAAAACCCCAAATATCAATTCTTGCATCTGTTAATCGAAGGCAAGATCGAAGGCCGGAGGGGTATCGGAAGGAAGAAAATATCTTGGGCTGAGAAATGTTAGACAGTGGACAGGCCTACACGATGTACAGTCGTTAATAAACACCGACCGCCAGGAATAAAGAAGTGATGGAAAATGCTATCGCAAACATCCATTAATGGATTCGCACTAGAAGAAGAAGAAGTTGAAGTAGACAGACGCTAGAAATAGGTGTTTAGTTAAGCTCATTAACAAGGAACTTTTACACTCGGTACTCTCATTCAATTTTAATATAACGCATATAAGAATTTTTGGATTTTATGAAAAATGACAAGGCTCTTATTATTACATCAACAAAACAAATAAAAAATATTCATTACAGTTGGGGGTTGGAACCTTTGGTGTTACAACAGCAAAATAAAACACTAACTCATCGCAATACACCAAAACACTTTGCTTTTAACACTGGACACTCGTTTCGCTAACCATAAATTTGAATCTAACCATCAGTTTTCATCATCTGCTGATGATGCTAAGCTGGTTAACGAAACGCGTCTTCAGTGTTAAAAGTAAAGGTTGAGGCCTTTTTATGCTTGTGTATACTAAGTACCGTATGATCGAATAAAAACGGCGTCCAGTTGGCTGGGAAATGACGATCGATGACATTTCCCATATAAATTTACATACAAAATGACAGCGATCTTCATTTCATAGCCACCGCTGACGCCGTTTTTTCTCGATCATACGGTATATATGTTATATTTTAAAGTGTTTTGGTGTATTGTAGTGAATTAGTCTTTTTTTTTCCAAAAAATGTTAATTTAAAAATATTTAAATAAACTAATAAAGCCAATTATACAGATTATACAGCTAAAACTTTTGATTTTCTTTAGGGTTTGTTCTAGTTTTAGATTTAATTAATTGTTTACTCATTTTGTTTTCAACTTTTTTCTTTTATTTTTACATAATTATTATTAATAAATTTCAAATAGTTTATTTTTAAGTTAACGCAAAAAGGCATAAAATATTGATTCAAAATCCGATGGGCACATAAAATTTTACATTTAAGAAAAAACATTGCACTAGTGCTGTCCTGATTTTTTAAATACAAAAGGCGGGAACCCTGGGGCGCTATTCTGTACAATCGTCGGTATGGGTAAGTTACCGACAGCTATCGGTACGTATTTGTATATAGTAAACATGTGTTGATTGTTGTCATAGTTACCGATCGATCCTATGGCAGATATCACAAATTTGTACCGACGACTCTCGGTATTTCTACCGTGAGGTTAACAAGGGCACGGTAGAGATACCGATCCTCGTCGGTACAAACTTGCGATTCTGATCGGAAACTATGACAACAACAATTAACACATTTTTACTATATACAAATACGTATCGAGAGCTGTCGTAACTTACCGATACCCTGTACAGAATAGCGCCCCTGGTAACCCCAACACTAACCGAAAAGCTGCCTTGATATCATCTTCATTATCACAGTCTTTCATAATCTTCTTCATAGCCGCTACAAATTCCTCAAAGTCGATTAAACCGTTACCATCGATGTCCACTTCCTCAATAATATCCTGATAATTTTTGAAAATATTAAAAACATACCTACAACGCAGAATTAAATATTTTTCACCAGCAATTCGGCTTCGGTAGGATTCTGACCCAGAGCTTTCATTACCATGCCCAGTTCCTTGGTACTGATCATGCCGATACCTTCTTTGTCGAAAATAGTAAACACCTCCCTAATTTCAGCAATGTTTTCGTCCATTTTGGCCTGCTCTTCATCGGGATCTAACTCTTTCTGTTGTGGTTCTTGCTGATTAACCTTGGGTGCATCTAATTCATATACAAACACATCATAATGAGCCATGCTATATATCATAATATATTAATTAATAATAGCTGCCCTATACCGGGTGCGTCTCAAAAGTGGCTCACGCTACTTTTTTATTTTTTCAGATAAATAAACGAGATTTGGTATGTTAGTATATGACATAAATTTGGATTGATTGTTTTTGGTCACTTCACCGGAAATGACTACAACTTTTGATTTTTAAATGGCACCTCCGGTATTTTTTTACTTTATTCGATAGAAAATGACATTCTCAATATAATGACATATCATATGTTAACTTTTGACATTCTCGCTTAATAAAAAATTGTATTTTAAAATTCAATCTAGAGTGCCATCTTCATCAAGGAGCATTGGAAAAATAGATTTGATCGTCTAATGTTTTTAGTGTCTTGTTCTGGCCAGTTAGAAAATGCTCAAATCGTTTTTTTCAAATGGAACGAAAGCGGCTCATTAGCATATTTGAAAAAGCATTTTTTTACGAGTAATTTGATACCACACACTTGGTATTTCAAGTCAAATTTTCGTTACGAACCGCAAGTTATAATTTCAAATAAACCATATGCGAAAATGTCAAAAGTTGACATATGATATGTTATTCTATTCAGAGTGACCTTTTCTATCGAATAAAGTAAAAAAATATCGGGGGGTGCCATTTAAAAATCAAAAGTTGTAGTCATTTCAGGTGAAACCGGAAGTGACCGAAAACAATTGAATACGTCAGTCAATCCTAATTTATGTCATATATTCACATACCAAATTTCGTTTTTTTAACTAAACAAATAAAAAAGTTATAGGGGTGAGCCACTTTTGAGACGCACCCGGTATAATGCCCTATACAGGGTGAGTCTAAATAAGTGCAAATATTTTTAGGGGTGGTATATTTCGATCCCAAAAACACGTTTGTGGTTTTTTTGCGAAAAGAAAATTTTAAAATTTGGAGTTTTAAAAAAAAATGTGGAAATTTTTTCAATTTTTAGTTAAAAAACATAATATCTTGCGAATGCAGATTCTGTGGGGAAAATGGGGAAATACCAGAACACCTCATCACTAAGTGCACCGAGACGACAACCATTCGTGCCATAAACTTTTGTACGACTAATATTGGAGATGGAGAAATACCCTTCTGTAAAACCGTAGACACTGGCTTTTGTCAAAGCCCGGGGACTGTAAGATCTGTAAGGTCGCAGTGATTAACCCCTCTCCCACTAATTCTACATTCTACTCTAAAATAGTTAACATAGTCTTCATTGCTGTTGACTCAATTAATTATTTCTTATTAGTTGTGTCAGTTTTTGTTATATTATTTATAATTATTAATAGGAACATCAAAATTCCAAAACACAAAAATAAATTATACAATTATTTCATTTACAAAAAAAAAATTAAAGAAATCCCAGAAAAGCGATCCAGTGCTGTGATTCTCAAAATTTAGGCCAAAAATCATATTTTTTTAATTTTCAACGTAAAATATCTCAGATATTTTGGACTTATTTGAAAAATGGTAAATAAAAGATATGTTTCTTTTATCGAGATCTACCAGCCCTGAAACGCGTTTGAAGAAACACGTTTACCTACCAGGTTGTTTTGCAAACAAAAGTCTTTGAAAAATTTGAAACTATTGAACACCCTGTATATTATTACATTTTTAGTTTCTACAATTAAAATAAAGGTTTACTTCACTTTAATCTTACCGTTTTTGAAATATTTGCGATTTTGTAAAAATACAGTAATAATAATTTTAATTATTCTTTCATTTTTGATTCTTTCATCTGATTCACGTAAAATATACAGGATCTATTTAAATTAAACAAGTTACTGCCATTTACATTAGTAATTATTTAATATAAATGCTTAGACACTCTGTATAAGGTGGAATTATTTTTATTATTGCAACACAAAATTTAGTAAATATAAGAACTTCAGTACAATATTTGGTTTTAAAAACTTAAATACGCCTAGAGAAACGAAGCATTAAATAAAAAATATGTTACTCTGCATTTTCATAAAATGCTAAATATTTCAAAAGCAGTAAGATTAAAGTGCGATAAATCTTAATTAAATTTACCTTTATTTTAATCGTAGAAACTAAAAATGTAATAATATACAGGGAGCTCCATTTAAAAAATATAACTTTGATATTTTTTCTTTGTTTGGGCCACTCTGTACCTTATAAAAATAATTTTTAATTGTAGCTTTTATTAAACTATTGTCCTCACTCATAATTTCTAAAAATCCAATAATTTTGTTACAATACTCCGTGTCGTATGAAGTAAATAACCCTGTATAATAGAATAATATAATGATATCATATACCGTATGATCAAAGAAAAACGGCATTAGGTTAGGTTATGTTATGTGTAATATGTATAATGTCATTCGATCGTCATTTCTCAGCCAACTGGACGCTATTTTTAGCCGACCATACCAACATGTACCTATGGTAGGCTATTAAGATCGGCAAAAAAAAGTTTTTTTAATTTCACTCAAAATTAGTTATTTGGGTCATAAATGACCTAATTAAAATATTTTCGTGGTGTCTGTCCGTCTGTCCGTCACACGAGAACTCAAAAACCGCTAAACCGATTTTAACCAAATTTGGCACAAAAATACTGTGGCACCCGAGAATCTGGTTATTAGTTTTTGGTGGGTGTGGGGGGTTGGTAAGGGGGTTCAGGGGGTATGGGAGGGGCTTAAACATTTTTAAAAATCGTAACTCCAAAATTACAGTAGCTAGCGAAACGCGGTTTTCAATTTAAGATTAGGAATAATATTTGCAACAAAATTTGTAATAACATCAAAATCGGTCAATAGCAGTTTTTGAGATAAAAAAATGGAAAAATTTCTTTACTTTGAAACTAAAAGAACTGCCTACCAACTTTTTATTAACATATTTTAATATGGGCGGCTATACGTGCCTTCTGGCGCCAATTTTTTTTCGATCATACGGTACTATATTTCATCATGTAGCAAAACAGAAAAATTTATGTAAAATAATACAGCAAATAAAAAAGTGCTTATAATGTAAATACCAGTATTGTTTTAACTACCAAGATTAAGGTTTCCATATAAGTCCGGATTTACCCGGACATGTCCGGATTTTTAAAGTGCCCGGGGCGGTCCGGCCTGGATTTGGAAAAGCGTCCGGGAAACCTGTTCCGCAAAAACAATTTAATTTAGTAAAATATTTTACAGTTAACAGTTGAATTAATTTCTCAGTTACGTGAATATTTTAGTTTCTACGATGCCACAGCTCTACTTAACCGACGCATGTTCGAAAGTACCCATTTCTATACTTTGACGCTCAAATTTTTCGCTTTTGGTGAACTCCTGGAAAGTGAATGTTTTTTTGGTTTATATTTTGTTGATTCCGGGGCTATTATTTGCATCCTATAAAAGTTCATAAATAAATGTATAGTTTCTTTTTTGCGACGTCCGGATTTTGTTCGGATTTCAGAGTTCATTTGTCCGGATTTCTGAATTTACTTGTCCGGAATTTCCAAACGCCTTTATGGAAACCCTAACCAAGATCTCATAGTTTTATAAAAATATAAAACTCTACCTTCAGTCTTAGAAGAACCCGGTGTTTCAATAGGATTTTTCTTTTCAACTTTTTTATCTATTTCAGCCTTGGGCTCTTTTATCTCCATAACACACTATTTACAATTGATTTCTAGGTCAGTGCAATAGTTGCTGCAATTCCTGCTGCAGCAATTTCGTTCAATGTCATTCCCAGCACTGCTGTCACAGACAATGTCACAACGAATGTCAAACCTTGTCTTGCAGATCCGGTTGCAGAAGATCTTGCTACGAGAACATCCGAGTTGTTGATACTAAACCCGAGAGACAGGTATTGGTACCTGGTCGAGATAGTACCACAAAGCACAACATTACTACCGTAATTAATTTGAAAAATATTATTAACAACACGAATTTTCTGGACATACCTATCAACTTAAATTATACGAACAAAAATAACATTTCTATATTAGATGAGGATGGCAGCAGTAGTATATATAAACCAAGTGATGCAGGAAAGAGTGGTTGTTGTGTAGTAATTAGTAAGTATTTCCAAATATATTATAACAATTCTCTTTCAGAGGCGAAATATCCAAGCTTTTTTCAGAAGATAATTTTTATTTATTATAGATTTACCTTTAGGTACCTTTATAGTCTAAGATCCGGCTGCAGGATTATTACGATCATCGTATTTTTAATTAAAACTTATTTTTTACGTATATTTATGAATAGGAGAATACAGGGTACCTATCAAAAAGTTGCCGCATGTTTAATTAATAATAATAATAACTGATTTTGAAGACGACATTACGCTAATAAAAAAAATTTATCATTTATATGTCAAATTAAAGTTATTTATAAGGGTATATATATATATAGATATATAGGGTATATCTAGCAAAAAGTTGCCGCAACTATTTGATAGAATATGGGTTGCCACAGTTCAAAGTTTTTCTTACAGGTCCGGCAACACTGCATCTGGCATATGTAGTTCCTATAATAAAAACTTTGCAGTGAAAATAGAAAATGGAATTTTGTAGTGTCAACCTAAAGTATATGACAAGGGTATATGTTAGGATGTATTTCAGGAAAATGTTTTAACTTCTATAGGGTGGCTCAAAAAAAGTGTGAGTGAATGGGGATGATTTTTTTTGCAATTTGCATTTGCAAAACAGGTAAAAAAATTTTAAATACTTTAAATTCGAAAAATATTCATTTTTTAATTCTCTATCTAACAAAGAAATAATGTACATGGTGTTCCGTTTAAAAAAAAACATCCTGGTCCACCAACACTTTTTTGGGCCATCCTCTAGAACTTTAAATATTTTCCTGAAATAACATCCTAAAAAATATTTTAGATTGGCACTTATAGGTACAAAATTCGTAAGTTTTTTATTATAGGAGCTGCAAATGCCCACCAGTAGATCCTACTGCCAGGCCCGTAGGAAAAACTTTCAACAGTGGCAACCCCTGTTTGCGACAACTTTTTGATAGAAACCTTGATGACTACATGCACCGAATAAAAATAACTTTAATTTGTCATATAAATGATCAAAAATTTTTATGAGCGTGATGTCGTCTGTAATAGGGATAATTTTTTAATGACACACCCTGTGTATTATTCCTTTGTTAGATGGGGAATTAACAATCAAAAATTTTAAAAAAATCATCCCGATCCACTCGCACTTTTTTGAACTACCCTGTAGCCCTGTAGAAGTTAAAATATTTTCCTGAAATACATGCTAACACATATTTTAGCATAGTTTAATGATTTTAGGTTGGCACTTATATACAATTCCTAAGTCTTTTATTATAGGAGCTATAAATGCCCATCTGTAGTTCATATTGCCCTAACCCCAATTTGCGGCAACTTTTTGATAAGCACCCTGACAACATCATGCACAGAATAAAAATAGCATTAATTTGACATATAAATGATCAACAAATTTTATGAGCGTAATATCGTCTCCAAAATCAATTATTATTATTATTAATTAAACATAGTTGCGGCAGCTTTTTAATAGACACCCTGTTAAAAGTGTATTCTCCTATTCGTAAATATACGTAAAAAAAGTTTTAGTTAAAAATACGGTGAGCGTAATGAGCCTGCAACCCGATTAGGGTGTTTCAGAATAAATAAAAAATTGTTTTTCTTATTGTGTTGAAAAGTTGAAAGTACATTTAAAAAGAAAAATTTTGGCGCCTAGTAGAACCCTTAATATTAATATTAATGCTTGCCTCAATTTATTTGTTGTTTTTCCATTTAAATAACACGGAATTTTTATTTTTGAATTTTTATATTTTCGGAATGGTTTGTTTCCGCCACATCCTCGCGAGAAGATTTATAAGAAATTTTACGCTCTACAAAAAACGTATGAAGGTCAAAGTTTATCAGATCATCCAGAATTTCAAGTATTTTCCAATAAAAATATTACTTTACGATTTTTTTAAATAAAATACAATGATGGGGTTTGGTTAGTTAGTGTAAAGCTCCGCGCGTACTGCATCGGATCGGACCGACCAGCAAAAGCGACTGCGATCATCGTACATATAGACGGCGCCGGCGCACAATGGATCGAAGCATAGGAAAATAGGGACATTGACTTATTTCGTAATTAATACTTTTATTTTACTGTTTTTTATGTACCACTTCAATAAATACAACAAAAATCTAGATTAATATGGCATTTTGTACCATATAATTTAGAAAATATACAGGGTGTCTCAAAAAAGAACTAATATCTAAACAAAAAAGAAAACAAAAATATTATAACAAAAAAGAAATTGCTTTCTCTGTTAAATCTAAATTAATATGGCCTTTTGTACCAGATATTTTAAAAAATATTCCGGGGGTCTTACAAAAAGAGCTCATCTATAAACAAAAAAGAAAACAAAACATTATAACACATGAGAAATTACTTTCTCTGTTAAATCTAAATTAATATGGCCTTTTGTACCAAATAGTTAACAAAATATACAGGGTGACTCACAAAAGAACTAATCTCTAAATAAAAAAGAAAACAAAAATATTATAACAAAAGAGATATTGCTTTCTCTGTTAAATCGCTATGAATTTTATCACAGCTACGCATATCAGTTATATATGGATCGGAAGACAACAAAAGGTTATGTAAAATGTCTTCATTTGCAAAAGTTCTGTTAGACCTTCTTGAACGGCATTCTCTATATTTCCGAAAGTATTTATTCCTAGACTCTGAGGTCTCTTCAGACAGATGCCCTATCGGAAACCAAAAATTGCTGATGATTTTTGCTCCATGTATCAAAATTTTGTGTAGAGAAGATGGCATGTAATACCATCCATAAAGGTTAACTCTTCTGCAGTCTCTTTTGCAAATTTATTAAACTTTTCGGCATTTATTTTTTTTTCCTGAAACCAAAACTTGGAATAATGTATATAGTCTTTCTAGCAATCAAATCATCGATTCCTGTAATTTGTTATGACTTTTCGAAGTTTCGGAAAAATCTTCTCGCAGTGTTTCCATCGATAGTTGTACCCCATCCTTGTTTAACGACATCGACTATCAAACCCATTTCCTCCCTAAATCTAAAATAAAATTGTAAATATATTCTGCAAAGCAACGCGTGATGCGCGTCCACGGCAAACTCGACAAATTGCCGAATACCAATTCAATTGCCGAATACCGAATACCAAAACGAAAGCATTTCTGGGCCTTTCAACCTATATGCCTTATGTATTGTAGTGTAATTCAGTCCCACTCCAATGTTCTTCGACGAATATACTTACCTATATCGGCAAATTACAAATTGTTTGATGGTGCACTGTGCGTGCATTGCATAAATTCAAGGATTTTGACATTAAAAACATTATATTTTTTGCAGTGGCACTTTGGGGCAGCCAATTTTTTTATGATATGTGCTAGTAAAGGTGGCTCTTTACATTGCACGTAATATCTCCCCTTACATCCGCTTACATTTTTTTGTAATTCAAGAAAACTTTATATTTTTAAGTCTTAATGACATAAATAGAAAACAAATGAGTTTTTCACTTCTGGTGTCACTTTTTTTTAAACTTAACAATCCAATACTATAGCCCAAGAACGCTTCTAATAAGTCGTTATATATAACAAACAAATATCTTTTACATCCATTTTAAAATTACAATCAAATGTAAGACTCTTTATCTACCAATTTGAATGATTTTTCAATTTACTTCAAATGGTGCTCATATGCTCAATAAGTAAATAACAAACAGACATACTGTATATGTTTTACAAGACTAGAATATCTCTTTAACACAAATATGTAAAAAAATATTTAAATTTGGAACTCTTCAAAAACAGCCAATGTCCCTATCTTCCTATGCTTCGATCCATTGTGCGGCGTCCACTAAAACATTTCGGCCTGTAGAGGCCAGATTCCTACCTCTACCTATCTACGATAGTCGAGTCACCGCCTTCGCCGGACTGGTACCGATTCAGTGCGCGTACACCTTAATAAGGAACTTTGAATTTTATTTTTAGACAAATTTTTAAATTCTATAAAATATAAATAAATTTGTTATAAAAGATAGCCAAAACTGATTCATTTGATATTTTTAAGCTTTATATTTATATATTAACAAAAAAAATTGGTTACAGTCATAGGTTAACAAAATTGAAATGATTTTACAGTAAAAATTATATAAATATCGAGTATGATATTCTTTTGTAGTTTTATTGGAAAATATTTGAAATTTTCGATTGGTGCTATTTTTGATCGCTGATATCTTTGAGTCGGTTGATCTGAGGAATTTTGACCTTTAGACGTTTTTTGTAGAACGTCAAATTTTCTATAAATCTTTTGATTTTTGTTGCAGAAACAAACCATTCCGAAATTATTAAGATTCAAAAATAAAAAACTATCCGTGTGATTTAAATAGAAAAACAACAAATAAATTGAGGCAAACCTTAATATTAACATTAAGGGTTCTACTAGGCCACTAGGCGCCAAAATTTTTGTTTTTAAATTTTACTTTCAACTTTTCAACAGCATAAGAAAAACTTTTTTTTTATGTTGAAACACCCTAAACCCGATCCTGTACTGTAATTATATTAGGTACTCTACTCCATAAAACATTTTTATTAAATCATTTATTCTTTCTAATATAAAGTTCATACCAAATAAACTTTTGGTCACGTAATTAACTTCGACCGGTACAACGTTGCCGACTTTGGCATATTTTCCTTTAATCAAAATATTTTAGGAAACAAAAATGAAATAATTATAAACATTTAAAAACAATTATTCTGAATATTTCTTTGAACATTTGGAGTATTTTAAGTGTTTTATAAGCATCATTGTATTTAGGTCCAAGGCAATGTACATCTACCAGTACATATCCTTTTCTGAGATGTTTTCATACAAGAGCACGCCAATGCGGAAGTTTCTGCACTAGCAGCATTGTTCACCAAGAAAGAAGAAATATTTGTAACAATATTAACGGTGCGTTATATTAACAGTAGTGTATATTCTAGAACTAATTGTAATGGGAATGGTGTTTTATTTTTAAGGTTTTCCTACTAATTGTCGACAACAGCTTACATACATTCCTCAACCCCAACCTAGATGCGTTTACACTACTAACTGGCCTTATGTATCTTGCGGCGTACAACCTCCCGGGATGTCTTGTGATGGATGCTATGGAGAACAAAACCAACAAGTAACATTATTTTTATTTTTATTAACTATAATGTTGAAACGTCTTTGTTTACATCTTATCTATTTACTATCTATCTCCAAGAACTATCAATGGAAATTTCGTTTTTGAATAGGTATCATATACAGAGTGGTCCGAACTGTATTCCGGAAACTTCGGCAGCATATTTTACAGATAAAAATAAGTAAAAAAGTTCGTATAAATGTATGTCCTAAAATGCTTAGTTTCGGAGATACAGGGTGTAGAAGTTTTATTTTTATTTCGATTTTTCCAAATAAGTTCTGAAGTAACGTCAATATTTGGATGAAAATTGGTGTCTGGGAGTTTTTTGACAAGAGAAATTTGATTTTGATATCAATATGACTCCTACTAGTAGAGGGCGCCACCTACATATTTTTTAACTGATTTGAAGAGTAATAACTTTTCGTCCGATAAACTTTCGTTTTCGTATATAAAACTAAAACTACTGTCATCATTGACATACATTAAATAGGTTGACTAAATACTTATTAGACTGAGATCATAATTTTGAAAGTTTTTGTGCCAAAAGTTCAACAGAAACTGTTTTATCATCATTTTTTTGCAGAAATATTTATGATTAATTTAAAAAAATAAAAATTTCCCAAATTTATTATTTCAGTGAATCTACTCAACGTGTTTATTTTTCGTCAATACTGACATGTATTAACTATTTCCATTCTAAATATCTTGAGAACGGTTGCTCGTAGCGATTTTTACAAAGAGAAATTTTTTACGTAGAAAGTCACAGAGATGTATATTTTTTTCCCTGGGTAGTTTTATACATGCAGGTACGGACAAAAAGTTATTACGCTTCAAAACAGTTAAAACACATGTAGGTGGCGCCCTCTACTAGTAGCAGTCATATTGACATCAAAATCAAATTTCTCACGTCAAAAAACTCCCAGACGAAATAGAAATGAAATTTCTACACCCTGTATCTCTAAAACTAAGCATTTTAGAACATACATTTATACGAACTTTTTTACTTATTTTTCGGACCACCCTGATATACCTAATATTATGTGCAGATATTTATAAAGTTTGAACATTAATCATGATATGTGTATATGTATCGATTTGCTTAAAATAAAAACTATTGTGAATTTCTATTTTTTAAATGCCTCTACATGGCAAAAAAGAAATTTTGATGTATAGAGAGGGATTTGATCTACCGTTTAAAAACAATTTTATTAGTTGTTTGATTTTTTAACAGTGCTTTCAGATAGAGCAGAGCGTCCACGACTTCGAGCAAGTACCATGAGTTTATATGAACAATTTCACATGGGTCGCGTATGCTCCGTCCGGATGAGTTCGTCGACGGCTATCTTGAAAAAACATCCGCGCGAACGGCATATACGTATTATTTAAAAATATACTCAGGGTTCCCTATTTAACCCCGTGTGCAGTTTCTATGCCGTAAGAGGAAGACAACATAACCCAGCTCCATATTAAAAGTGCATAAGTCTATTTCACCCGGATATGGATTGAACTGCACTTGCGCCAAACTCCGATTGATTGTTGTTTTAGTTCTGTTTGGATTACTTTTTATTAAAATAAAAAATAAAAAATTGTGCGCGTAAAAGAGTAATTTTGTTTAGTTTATTGTTTCCAACTATTTTTTGATATTTTTCCAACTCCATGATAATGTGTTATAAATAATAAAAATATAAATAAAATTGAAGGTTAGGTGAAATGTCAGTCAACCACTTCCCTTTAAAAACACCGACCAATGAAAACTTCTTCAGGTAAGGCATGCGCAGTTAAATGAATATCCGGGTGAAATAGACCTATACAGAATTCCGTATTTCTCTTTCACTGTTTGGGCTTCACTTTTTGGAGATTAGGCTGAGTATATTTTTAAATAATACGTATATGGCGGACGGATCCTAACCTAACCTAACCTAACCATCTGAAAGCGCTGTAACTAACAATAACGTTCGTAGGGTTCAATTTAAAATAAAGAGGATTTCGGCAATTTTCTAAGAAGTGAAAATATTTTTTTTTCAACTCCCTGTACTATCGGTTATTTTAAACACGTCCTAAATATTGGCTTTTCTTAACACATAACTCATATTTGTAATTTTAGTAGATACGCTGAAATTGTGATTTTGTTGAAAATGTTTTTGTCATGAGGGTAGCTACTACACTCCATAGTAGGTTGGTATACAAATTTTCAAAAAAATCCTGTAACCTGATTCCAATAAACGTCTAACCTGTCATCACCGTAAAGTACCCTGTATAATATTATACATATATGATATATACAGGGTGAGTCTTAAATAAGTGCAAATATTTTTAGGGGTAGTATATTTCGACCCCAGAAACACGACTACGAGGTTTTTTTCGCGAAAAATATTTGAAAAATTTAGAATTTTTAAAAAAAATGTTTTTTTTTTTATTTTTAGTTAAAAAAACATAATATCCTCATAATATAGCAACATAGATAGTAGAGTAAATTTACAATAAACAAAAACCAGAAAAGATCCAGTGATTCTCAAAATTTAAGCAAAAAAATCTTTTTTAGGAATTTTCAAAGTAAAATAACTAAACTAAAAAAAAGGTTATTTTGGACTTACTTGCTTTTGTTTCTTTTATCGAGATCGACAAGCCCTTAAAATATTTCCACTTATTTAAGACTCACCCTGTATAATATCATATTAAATTAGTAGTCTCTCTCTAGTTATGTTAAAGTTTCACGTGAATTAATAATTATTTAGAATTTATATCTCATTACAGGATTTTCTCAAATGCCCTCCATATTGTTACGAAAATTTCAACGTGGGACCAGTTCATCAACAAGAAATGATGTACCCAAGGAACATGTTTCCAGAATCCAGTCATCCTAGTAATCCTTGCTTATATTCTCCCGAATCGTGCTATTTTTCAAGGTTAGGTTTATTCAAATATGCTAAAAATATTTTTCTTTTAACCATTTATAACTATTTTAATATATCAAAAATGGTATTTTTTAACTCATTATTTGTTGTAGGTTTGATTTGGGACAAGGAATGCCAGAAGTTATTAATGACAGTACCATTCAATCAAAAGGTCCTCAAGATGCCACTCTACAACCCCCAAATCCAGTTTAAATGCCGAATATTTTTATGAAAATGGTTCATGTTGTAACTAAGGTAGGTAAATTATGAATAGAATTATTTAACCTACCAAAATAATATACAGGGTGTCCCAATATTCCGTAGCCATAGAACATAAAACTAATAAGTGTTTTTCGAATCAAAATATATTCATTGGATACAATTTACCTCCTTAAAACTGCTTCGTTTGTCCGCTAGAGGGCATCAAACTTTGAAAAAGTAAATACATTTTCTCAGATACTCTTATTCCGATTTTAATAAGATTTTGGGTGTCTATGTTTTGCTAAGTGCTTTAACATTTGACTTCCACAAAAATCAAGAAAAAGTACGGGAAGGGTGTAAACTACCCCCACCCCTACATAAGTTTTAGTATAAATATTTTCTACCTTAGTTAATAATTAAACCACTTTAGTTAAATATAACACCACCGACGACATCTTTTCTTTTCGTAAAATATTCCCTGTAGTATTTACTACATTTTTTGTGAATTTTTGATAAAAACTTATTTTAAAAATTTATTTTTCCAAAGCAGACCTAAAAATATACAGGGAGTTCGAATATTCCGTAAAATACAACTACTACTTTGTTTGTCCGTTATAGGGCATCAATCAAAAATAATCCCAAACGTTAATTAATTTAAAATTTATATATTTTTAAGCTTTTTATGAAGCTTATTGTTAAATATAATTTATGATACAACATAAAATTCCCTATTTTCGCCAACTAGATTATTAGAACATAATAAATTTTATGCTCCTCCATAGTCTGATGTGATAAAAACATGTTTTGGAAGAAAGATAAAAAAGTAGTATAATAGTAATACTAGATGAATCACTTACCAAAAAAAATCGACCGTTGGTTGAGTTGGAAAGTATTTATACTAAAATTTATGTAGGAGTGGGGGTAACATAACATAGAGACCAAAAATCATTCAAATCGGAATAACGGTTGTTAAAATATCTGAAAAAATGTGTTATACTTTTACTATTACATATTTATTCCAAAAATATATAGTAGTTCTATGTCCACGGAATATTCGGACACTCTGTATTAAGTTAAAAGTATAAGTAATAATATACTTTTTGATTTTTTTATTATCATATTATCATTTGCTTTTTATACATTTTATTATTATATTCATTTTTTATTATAGATATTCAATTCCTAAAGGGTCATCCTAACCTAACCTACATGAAGTATTAGGTGTTATTAAATTTTAAGTTATATCTATATATAGTATATAAATACATTTTTATACGTTTATATAATGTTCGCCTCTCTTTAAGTGTAACCAGAACCTAATAATAAACAAAAAGAAATACAGTATTATGATATATTATTTTCAACCTAATAATAAACAAAAAGAAATACAGTATTATGATATATTATTTTCGTTCCCTCAGATCTTGACTATAGGGTAGATTTTTTAGTATGGAAAAAATCATAGGACTTTCCTTGTTTTGACATTTCACATCATGTATGATTTTCTAATGTAATTTTGCGCGAGGATGCCGATTTTTTATCTGATTTTTTTTTAAGCGTCAATTTTGACAGATACGACGCTATCTTGATTTTTTTTTAAATGGAAACCCCCACATATTTTAGAATCATCCGGTAGACATATTAGCTAATTTCAAAAATATACCGGGTGCGCGTCTCAAAAGTGGCTCACCCCTATACCTTTTTTATTTTTTTAGTTAAAAAAACGAGATTTGGTATGTTAGTATATGACATAAATTAGGATTGGTTGACATATTCAATTGTTTTCGGTCACTTCCGGTTTCACCGGAAATGACTACAACTTTTGATTTTTAAATGGCACACCCAGTATTTTTTTACTTTATTCGATAGAAAATGTCACTTTGAATAGAATGACATATCATATGTCAACTTTTGACATTTTCGCATATGGATTATTTGAAGTTAAAACTTCTTAAAGCGGTTCGTAACGAAAATTTGACTTGAAATATACCAAGTGTGTGGTATCACATTAACCGTAAAAAAATAATTAATCGTAAAAAAATGCTTTTTCCAAATATGCTAATGAGCCACCCTCGTTCCATTTGAAAAAATTGAGATATGATTAAAAATACGAATAGAGCATTTTCTAACTGGCCAGGACAAGACACTAAAAACATTAGACGATCGAATCTCTTTTTCCAAGGCTCCTTTATGAAGAATTAGTGTTTTAAACATAGCCATATGGCACCCTAGATTGAATTTTAAAATACAATTTTATAATAAGCGAGAATGTCTAAAGTTGACATATGATATGTCATTCTATTCAGAAGGTCATTTTCTATGGAATAAAGTAAAAAAATACCGAGGGTGCCATTTGAAAATCAAAAGTTGTAGTCATTTCCGGTAAAACCGGAAGTGACCAAAAACAATTGAATACACCAATCAATCCTAATTTATGTCCTATACTAATATACCAAATCTCGTTTATTTACCTGAAAAAATAAAAAAGTTATAGGGGTGAGCCACTTTTGAGACGCACCCGGTATAGTTTAGTATACTTTGCACTTACCATCATTTTCGGTATACAGTGGATTAAAAATGAGATCTTCCAGAATCATTTTAAGCAACTCATCCAGTTTACAATTTTAAAATTCTTTTAACTTAATTCTTTTTTCTTTAAACTTCTATTTGTCAAATTCAAATTTAAAAGAATTATATTTTAGTTGCTAACTTCGGGAGATAATTTCTGGCTAAATTTTAAAGTTAATAAATTAATAAGTTAATTATCAAATTTTGAAGTAGCTCCTAAACGTATCAAGTTGGCTTTATGAATTTCGGTGAATGAAATACCGGTCTTTGCAGAAAAAAAGTTAAGGTTTGATTAAACGAAAGTTAACAATGCAATCGCCAGTGCCGTTGCATATTTTTCACAAAAGTGTCTTTAGATGGTTATTTAGACCACAAAATTTCATAAAACAAACTTAACTCGTTGGGAAGTAATTTCAAAGTGATTTATTTTTTGCTACCATTTCAGCTAGTCAGCCAGGACTATTATTATTTGTAAAAGTTTTTAAATTAAAAATAATGCCAGCAATCATCCCCGATATTTGTGACAATTCTTTTGAATCACCAGTTCAACTTGATCACTACTTACAACTTCATCATTCCGTTTTTCGGACACCATGTATACAGTGATGCCAACTCGTGGGAAATTACCCGATTCGTGGGAAAAGGAAAATTTTAATCCAAAATACCATATTCGTGGGAAATTTTAAATTCATGTATTATTCGTAAAAAATAGTTATCGTTAACGCATTTCTCAGGGTGATTCAAATGATTAAATTAGCATCAGACATTATTCTTGTACCCCCTCCCTTACATGGTGAATTTTAAATAGGTCAGTGCAAACATTCCTAAGGATGGTATATTTCGATTCCAGGAACACGCATAGAAGTTTTTTTTGGGGCAAAAAAGTATATTTCGAAATTTCTTTGGCATTTTTTTAAATTTTTTGTTAAAAAAAATAATCTGTTTTGTGTTGACGATACTATATGGGATTTGAGAACCCGTGGGAATTTCTGGAAAAAGGAGGCAATTTTGATCATCTTCGTGGGAAATTCTATTTCAAAGAGTTGGCAACACTGCATGTATGCAACAAAATATTTTAAAGATACGCTCCTTTCAGCCTTTCTAAACCATGCAAAACCTATATAACATTTTTTGTTTCGTATCTTTATCAATTTACCCATCTTTATATCGATATTTAACGGGTTACTACATTGCATAATTTTTGTCGTATTGACCTACATTTTTGAAATCGTTCGTTCATTGAACTATTGTATGTAAACAATATACAACAGAAATTCTTATCAAGGTATACATTGTACTCTATTTGTCAGGCCAAATACATAGATTTGCAACTTTGTTATATAAACATAACTGATTAAAAATTCTAGAGCACTAAAACATGCTTTTTCGATACAAAGTAATATAAGTATCTGTAAATAAATTCTCCAACAAAAAATATTAATTTGTTTTTTAAATAAATGGTTCTGAAGAGAGCCTGCATAACTGCATTAAAATTACACTCCTTTAATAGCCCTAATAACTAAACTAAAAATAAATAGTTTTTTTAAGGAAAGTTTTCTATTATTTGTAAGTAAAGTTTCTATAAGCCATGAAAATGGTAAGCATCGAAACATCGAATCAACATCCTTTGGAGACCTGACATTGACATGAATTGGAGTTGACACAATATATACAGGGTGGTCCGAACTGTATTCCGGACTTCGGCAACATGTTCTGCAGATAAAAATAAGTAAAAAAGTTCGTATAAATGTATGTCCTAAAATGCTAGTTTCGGAGATACAGGGTGTAGAAGTTTCATTTTTATTTCGATTTGATGAAAATTGGTGTCTGGATGACGATGGATGTCGATGACGATGGATGAAAATTGGTGTCTGGGAGTTTTTTGACATGAGAAATTTGATTTTGATGTCAATATGACTCCTACTAGTAGAGGGCGCCACCTACATATTTTTTAACAACTGGTTTGAAGAGTAATAAAACTTTTAGTCTGTACCTGTATAAAACTACTGAGTAAAAAAATATACATTTACGACGTTTTTTACCGCTACGAGTAAAATGGTTTTCAAAATATTTGGAATAGAAATTATCAATACCTGTCATCATTGACATAAATTAAACATGTTGACTAAATAGTTATTAGACTCAAATCATAAATTTGAAATGTTTTTGTGCCAAATGTTCAACAGAAACTGTTTTATCATCATTTTTTGCAGAAAAATTTATGATTAATTAAAAAAAATTCCCTAATTTATTATTTCAGTGAAATAACTATCTACTCAACGTGTTTATTTTTCGTCAATGATGGCATGTATTTACTATTTCCATTCTAAATATCTTAAGAACGGTTGCTCGTAGCGATTTTTAAAAAGAGATATTTTTTACGTAAAAAATTCCAAAGATGTATATTTATTCGCTCGGTAGTTTTATACAGGTACGGACAAAAAGTTATTACGTTTCAAAACAGTTAAAACACACGTAGGTGGCGCCCTCTACTAGTAGGAGTCATACTGACATCAAAATCAAATGTCTCATGTCAAAAAACTCCCAGACACCAATTTTCATCCAAATATTGACGTTATTTCAGAAATTATTTAGAAAAAATCGAAATAAAAATGAAACTTCTACACCCTGTATCTCTGAAACTAAGCATTTTAGGACATACATTTATACGAACTTTTTTACTTAATTTTATCTGCAGAATATACTGGCGAAGCTTCCGGAATACAGTTAGGACCACCCTGTATAATACAGTCATTGAATTAGTCTATTCGATCTGTGATCTATTACATAATAGGAGGTACACAACGAGAGCCAGCAACGGCGCGCGGCGGGGCAGACTTACTACAGACTACAGATACGAAGCGAGACACTAGTTTACATTACCTTAAATTGTATATTAACTATAATATAATTATATATACTAAATATTTTTTTACTTTACTATTACCCTTGTATATGAATAAAAATATATAAACAAGGCTATTACTAAAACATACTTTTTAGCCGACCATAGCAACAGGTATGGTAGGCAAAAAAAAGTTTTTTTAATTTCACTCAAAGTGAGTTATTTGGATCATAAATGACCTAAATACAAAATATTTTGATGGTGTACTGTCTGTCTATCTGTCCGTCTGCCCGTCTGTCTGTAACACGATAACTCAAAAACCGCTAAACCGATTTTAACAATTAACAAATTAACAGATTTTAACAAATTTGGCACAAAAATACTGTGGCACCCGAGAATTTGGCCATTAGTTTTTGGTGGGGGTGGGGGGTTGGTAAGGGGGTATGGGAGGGGGTTAAAAATTTTAAAAAATCGTAACTCCAAAATTACAGTAGCTAGCGAAACGCGGTTTTTAATTTAAGATTAGGAATAATATTTGCAACAAAATTTGTAATAACATCAAAATCAGTCAAAGTCGCAGTTTTTGAGATAATTGAAACTAAAAGAACTGCCTACCAACTTTTTATTAACAAATTTCAGTATGGGCCTCCCGGCGCCAATTTTAATAAGTATCTGTAAATAAATTCTGCAAACAAATAATATTAATTTATTATTAAATAAATCGTTCTGAAAAGAGTCCGCATAACAGCTTAAATTTATATTCCTTTAATATCTCTAAAGAATACCTAAAAGACACCTAAGATAATGAACCTATGTACCTAAAATAAAATAAATAGCTTTTTTAAAGAAAAGTTCTCTACTGTTTGTATCAGTAAAGTTTTGCCTTCTATAAGCCATGAAAATGGTAAGCATAGAAATATCGAATCAACATCAAATTTTCTTGATTGCAGCTCCATTTAAAATATACCTGACGCATATATAACACCCTGTAGCAAATTTACAATTTATGACATAATGAAGGTAAACAATCATGAAAATCTCTCCCACAACGAAAAACAGATCAATAAATTTCCCAGTACAGGGTAGCACTTGCGCACTTTATTTAGAGTATTAAACGGTGGTGATAGTGCTTCGTATTGTGCAGTATTTTCGTTTTACATATAGCGATATAAAATATATAATTAAAATAAATTTTAATTCCTTAAATAAGCCACACAAATTCTAGTTTTCTTAAAAAATATCGATAGTAAAAAAGATACTCAAAAAAGTTATTGGAATTACGGTCCTGAATTTGTTTACACGTTCCTATGGCAGCTATAGGGGCAGATTTTGACAATGAACTGGTAAATTAGAAATCAAATCATTATAGATACAATGTTTGACCACCAATCATCAGTTTATAACAACAATTGTATTAAGGTGCCTCGAAATTCAATAACTGAAAGATCCCAAACACTGTACGATCAAAAATTCCTTAACCAGCTCCATAACGAAGTCACTAAGAACCTAAATGAAAAGTAAGAAAAATAATTTGAAAAAAAAATAACTTTTAAGTATTTGTTTCTATTACTAGGATGAAATCAAATATTATCGACTCAAAAAATGACTCTAGCCTATTCATTGACTTCTACGACAGTATACCGGAATATCACGAAATCAATCACTTATCCAATCAAGAATTTTACAGAAAACTTGAACATCTCAAAGACAAGCATAGGGAATTTTGTGATTACATGCACAACCAGCTCAAACTTGAAATAAAAGTTAATCAAAGCGATTGATATCGAATAAAAATGTCGTCATAGTAGGCTATGGCGGCGTTTTTACCACGATCGCCACGATGTAATGTTTTTTAAAATGGATTATTTTAGGATACTCCCCAGTGGATTGAAGACTACAAAAACATAAAAGTCAGTGAAAATAATACAAAAACTTCCACAATTAGAAAAAAATCGTCAATGAAACCATTTTGCTCAATTCCTGTACCAAAGAAATCTTACTTGGATGATGAATATCATCTATCGCTATCAGATAAAGAGGGGATTGTGAAACCACCTTCTAGAAGGTTAATTTAATCATATGTAATTTAGCACCTCTAATGTGCTCTAAAATCACATTTTTGTGAAAGCACAAACCAGTAAAAGAATTTTTTGAAAATTTGGATTTTTACATAAAGGCACCTGCTCCGTTTATGTAAAATATTTTCTGCGTTACAACGTTGCCGCATTGAGAAGTGGTAGCATCTTTCTTATTTTAAATGGAACACCCCATCTCATAATTATAATTTTTCATTTATAATTACCTATTTCTAATAGTTTTCGAGATAAAAAATAAAACATGTGTAAAATTGACAAAACATACCATAACAATTTTATTTTAGAAATTTTGCAATAGTGGAGTGCTTTAAGCCCTTATGAGATACAAACCTCGGAATTCATTTACCGTGAAAGAATTTTTATAAAACTTTTTGCATTGTATTGTTAATAAGATATATTACAAAGTTTACCTATTTAAATTCGTTGCTTTCACTTTAGTATTTAAATAAACACACATATACAAATGCATACATACAAGACGGCTCGGTTTTTCCGGAAAAGCTCTGTATCGGGATTCCTATTTGAGATTTTCACTCCAAACCTTTTACAAAATATGTTTAATGGTAGTTCACATTTCAAACATATTTTTATATCAAAGCAAAACCTTTGAAGGCGGGTTAAAATAACCCACAATCTTTAAGTTGTTTAATTTAAATTTTAATGCTTAAAAAAGCAAGGGGGGCGACATGTTTCGGGAATTTAAACTATTCCCATCATCAGGCCCAAAGCTAAAACAATTACAGAGGTCAAATTTATAAAATACAATCACAACAAGTTAAAAAGTCAAAATTTTTTTACAAAGTCAAAAAATTATATCTATCACAAAAATTGTTCAATCACAGATAACAATATGGTATGCTAAATTTGAAAAATTAAAAACAACTAGACTAAAATCATAAGGTGAGGGGAGCCGTATAATAAACTATAATTAGATAAATTGAAAGAAAAAAAAACAAGGCAATAATCAAATCATACCTCAAGGCACAATTCAAAGAAATTTACTTAAGCTTTTTTTGTATTAGTAAGGTAAGTTGAGAATTAATTATTTCAATCTGTATATGCTGATATTCAATTTTGTAGGATAAATTTTTTAGTTATGTTAGTTAAGAACAAGTTAAGAATTATGTTTATATTTTTATTTTTTAATTAGTACCTATATGTTGAATTTTAATTTATATTTCAAATTTATATATTGTAGAAAATTAATATTTACTTTAGTTTAATTTTTAGAAATTTAATATTTATTTTAATTTATATATGTAGAAGAATTATTTTTTATTTTAATTTAATTAAACTTGTGTTCTTTAAAATAAAAGCATATTCACACAAAAGTCACCTAGGAAGTACAACCACTCGGGAGAAATAAAATTAGTTAGAGCTGTTAACATTTACACAACTCATTTATTGTAATTATAAATTGTACAACTCTTCAAGATTCATATTTTTATAGATATACAGGGTGAGTCAAATATATATCATTTATTTATTCGAGTTTAGTGAATTTTGCTATAAAATTCTGTTTCCAAAAATACCTTAATACCATAGAGTATACTAAGTGGTTTTTGAATTATGAAATTATGACCACGTCCATGAGGACGTCAATCTGGACGTCCGGGAACCTTCGTATGAGAACTTCTATTCGAGACGATCGACTTATTATCGCTAAGAAACCGCCCTTTGCCAGCTTTTCAAATTGATAATGAATTGCACTTAAGAACCGTACATATTAACTAACGGACTACAAGAAGAAGATTAAATGAAGCAAATCTTATGTCAAGAAGGACTGTTTCGGGACCAGAACTTACTAGATGTGTTGACTAGGCCCAAAAGCAAAGGCATGGTCTTAATGTAAAAATTACGAAAAATGTTAGTGCCTTCTTTAAAACTGAATATTTCCAACAAAAATAAAGCTAATGAGATAAACCAAAAAACAAACCATCGAGAAAGGATATATCTAGATGATAAAATAATTTTTAAATTTCTTGCTGTTTTAGCGTATTTCACAGGGTGTTTCAAACTTTCATAAAAAATATCAACATTTTGTTTTCCCTCGTTTAATTAACAGATGGGGAGTTTCATTTTTAATTGAGAAAAAGATACTAAGAAGTCAAGTAATTTGGCAACACACTGCTTAAAAAATCATCAAAATCGGCCCATTAAAATAAAATATATTAACCTTTAAAATACATCAAAGTTTTAAGATGTCCATTTTTCGTGCCGGTGAATGTTTTTCAAAAACTATACATTTTAGTCCTATAATTTTCTAATGAAACAAACCTTTATTTTTTTACTAGAATCCAAAAATCAATTAATATATAGGGTGTTCCATTACAAAAAAACATAACTTTGATGTGTAACTTTTTTGGGGACACCCTGTAGAACTCTACATAATTTTAGAAAATACTTTAAATTGACTTACATAAGCTCAGAAAATTTCACTTCAATACAAACTTTTGTTCTCCTTGCAAAAACCGCGTCGCATATGACGCGCCACCCTCTATAATTCGATTTCAATCAAAATTTCAATGATTAGAATATAAGCAGAATAGGTGCATACTATGCATTAGATTTATTTATTTCAATAAATTTACTTAGAAACAGAATTAAAAAATCAAAATATTATAAGAGGGAAATAATTAAGAATTTACTAAAATTACTAAAATGAAAAATTAAAAGCAACGAAAAAAAAAATTGGTAAACATTTTAGTATTTTATCTATAAAACACAATACAGAAGGTTTCACATTAATACATTCACAGTAATTGAATTCCGAGGTAAAAGTCTCTGGGCACTCCATTACAAGTAAAGTCTAATTATTGATACTTATAAAGTTTGAATATTTGTCATAGTAACGGTGTTCTTTAAACAAAACAACTATAGTCTGTCCAACGAGAAGATCCTTGACAGTGATAGATGTGTCTGTCATTTTAATTTCAAAGTAGTTTATTTTATTTTACAAAGAAATAAGTTGGTACAACTGGAACGCATAACAGGAAATTAATATATGTATTTAAAATTTGACTGACAAGTAACTTCAAAATATTGTGAAAAAAACTGTATAAAACTAAAAAAATGTAATCGAGTTATTTTATTTAATAAAAAAGGGTATGAGTTAATACAAAACAAACATAAACAAGACACCACATACCAAAAAAATATAAAAAATAACTATTTCTTACTTTCAAGCTTTATGAAACTTCCCGCATTTATGATTATATTTATCAATATAACTTATGTACAAATACAAATTTGTAATATTCCGCAGGAATAAATAAAACAACATAAATAAAACAAACTATTTTATTAATAATAACACTTACCAAATTTTATACCTCACAGGTTGATTAATTAACTTTAATCTTAATTTTTTAAACCAGTACCTTTTGACATTATTTTTCTGCAGTACTAAAATCCATTATTTACCAATCGTGCGATGTCGATATTTTACAGCTACTCCAGTTTTTAATATGTGTTTAGTATGGTCCTTATTTCCCATATTCCAGATGCACCATATTCGAGATGCACTTATCTACGACGAGATGGTATACGAACTTTATTGATAGTAACTTTATTGGTGTATCTGTATAAGACTTTCTGCCTGGGCAGCGAGTATTAACCATAAACTGTGCTCTGGATTCTACAGTTAATTTTCACTCGATTTTTCCTCCACTTGACTTCAAAAGACACAAAACACACGTAATAACATGAATCAAAATGCATCATCTTCCAAAACGCAGGGTATTTGACAAAAGTTGTCACAAAATTATAACCTATAATTTGGCAAGACTTTGACAAACGTCAAAAATCTAAAGGCGAGTTCATACGCATCGGCATCCGTTTGTCATTCATCGTTCCGTCAAACCAATTAAATTGAAATACGATCTGTCATTTTTGAAATAAACCAATAAAACTGGTTAAAAACAACAAGTGACGACGCATGACGAATTTATATTTAAACCCATCCATAATTAACTTAAAAATTATTAGAAACTTTTTTTAGTAAAATAAATAGATTGGTATGGGACGTCATCTGCTTTTCTTCTGTCATCGTCTGTCAAAATCTTACCTGAGAAAAAAAACAGAGTATACATTTAGAATTCTTATCTTTTAAATGGCGTTACTGAAGAAACCAGAAGGTTTAAGTACCGTATGATCGAAAAAAAACGGCGTCCATTTGGCCGGGAAATGACTATCAATGACATTTTCCATATAAATTTACATATAAAATGACAGCGATTATCATTTCATAGCCATCGCTGACGCCGTTTTTTTTATCATACGGTATATGAACATGATATATCGTTGAAAATCAGTCTTATTTATGTTTCGATTTTTTAAATAATACCTATACATAGGCTTCAATTTAAAATAACAATGATTTAAGCGATTTTATTACAAACGGAAATATTTTTTTTGATTTCCTGTTTGATATCCAATCGGTTGATTTAGAGAAGTCAAATAAATATGTCGACTTTCCTTAACCTATAAACTTTAAAAACTTCAGCTCTCAATATGCCGAACGCTTATTCAAGATCATCTTCTTGTCAATTTTACACGTATTTTATTTTTTAGCTCAAAAACTGTTAGAGATAGGTATAGGTTAATATAACAGAAAAATTATGAGATATGAAAGCAGTTTCAAAAACGTAATACCGGGTGTTCCACTTAAAGTAACAAATATTTTACCACTTTTAGTATGAAGTGGCAAGACTGTAATGCTGAAACTAATTTAGACAGATAGAGCAGGTGCCTTTATACAAAAATCCAAATTTTTAAAAAAATACTATCAGCGGTTCTCCATAAACGTCTAACGAGCCTTGACCGTAAATCACCCTTGTAACAATATTTTACGGTCGCTACCGGCATAGTGGTCTGCCGCGTCCGGTTTGGGCTGAACCATCGTAGGCCATCGCCGAAGACGACCCTGAGCGCCGTCGTAACGGTCAAGAAGTGGGAGATGCGCGCGAATGGAATTCGGCCTACGTGCAGAAAAGCAGTTAGCGACAAGAGAGAAGTGAACGAAGCGGCTGTTTTTAATTTTGAAAGCTCTCTGCAATGTATAACCCGTTCTTTTTTTTAATAGATAAGTGAATTAATTACATTAATGAATTTTAATTTCACTTCCTATCATATTTGGCGTCCCAACTTGGGCCATACATTGTGAAATGAAGAGTTTTTAAAAGTTAAAAAGATAAAAATAGACATTTTTATCAAAGTGAACAGTCAGTGGTGAAACAGTGCTTGTGAACATTGTAAATTGTGCTAGTGAACATTCTGGAACATTTGTGTGTGGACATTATTCCTAGAAATTTACTCAGCATAGTGCAAACTCGTCGTTTGGCTGCAAATTCAACACTAAACCCTGATAAGCTTCACCAACTTCAACAAAATCATCCAATCCAAGCACCTTGGGTTTGAAAGAAAGAAAACAAAAAATTCAAAACCGCATCATTTCGGTAAGTTTTTGAACATTTTTTTTCACTCTGCAACCTTCAGAAGAAAACCGATACTGGCTACGGAGCCACAGTAGTAGAAAAACATCTAAATTACGTAACATGGCAGAAGCAAACGTCACTCTTACGCAGCAACAATTTGAAGCACTCTTATCACGCATCAGTAATTTGTCAACACAGTCGTTGGAAACAGGGAATTTCTCTTCATGTTCGTCGCGTTTTAACGGTAGCAAAGACTCTGACGTAAATGCTTTTATAGACGCTATAGAAACCTTCAAAGACTGCTCAAAAGTGTCCGACGCGAACGCTCTGCGTGGTTTATCTATGCTACTCGATGATTTTGCCGCTACGTGGTGGTACGGAGTAAAAGACACTGTCGCAACTTGGGAAACTGCTCTCGATCTTTTACGTCTAACTTTCGGTCCAAGAAAACCAGCATATCTTGTATATCGGGAAATATTTTCAAAAGAACAAGATATTAGAACACCTTCTGATGTATTTATCTGTCAATCGCGTTCATTGCTTGCGCAACTTCCAGCAAATACCCTAACTGAGTCGACGCAGATTGATATGATTTATGGCTTGTTACATAAACGAATACGAGAAAAAGTACCTCGAGATAAAATCCGTACTTTTAACGAATTACTTAAAGAATGTCGCATGGTAGAAGAAACGTTTGTTGATCATTTTGACAGGCCTTCTAACGATAAACGTCCAAAATGTCGATTTTGCAAATATTTGGGACATACAGAAGACCAGTGCCGAAAGAAACAAGGTACTGCAAGTACATCAACAAAAACTTCGACTACAGCGCCTTCACCAAGTAATCCAGTGACATCTGTTCCAAATTCGACCTTGGAAAGTCATCCTCCCCGAATATCAAATCAAGTGACATGTTACGGATGTAATAGACCTGGCTACATTAAATCCAACTGTCCAACTTGTTCCAACACCGCAGCTTCTGTCGAATTCTGTGCTCTTGACAATGTAGAAGTTCCTGTTTACCCTCAGTCACGTCCTATTTTGCCTATAAACATACTAGGAATGAATGGTCAAGGACTGATTGACACAGCCGCCAAGCACAGCGTTGCCAGTGGCTCATTATACGAAGCATTAAGGAAACACAACGTTCCGTATACAAAAACCAGAAGTACGATTAAACTTGCAGATGGTACCGTGAAAGAACAGGAAGTAAAACTTCTGAGAGTTGATGTTTTACTAGGAAGTCGTTATATACCAACAACATTTATGACTCTACCCAATGCTGACAAAACCTTACTAGGCATAGATTTCCTTCGAAGTGCTAACCTTGTTCTGGACATCGGACAGCAAAATTGGAGTTTTGCAGACGATATTTTGACTAAGTATCCCTTGGTATATGAAGATGACCACAAAATTTCCAATATAGAAGTACTTTCCGTTTCAATTTTGAGATCAGATGAAGCCATAATGTTATCCAGTGAAGAACATAAGCAGTTATCAGACCTTCTTGAAGCCAACCAGGATATTTTCGCTCTAGGGGGAGAACCAACTCCTTATGCTGAACACTATATTGATACCAAGTCACACGCACCAATTTCAGTACCACCGTACCGAATGACGCCTGGAAACAAAGAAAAACTTCGACAAGAACTAGACAAGATGTTACGAGATGACATTATAGAAGAATGTGAGTCAGCTTGGTCAGCACCGGTAGTACTCGTTCCAAAGAAGAATGGCGAAACTAGGGTATGTTGCGATTACAGAGCTTTGAACGCTATTACGACACCCGTGCATTATCCGTTACCTCGAATGGACGATCTACTGCATGCAACCAAAAAGACTATATACATGTCAGCCATTGATTTACGTGCGGGATATCATCAAGTGAAAGTGCGGGAAACAGATAGAGACAAAACATCGTTCGTGACCCCGTTCGGAACATTTCGGTACCTGGTCATGCCGTTCGGTCTGCGTAACGCACCAGCAACTTTCCAAAAGCTGATCGACAGATTTCGAAGTGGACTTCCATCTATCCTGATACTCGCCTGCCTCGATGACGTGCTGGTGATATCTGAAACGTTTGATCAACATATGACAGACTTAAAACGTGTCTTCGAAAGACTCAGAACGTACAAACTACGTGCGAATCGTGATAAATGTACATTTGCGACTCCCCAAGTAAAATATTTGGGACATTTGATCACCTCTAATGGCATTCAAGTAGATCCAGAGAAAACTTCAGCTATTACGAAGATGCATCCGCCTACTTTTGATGTTGGAGACAAGGTTTTTGTGACGCTACATACGAAGAGTAGTCACACTAAACAGAGTACTACTAAATTTGATCCGAAAAGGGACGGACCCTATGTCATAACTAGACAGGTTTCGCCCGTCTCTTATGAAATTGCCAACATTGATACTCCAGGACAACCTTTAGGCATTTATCACTGTAGCAACATATTCAAGTATCGTGGAGATGACGCTACAGAACCCAAAGTTCCTATCAGAAGAAGAGGCCGCCCGAAGAAAAACCAACTATTACTAGTGCTGGTCCCTCGACATCTCAATGTCCACGGAACCAGAGGGGAGACTGTAACAATATTTTACGGTCGCTACCGGCATAGTGGTCTGCCGCGTCCGGTTTGGGCTGAACCATCGTAGGCCATCGCCGAAGACGACCCTGAGCGCCGTCGTAACGGTCAAGAAGTGGGAGATGCGCGCGAATGGAATTCGGCCTACGTGCAGAAAAGCAGTTAGCGACAAGAGAGAAGTGAACGAAGCGGCTGTTTTTAATTTTGAAAGCTCTCTGCAATGTATAACCCGTTCTTTTTTTTAATAGATAAGTGAATTAATTACATTAATGAATTTTAATTTCACTTCCTATCATACCCTGTATTTTTTTGCATCTTGATTATTTATAATATTTAAAACAATTCGCTAGAAGACTGTGATTCTACAGATTATTTCAAATTCAGATCTGTAAGAATAGAAACGCCCAGTATCAAGTCATCTGTAGACGTAACACCAGAGCCTTACTTCCGAGCAAAGTCTCGGATGAAGAATCCTGATGATGGAGATGAAAAAATCGGTAATGCCGCAGAATGGGATGATATTACTACTGAAGACTTCAATTTACCATCTCAGGAAAACACTCCTTTACCAACCGAGGTCAAGAGTGCACCAAATAGTCCATTGAGAAGAAGGAAATCAGTGGAAGAGACAGAATATGATGGAATCACTATCCCTAAGCCATTTCAAATGACTGTCAGGTAAACCAATTCAACAGCAAAATATTCTTTTGTATTCAAACCTTTTGGTTTATATTTTGTCGAAATGTACCTTAAGGTATACATACACATATGGCCAAAATTATTGCATATCACTATATTTTTATTTTATTTTGGACCTAATATGATTCTTTTTATATTTTTACACATATTGGCTTACTACACGACTAACTAATATAAAATTAAAAATCTAAGTAAAATCAACTAGGCTGTTATTATAATTTTATTTCATAATGATTGAATATCAACAAAAACAAATTTAATTTTAAACAGAAAATATTGAAAACAATTTTAATTATTTCTCACAACTAATTGCCTCCTCGAGCCTCAATGCAAGCTATGAGACGACGTGGCATGCTCTCAATTAAATTGTTCAGAAGATGTTGAGGAATGGCTTCCCATGTTTCGCGCGCAGCAATTTTCAATTCATTTAAGGTACGGGGGGATCATTCCTTTTGTAAAATTATGGCGTTTTAGCATGTCCCAAGCATGTTCGATCACATTCATATCTGGAGACATCGGTGGCCACCACAGTTTTCTTATACCTACCCTCTTCCTCACAAAATTCGCGAACCGCTAAAGTGCGATGGGGAGGAGCATTATCGTCCATGTAAACAAATTCATCCCCCACTGCCCCCTCGAAATGGACGCACAATAGACTCTCAAACGTCTCTAAGATATGATTTTGCGAGGCACCTGTCATTGTGCCATCAATAAAAACAAGAGGAGTTCGAGCTTCGTGCATTATACCTGCTCCTACCAAAATGCTTTCCCCTTGAAACGGGACACGGGGTTGAGCTGCATTCAAGCGTGCTCACCTTCCAGATGCTCTCCAGGCCAAAGTTCGTCGCGAGTCTGACACTAGGCCTATTCTTGTTTCATCACTAAACATGACGAAATTCCAATTCGGTCCATTTGCTCCCATCTTCTCAGCCCATTGTAGTCGCGTAATGCTGTGCTGTAAATTAAGCTTCGGAACACGTAGAGGCCTCCTTAAATGTAATCCTCTGTCATGGAGTCTTCTTGCTATGGTCTTTCTTGAAACATTTACTCCTTCAAAGCGAGCTAACTCATTTTTAATATATAGCAGTACTAGAAAGCAGGGAATTGCGTCGTGCAATTAGGGATATTTGGCGGTCTTGCGCAGCAGTAGTAACTCTCTTTCTACCTCTTCCAGGTCGGTCTGTAACCTCCTTTGTCTCACTGATTTTTTTTAATATTCGCGAAACATCGCTTTGGTTAACTCCTACAATTTCAGCTATTGCAACTTGCTGGTAGCCCTGTTGAGACAGTCTTACTATTCTGACTCTATTAAACTGTGAAATAATGTTTCTAGGCATTTTAAGTCCAAAACAATGGTCAAATGTCTTCTGAAACCCAAGAGACCACAAATCGAAATGTGCAAGAATTTGTAATAATATTGGGTCTGAACGATAAACATTGTTTACCATATCCATTTTAACAAAAAAATGTTTATTACAGATTATCAAAGCTATGTATAAAAAAAGATTCGTTAAATTCCTTTCCGTATATTTTTAAACGATATATGCAATAATTTTGGCCATATGCGTATATTAGCTGTGAGGATATTTCTGATTTTATATGGACTTTCAATACGGATGAATGCAATATACAGTGTAGTACACAGTGTGTAACATATGGGATTTTTTTTAATGAAAATTGGATAGGACCCAAATGACAGGTACTGACAAAACTTAGTGCATGTACTTAGCAGATCAATCAACCTACAGGGTAGGCCAAAAAAAGTACGTCAGTTCTTCGCGAGTCTCCGGGTAAAAACGATTGAACTGAAAATTTTGTATAACTAGGTATTTCCACATACTGAGCTTGAATTAGTAAAGTATCTGGCATATGAAGAAAATATTTTGAAAATATCAGTCAAATTGTCGTTATGAATCGCATATTGCTATTTCAAATCTTACAGAATCTCACTGCATATTCAAAAATATGATATGTCATTGATATGAAATCATATGTAATTCTATTCAGCGTGTCATTTTCTATCGAATAAAGTAACAAAATACCGAGGCATAACCGAGGATGCCATTTAAAAATTAAAAGTTGGAGTGAGAAACCAGACAGAAAGTGACCGAAAACAATTGAATGCGTCAATCAATCCTCATTTATGTCATATACTAACATATACCACATCTCTTTTTTTATCTGAAAAAATAAAAAATTTATAGGGGTGAGCCACTTTTGAGACGCACCCGGTATGTAGAGTTTATATTATACCTCATTTTGTTAATTCGTTATTTTACACCTTAAAATACAATATGATCGAAAAAACAGCCTCAGCGATGACTATGACATAAAGATCGCTGTTATTTTATATGGAAAATTATATGGGGAATGTCATCGATAGTCCTTTCAAAGCCAACTAGAAGCCGTTTTTTTTTATCGTACGGTATATCTCTTGTTTATCATTTAATTAATACAGAGATGAAGAAAATAAAATAGTAGAAGAACTTTTCTTGAAAATCAACAAACCTAAGGAAGAGAAACTTCAACAATTTAAAGCCCACGAAGTGCCTATAGAATCCCAAATTCCTTTGTTCGATAAAATCATGGAAAATCGAGAAAAGAGGTAAGAAAACTGTAAATTTAAAAGAATATCCATCCATTACATCTAGATATATTTTCCTTCTCTAGAAGTCATCTTATTAAAGAAAAACGTAAAGCAGCTTTACAGGCTCAAATGAAGCCGTTTTCGTTCACAAGAAGAGACGAAGAAATACAAGAATTGTCTAGAAGATTCTCCAAATCTTTGCCTTGCGTGTACAATGACGAAATGCCATTGAAAATAAAGAAATTTAAGGCAAAGCCCATCCCAAGAAATCTTTTTAGCAATTACATCTACAAAAAAATGCATGAAGATGAATTCTACAGGTAAATGACATAGAAAAAGATACACTCACCGACCCGAAAAACGGGCACCTTAAAATTTTCATGTATTTTAAAATTTTATACAGGCTGGTCCGAACTGTATTCCGGAAACTTCGGCAGCATATTCTGCACATTGAAATAAATAAAAAGTTCGTATAAATGTATGTCCTAAAATGCTTAGCTTCGGAGATACAGGGTGTAAAAGTTTCATTTTTATTTCGATTTTTTCCAAATAATTTCTGATTCTGGTCAATATTTAGATGAAAATTGGTGTCTGGAAGTTTTTTGACATGAGAAATTTGATTTTGATGTCAATGTGTCTCCTACTTGTAGAGGACACCATGAGGGCACTACCTACATATTTTTTAACTGGTTTAAAGAGTAATAACTTTTCGTCCCCACCTGTATAAAACTACTGAGTAAAAGAATATACATTTGCAATGTTTCTTACGTTGAAAAGGTCTCTTGGTAAAAATTGTTACGAATAATGGTTCTCGAGATATTTGGAATCGAAATTATCAATACCTGTAATCACTGACATAAACATGTTGACTAAATAGTTATTCAACCGAAATCATAAATTTGAAATGTTTTTGTGTCAAAAGTTCAACAGAAACTGTTTTATCATCATTTTTTCAAAAATGATATATATACATGATTAATTTAAAAAATTAAAAATTTCTCAAATTTATTTTTTCAGTCAAATAACTATCTACTAAACGTGTTTATTTTTTTTCAATAATGACATGTATTGACTATTTCCATTCTAAATATCTTGAGAATGGTTGCTCGCGATTTTTACCAAAAGACGTTTTTTACGTAAAAAGTCACGGAAATGTATATTTTTTCACTCAGTAGTTTTATACAGGACGAAAAGTTATTACTCTTCAAAACAGTTAAAACATATGTAGGTGACGCCCTCTACAAATCGGAGTCATATTGACATCAAAATCAAATTTCTCATGTCAAAAAACTCCCATACACCAATTTTCATCCAACTATTGACGTTACTTCAGAAATTATTTGGAAAAAATCAAAATAAAACTTCTACACACTGTATCTCCGAAACTAAGCATTTTCGGACATAAATTCATACGAACTTTTTTACTTATTTTTATCTGCAGAATATGCTGGCGAAGTTTCCGGAATAAAGTTCGGACCACCCTGTATATTGTGTTCTAGTAGACCGATTTTGATCATATTTTAAGCAATTCGTAGCTAAATTATTTGACTTTTTAGTATCTCTCTCTAAATTAAAAATGAAAGTTCCCATCTGTCAATTATACGAGGGAAAACAAAATGTTGATATTTTGGTGAAAGTTTGAAACACCCTGTGGGGTACGTTAACAAAGCAAGGAATGTAAAAATTATTTTATCACCTAGGTGTATCTTTTTTCGATAGTTGTTTTTTTTTGGAGATATTCGCTTTTGAAGACAACGCTAACATTTTTTCGTATTTTTAAATTAAAACCATGCTTTTACTTTTGGTCCTAGTCAACAGACCTATAAAATAGTGTTTATGATTTATGTTATGTCACTGTCTTTGAAAAATCATAATATTTTTGTCTATGGTACAGTTGCTCTACCAGAGATATGATATTAAGTCCAAAAGTTGATCTCTACCATGATCAATTAAAACAGCAATAGCCGATACTTAAGAATTTAAAACTATCTCTACTAGAACAAACGTCAATAAACAATAATAATATGACTTTTCAATGACAGTGATATTACAAAAACAGTAAACACTATTTTATAAGTGCGTTTATGAGGACCCCAAATCAAAGCTAAAACTAATACTGTAGATCGCTGTAGATCGTTTTCTGTCTTATTTGAAAGCGAATATCTCCAATAAAAATAAAGATATTGAAATGAATCAAAAAAACAAACTATCGAAAGAAGATGTACCTAGATGATAAAATAATTTTTAAATTCCTTGCTTTGCTAACATATTCCACAGGGTGTTTCAAACTTTCACCAAAATGTCAACATTTTGTTTTCTCTCGTATAATTGACAGAAGGAAACTTTCATTTTCAATTTAGAAAGGAATACTAAAAAGTTAAATAATTTAGCTATAAATTGCATAAAAAATCATCAAAATCGGCCCACTAGAACAAAATATATTAAACTTTAAAATACATTAAAATTTTAAGGTGTTCGTTTTTCGTACCGGTGAGTGTATCTACAGTAGAACAAACAAAAAGAACCAAAAATGTGATGTATTTTTAGAGCCTTGCAGAAAAAAGTAAGAGCTGAAGAAATGTTGAAGCATGCTTCTTTGCCACCTTCAATGGCAAAAAGGGAAAAATCCAAACCAAAAATCGATGTATGCCCACGATCTTATAGGGACTTGGAATTAGAAAATAATACAACTATGAGAAAGACCAAAAAAATACCTAATTACAAGGTAGGATTTGTTTCAATGAAATAGTCCGTCAATTTGCTCATTCGCCAAAAATAAAATCAACTTTTTATTACCTACTAGTTCATTAAACTTATTTTCACTACAAATTTTCAGGCCTACCACGATAAATATGAACGTGAACTTGAAGAACTGAAAAATGAATTCATCACGACCAGTCCTAGGCCATTCAAATTGAAAACAAAATCCCGAAAAGTACTTCACAGAAAAAAATTGTTAAGAAATGTAACGTAAAAGTATTTTTAATTGTTTCAGGGCAAGAAAAGTTCGTACAGAATTTCGTCAGCTGTCAGTAAAAGTAGCTCTGACACAAGAACACCTTCATCATTAGATATGTCGTCAATAAACAGGTCTAATTTGGCAGCTGTGTTAAGAATACAATCAGCCAGGTACTGTAATAAAATTTTTAAGGTTTTATTACCGGTTTCCATACAAGTTTTTGGAAATTCTGGTCAAATCCGGACTAAAACCAGACTTTGTCGAAAAATAAATTATCTTATCACGGCAGGGCCCCCGCTAACTCGAACACAATCGTACCATCCTTTTCTTGAAGGTATTAGCGGCACTTTTGACCACCCTGTAACGTCCTTGTGGATAAAGCAAGAATATTCATTTTCACTACACATACTATAGCTGGATAGGTTACTAAAATATCTAGTAATAATTTATGAATTATCGCTTGTCAAATTTCTTTAATTTCGACATTGACTCACTGAGAGATCATCAAAATTCTAAGGTACTTCTAGATATGTTACAAACTTCAAATTTCGAATTTTAGATAGCTTTAAGCTTATAATGGAAAGAAAAAATGAAAAATCTCGAAATATCCTTATGGATTAAGTTAGCTGTCTAGCCGCTACCGGTAACTGACATTCCAGTCGTGAAAAAGGTAGAAAGCTAGAATTGATCCAAGCGGTCTCTTCTAATTTTATTTGTATATTAATGTACCAACAATAATTCAAGGATTATGAATTTTTTCTAGTCAAACTTTAACTTCGCCAGTAACTCACTCGCCGTCATCAAAATTCTAAGGTATTCCTAGATGTGTCACAAACTACAAGTTTCGAATTTTAGGTAGCATTAAGCTTATAATGTAAGGGAAAAATTAAAAATCGCAAAATATCCTTATGGCTCAAAAGTTAGCTCTGTCTTCCGGCGATGGTAATAGGAGGACCGGTGATAGAATTATTTTGAAAATTTGGATTTTTATATAAAGGCACCTGATCCATCTGTCTAAAATATTATCAGCGTTACAGTGTTGCCGTATGATTTGAAAAGTGATAGCATCTTTGTTATTTAATAATATTTAATAATAAATGGAACACCCAGTATATTATTACACTTTTGGAAACTACTCTCATATCTCATCATTTTTCTATTATACTAACCTATGCCTGTCTCTTATAGTTTTCGAGATAAAAAATAAAATATGTATTTTCCAAATTCCAGCCGGTCCTTGAAAACTTTTTAAGAATGAGAAATTGCAGAATGATATCGGCATTGTTGCCAGATTTCCCAGTTTTCACACTATTTAAGTAGGTACGCCTACATCTGCCTACGCGGATATTACCCGTTACCCGTAATACCCATCGTAACACCAACATCATCGATCAATTCCACATACCCAGAAACCACCGAATAGGTACCAAATTGTAACTGTTAGGTACTTCGTAAGCGTCCGATTCGGCTTCGTTGAGTTCCGTGTTCTTTTCACTAACCAAGTATGTTTTTCAGATCTGCAAGTTACAAGTGTGTAAAAATAAATGTGTACGATGTTTAAAATCAATAAAGACACTTATCTCAATGGAGATTTTCACACAAAAAAATAACTCCTCTATATTTATTTATTTCTCTAAGATTAAAACGCCTATTTTTGGAAAATTACTTTTATGTATATAGGGTTACCAGATGAAACCTTGTCCACCCTGGGAAAGCTTTCCCAAAAATCCGAACACCGGACATCATAATTTTTTAGCGATATAAGAGCACAAATAGTATATTGTTTTATTAGGAGTAAAAATGATACTTTTTGTGACAAGGCTGTATGACATACAACGTTCATGTTTGTCATACAGAGGCACAAAAAATAATCCGAATAGAATATGCTATTTTGTTTTCAAGCGCCACAAATAATTTAAACAATTTTAAACGTTCCAAATAATAGAAATATATTTAAAAGTAATACCTTGTAAGTAATTATATATCGAGAAACTATGGTCACACTCGTTGTATTTGACACTTTAATAATATATTTCCGTACTTTTGAGCTTAGGCGTAAAAATGCTTTACTTTTATGCTTAGGCGTTAAAATTACTTTTTTACGTTGTCAATCACGTCGCAAAAAATAATAGATACTTTTGTGACGTTTGAAAAAAATACATTTATAACTTTCAAAACTTAAAACTTACGAAGTAAAAGAATGAATTTATACTGCTGAATTTATCGACGATTTTTTAGCTAAATTTATTAAAAGTAATATATTATTTATCATTATTGCGATATTTCTAAAAAGGGAACATTAAAATCCGGACACTTATGACAAATCCGCCCGGACCCAACTGGATGTAATGAAAATCCGGACATGTCCGGATTAATCCGAACGTCCGGTAACCCTATATGCATACAATTTAATTTTTTTAAATAATAAAATTTAGGCATTCAAGAATTAATTAACTTCGTAACACTAATATATAAATGTGATAAACAGTAACAGTGCCTTAAAAAATTTTAGAAGGCGTTTAGAAATGGAAATGATGAAAAAATTAGAGGAGGCTAAAATTAAAGATGAAGCTCGTTGGAGGGAAAAAGTAATGAGAAAAAAACCAGTGTGGCAATCATTGGCATATAGCCACGAAGAAGACTTAGCCATGAGACTACAACTCAGACGCGATGAAGACAAACTCAGAAACGAAGAACACAAGCTAAGAATGCAACAAATGCTAGGCAGAGTGAATCAACAACCTACCTTATTTGAACGACAGTCTCAAGTCAGATTTTTCTTATTTTAATTGTGAACCATTTTAAACAAAAGCTACTTTCTAGATTAAATTTCCTAAGACTAGAGATGAACTCCTTGAGCAACTGCATATGGAATACTATGCTCTTGGCGAAAAAACAGGCAATAAAAATAGATTAAGTGAACTTTCATTGACTGAAATGAAGGATGAGGCTATCCAGGCCATCATAGATAATAGTGATGAAGAGTTTCGCATGCAAGCAAGAAGAAACAGCAAAGAATCTAATACTTCATCTGAAGACAAAAATGCTTAGTGAGAAAACTCAGCTTCAAAATCATTTTTTTTTAGTGCAAACAATAATGTAAGGTTTACAAAAATACACATACATATAACAAGAAATATTTTATTTTAAAACTATTTCAAAACATCAGCTAACACTTCCTCTGCTGTTGCTACTTTATTAAGACTGTTTTTCCAGCTTTCTTTATTTCTTTTAAATAGAACTAGATTTATTTTAGATGATATTATTTTACCATACTCTGTATTTGCCCAAGATCCATCCCTATGTGACAGCTCTTCCATAATATGTATTTTTGATTTCATGTTAGCCACATTCCAAATAGCTTCAAAAGATCTTGAACCATATTTAGACGATGCCAGATCTTGATATGTACCCTAACAATTTTTTTAATATACTGAAAATTTTAAAAAATAAATATATTTTACTGACCTGCATTTTTCTAACTAACTTTTCACGACTTTTTTCGCCAACATAAACACTTTTCATATAGGAATCAACTATATGGCTTCCCATAGTATTTGAAAATAAGCCTTTTAAATCGTTTGGGGTTAAACTCAGAAGACTGTTGATAATTTTGATAGGTTTATTAAATTCCAACATAAGTTGTAAAATCAGAGTTCCTTGAAGGTTTAATTTTTCTTTTTGTAAGTTGTCAGTTGGTACAGGATTTTTTTTATCATACCGTATTAAAAAGGAGGTGCAGATAGCAAAATTATTTTGATTTTCCTCAGGTTCCAAACAATTTAAAGCTTTCATAAGACCCTAATATAAAAAAAAACTTTAGTACTATATATTTAAGAATTATATTTATTGATTTATATACCTGTATAAAAGATCCTTGCTTAGTTGATAACTTTTTACAACCCTGTGCAAGTGCTAAAATCACTGCTGGATGTCCCTTCTCTATTATTTCCCACATGTGATCAGCTAATTCATCAAAAAGTGGATCAAACTTAAAAAAATATATATTATTATATATACAGGGTTGTCCTCACTGTATTCCAGAAACTCATGGGCAACATATTCTGCAGATAAAATTAAGTAAAAAAGTTCGAATAAATGTATGTCTTAAAATGCTTATAACAGGGTGTAGAAGTTTCATTTTTATTTCAATTTTTTCGAAATAATTTCTGAAATAACGTCACTATTTGGATGAAAATTAGTGTCTGGGAGTTTTTTGCAGAAGCAATTTTATTTCGATGTCAATATGACTATTACTTGTAGAGGGCGCCACCTACATACTTTTTAACTGGTTTGAAGATTAATAACTTTTCGTCCGTCCCTGTATAAAACAACTAGTAAAAAACAACTAGAGTAAAATATATGCATTTACGACGTTTTTTACGTAAAAAAGTATCTTGGTAAATGTGTAATGGTCCTTGAGATATTTGAAATCAAAATTATCGATACCTGTCATTAACATAAATTAAACATCATGTTAACTAAATAGTTATCAGACTGAAATAATAAATTTGAAATGTTTTTGTGCCAAAAGCACAACAGAAACTGTTTTAGATCATTTTTCGAAGAAAAATTTATGATTACTTTAAAAAAATAAAGCTCTTGAACTACCGTATGATAGAAAAAAAAACGGCGTCAGCGATGGCTATGAAATGAACACCAATGACATCTCCCATATAAATTTACATATAAAATGACAGCGATCTTCGTTTCATAGCCATCGCTGACGCCTTTTTTTACGATCATAGGGTATCTACTCAATATGTTTATTTTTTGTCAATAATGAAATGTATTGACTATTTCCATTCTAAATATCTTGAGAATGATTGCTCATAGCGCTTTTTACCAAGAGACATTTTTTACATTAAAAATCACGAAAATGTATATTTTTTCACTCAGTAGTTTTGTACAGGTACAGACGAAAAGTTATTACTCTTCAAAATAGTTAAAACACACGGTTAAAACACATGTGGGTGGCGCCACCTACAAATAGGAGTCATATTAACATGAAAATCAAATTTCTCATGTCAAAAAACTGCCAGAGACCAATTTTCATCCAAATATTGATTTGTCTTATACAGAGTGTGTGACTTACAGAGAAATTATTTGGAAAAAATCAAAATAAAAATAAAACTTCTATACCCTATACCCTGTATCTCCAAAACTAAGCATTTTAGAACATACATTTATACGAACCTCACTTTTTTTATCTGCAGAATATGCTGCTATTTCCAGAATTATTTCAAACCACCCCATATAATAAAAAAAAATACTAAATATTTTACCTGTTCCCTGTTGATACAAGAAGTTAAAATCTTCTGAACAGCAAAATTAGTACTTCTCATCAATGCTAGTTTCAGCAAATTATTTGAAAACAATTTCTTAATATATTTATTGAGCGATTTTTTCCCTGCAACTTGTATTGCAGTTTCCAGTAACATCAAGAGACTTACTGACATAAAACCTTGAGGTAGATTTTCAGATTTTATATCTGACTGTACACCAAGGAAATTTTCTTCAAGAATCTTATCCAAATATTTTTTCAATAACTTTGAATCTGTCTTTTTTAGTACCTTCAATAAAACTTGTAAAAATCCAGATGTTTGTTCGGAATTACAGAGTTCACCAAACTGTGGCCATATTATTAATCTCTGTGCATATTCTTTAACAATTTCTATAAATTCCTCAGGAATGTCACATTCATTCTGTATTATACTAGAAACATTTTCTAAACCCTTCTGTTTTTTATCTTCTAAATGTATATTAAGTAAACTACATAAACAGGTCCTTATCACGTGGTTTCCATAAGTGTCCCATATATAATCTTCCAAATTATTTAACAAAAACTTACTAGTTTTTACAGCAAAACTTTTGAATTTCTCTTTTTGTTCATGTGAAACACTATTATCAAAATATTTTCCACAGGATACTTTCACTAGAGCTTGTAAAACAAAACTTGCAAATCTATCTTTACTAAGGGGCCGAATATCTGCACTAAACTTTTCAGAATATTTTAAGATAATATCGTCACTAGCAAATGGTAAAAGCATTTCTATAACTCTACATCCAACCTGATTACAGGAACATTCCATTTCCTTATTTTCAGTTTGTTCAAAAACATTATCTACAAAGACAGCTACAAAAAAAACACTCAAAATATAGGTACTTAGTTAATCTAGTAAATAAAAAGCATACCTTTATCATCATTATTTTCAAATCCCTGTTTAAAAACTTCCAAAATACGTACAAAATACTGATACATATCTGCATCCATATGTGAACCTCTTCCATAATATCCCTTTTTCGCATACTTTCTAGCATTTTGCAAAAATGTTTTCTTGCGTTTTCGTTTATTCCTTATATTATTATCGGTCGACATTTAAAATTAATTGATTTTAAAAACTGTAAGCAAACAAAATCAAAAACAAATGTGAGATTGTAAGATTTAAGTTAGGTTAAAATATATACAGATATATATATACGAAATTAGCAACAAAACCACAGAGCATCTACTATAAGTTACAGACTCTATTTTGCTTCTAAGGCTGATCTGGACCAAGGATCTGGACGGGGTCTACTTACGCACAATCCCTTCACAAACCGAACCGAGATCCTCGGCCATATCATGGTCAATGGCCCACGGATTTGTCTAAATTTTATTGACAAATTGACTATAATTTAGTTATTAGTTTATAATCATCTGCTGATGATGCTAACATGGTTAGCGAAACGCGCGTCCAGTGTAAAAGTAAAAGTGTTTTGGTGTATTGTGGTGATTTAGTGTTTTTATTTTGCCAAATTGACTCTTTCTCAGGGTGCATCCATACCTCTGATCCTTTGAATAAGAGACTAAGGAAGGAGCATATCAAAAATATTAGGTCCACCGTTATGGGCCTCAAATATGGCGGGCTTAAATTCTGGTTTATCTGATCAGTGTCGTTCTAATTTATTTAAAAATGTAAAACTTATGATTAGGGTAGACGTGGGGTAGACTCAATAATTTGTTTTATTTTACGTTGTGAATAAATGTTGGTAGTTATTAAAATTGTTATAAAAATATATAATTCTAATAAAAATAGATAAGTTATAATAAGTATTTATTACCACAAACATCCGATACGCTACTGAAGCAGGTAAGTCAAATTAACGTATCTAAATTCTTTTGACATCTAATCTTTGACAAGTAATAAATAAAAGCTAAATGCAAAGAAAAATATATAATTTAGTTAATTTAATTGAATTTCCATAAATGATCGGTTTACTACACGTATGTATATTATATATAGTCTACTAGCGAAAAGTTGTTCCATTATTTCACTCAATTTTTGAGATCTACCGCACGCTACAACCAACTATTTTTAGAGTCTTTTCGATAAATCGCGATAGTGTCACTGTTAATTTAAGTTCTGCCACAATTTCCATCTAGATTTACTACCTTTATACAACTATCAGTAGTAGAATAAATAATAAATAACATAAAATCAGCTCCTTAAAGACTGACAAATCCACAAAATTTCAAATCAAATTCAAATGTGTCAAATGAATCGTCAAACAAAACTGTCAAGGATCCCCACCCTAGAGAGCTTTTATGGTGGCTTTTCCGCCCACCATGCATGAATACATGGATAGCCAGTGCCTTCTATTAAAAGATCAGCCTACGGGCGGACTTTTGTTTACTTCATCAGCTGTACATACTTAGATATTGGGTTAGATTCCGTTTCATATTTTGTCGGTTGTTTTTGGTTTTAACTCTTTGATTTTTGCTATTATTTATTATTGTAGTGCAAAAAACTAATTATTTTAGTGTTGAAGTGACATAAACTACTACCAGATATATGGTCACTCTCGGTTTCGCATAAAAAATAGAAATTTTAAAATTACACGTTGTGCAAGTGATTTAACCTAAAAGTGCCCATACATTTTTTTACTTATCATTGATTTTTGTGTGTGTTTTAAGACTCTAACAATTCATCAATAAAGCTTAAGTGGGTGTGTTATTGGTGCTATGCCTCATCTTTGTTGTTCCTGGTGGAAAGGATAGTTACTAAGGATAGTTATTATACTAGGCAGCCTAAAGTGTCCAGAAGAGCAAGAAAAGTGGGTACGAGTTATAAATCAAAAGAATTTTATTGAAAATATCTTTAATAAATTTAAAATAATATTCTCCATGATGGTATTAATGAAAACTGGACAATTATGTTTATTTTATTCATATTGAATTCCACTTCAAGTGTTGCTGGTTCAGCTTCGATAGATTCAAACACGTAAGTAGGTATTATGATCTAGGGAAAAATAAAGAATATGTGTATTAGAGATCATGAAAAAGATTATTATTTTGAGTTCAAATTTTAAAAGATTTTTTAAAAAAGATTTTTGTAGACTGATACAGTTTAAAGAAGAATGTGTTTTTGTTTGATAATATATAATGTATGTTAAGCATAACATATATTTGTTCAGTAATTTTAATGAATAGTATTGATTATTTATAATACCAAATTAATATCAAATATTTAAGTGATGGCTGAATAAATATGAATAAAATAACAATAAAATTGGTATATTTGCATAATACAAAAGTTTTAAGAATAAAAGGTGTTACTAAAATACTAAAAATTCATATTTCTTTGTTTAATTGGTCTAATGTTATTTACATTTTACGTAAGAATTATACCGTATCATCGAAAAAAATCGGCGTCTAGTTGGCTTGGAAATAAACATCGATGACATTCCTAAATAACTGTACACATAAAATAATAATTAACTAAATTTTACAATCTTGGAAAATTTGATGTTCTTGAACCTTGATTCTAAATATTCCAAATTTTGATTTTTTCGAATTTAGGTTCAGGAGAAAACGCTGATTGATTTTCATTTTGGTTTTCATTATTTTAATTTCTAAAAAAAAAAAAAAGGTTCGGCTAACATTATAGCCTCCATCAATGTTGTGTCATATGAAAAAAATAGTGTCCATATAATCCAAAAATTGCATATAAAATATTCACACACATAATGTTTTCACTGCGTACTCCATAGTCAATGTAGATAGATTTGTGTTAAGAATAATAATTTTAAAAAATATGGTCATCTTTTGATAAGTTTATATTAGTTTATTAATTGCAGTAAACATTATGAGGTGTGAATTATATTGTATGTATAATTTTTGGATATACTCATCGACTATTTTACTCATATGACACAACACTGTGAAAGCTATAGTTAGCCGAAGCGTTTTAAACAAAAGTAAACATGAAAACAAATGAAAACAATCAGCATTTTTCAGAATAAAATCCCAAAAATCAAAAAATTTTAGAATAATTTAACATATAACATGCCAACGATCTTCATTTCATAGCCATGCAGCTGACGCCTTATTTTAGATAATATTGTATTATTTGTAAATATAATTTTTCGAACATTGATACTTGCAAAATATACATATAAATTTGTGAATACAAATAATAATACATCACTATTAGTAGATATTAAATGTTTTGTGTTAAATTAGATCGATTTTCAAACCCCAAAATTTAAATAGTACATTTTACCCATTATCTTATGTACTTATACATTATTTGTACATTGTAAAACATTTGCTGCATTTGTATGGTTCATAGTTTATTTATAAAAGTATTTATTACTATAAATAGGTATATATGTTGTAGTTATTAACTGTATATTATGTATATTTCATTTTAAACTATATCATTTTAAAATACAAACCAAAAATCTGAGGAATAATTATGTTTTCCATGTATTCTACAACATATTTATTAATCCGTTATATCTAACTAGCGTGACGTCATAAATCGCTCCGAGGCTGTTCTATTAATAGAAGGCACTTTGGGATAGCATGATTACAAAGATACAAGGTATGATATTGCGCAGGTTGGTCACTACGTCACAGGTGATAAGCACCATTGGTGGCAACAGAGATGGAAGTGGGAGAATGAGCTTCGACAAGTGCGCATCCAAAATTTTGTCGACGGCAAGATGGCAGACATCTTCCAGGTCTCGCTGTCACTTCCCCTCTTTAATTGACATCTGTTTGTTTTTTTTTTTTCGTTTGTGTTGTTATCTAGTTCAAAATTTATTATTATTATCTCAGTATTAAAACACTAATTCAAAAGGCTTGTTGTATATTGTCATAGTCATTCTAAGGAAGCTAATACGCCGGGAAAAATGATTAGTTTTCATGTGTAAGTTATACAACATAATCGTGTTTTCAGATGATCCAAAACTGTTTATTTTAGTTTTCCTAAAGGCGATTTGTAAAAATCGTGATTGTAATTGGGAATGGTCAAAATAAGTGTATGATGTGGCCATTTAAGGAGGATGTTTTTATTACGTGTGGAGGAAGAAGATACTTGGAATCAATGTTCGTGCTTCTGTAAAACAGTGATTAGTGAAGATTATTTGGAGGAAAAGAAAACATAGATAGAGATATTTAAAGAATAAATAAAAAAAAAAATTTAACATTTTTATTGTAAAGTTTGTTGTAGGTAGTTGTAGTTTTTTGCTAAATATTTCTAACATTAGCTGCAGCAGTGTTCAGAGTGTCAAGAGGAGGAGAATTCAGTTAATTAGATTTATGCACAGTTACAGGCTATGGTTACAGGTATGAAGGTTTTTTCAAACATAGTATCAAGTTCTATAATCAACATTTTTAGTATTCCTACAACTGTAAAAACAAGGAACATTGGACTGAGAAAATGGCAAGATTTATACAGGAAGAAAGGGTATTATGCCAATAAGAAAATTAAATCTGTAGGCAGAAGTTTCTTATTTAAAAAAACTGTTATGGGGCATATATTAATTTGTATCTGTGCCACAAGTCACTGAGAAAAATCATATAATATTCATAATTGTTAACGAGATGATATTTAAAGTGTTAAAAATGAGACTATTAGTCATGAATCTTACAATGTTACTTTGTTTCAATATTACACTTTTCTTGTAAAATCTATGATGAAGTTCAAAAGCATTTGCAATGGCCTTAAATTATGAGCCAGGATTTATAGCAAAGGTATTTGATGCAATGAAACTTAATCTGTACCTTCCAGTATGTATTTTAGTAAGGTGATTGTCAATCCCATGTTTTTAAATATAGATATTAAAATACAGGCCAAAGTTGACAATATTACAGTTGAAAAGAAACTATTTTATCTTAAAAGCTATTTCTTAAAATTTCTGAGATCATATAATCTAATTTTCTTAATAATAAATTAGATATATGTATGTTGTACATACAGAATTTTGTTATGGACAAATAGGGATCGACAAGCTTCTTTTGTGCAAAAAATAAATGATGTTTTTTTCTAATATTACGATAAACCATAATGTGTTTACAAACTTACGGTAACAGTTTTTTATAATAAAATATTTAGGAATAATTTGGGTTTGTTTATCCAATATATTAATGACTTGAATTTTGACAAATTGAATTTGTATCAAATAATTTTTACGAAATATATAAAATTGATGTTCTATTACAAGATTGAGTATTTATTGTCGACAAAAACCAGGAGATAAATACTAATCATAATACCCTTAATAAAATCAATGATGTTTATGTATTATGAAAATATTTGTTACAGGACATGTTATGTAACAGTTTTTGAAGCCACAATTTGAAAGGACGAATAAAAAAATAAAACATATTTTTTCTAGGTTTATATTAAAAATACAGGTAGGTTATCATCAAAAATAATTATAAAAAAAAAAAAAATGTTTTTATGAATATACAACTTGAACAAAAAGTTGTTTGGAACAATTTTACCAAATTTGCAAAAAAGTACAAATTGAAACACGTAATTCAGTACAAGTAAACATGAAATATTGTAAATACTTATTTAACAATATCATTTCAAGTGTTTAACGACGAAAAGGTCATCTGTCCATAGCGTCTTTTGTCAGAATAATCGTATATTTAGTGTATTATATACCAATATTGTATGTAGTTTTGAAACTGATAATTAAATAAATCATATTAATGTTAACTAACCATAATAAATGATGAATTTCACTAAATTTAAATTGCCCCCGTATGGTTTGAAAACAGCTTAAAATTGATGATTGCTATAGATTACCACCAGGGTTCGGAAAACTACATGTTACTTTAAAAACTACATAAACTACATTATATGTAGTTAATGTAGTTTATGTAGAAGGTGTAGTTTATGTAACCTATGTAACTTTCAAATATCAAAGGTTTGAGGTGAGGTTATAAAGTTGAAGCTAACAATACGTAACATGCTGTTATTTCTCTACAAAATGTTGATCTCTATCAATGGATGTTATATGTATAATATTACTATTTATGTGTATAATAATACTGTATGATCGAAAAAACACGGCGTGCAGTTGGCTTGAAATGAACATCTCGATGACATTCTCCATATCATTTTACATATAAGATGACAGCAATCTTCATTTCATAGGCATCGCTGACGCTGTTTTTTTTTTTATTCAATCAAATTGTATACATTATAAATATTCATTTAATGGTTCCTGTTTTGGTTGCTGGTGTTCATATTTTGCTTGTTGCTGTTGTTGCAACTCTTTTTATTGAATTTAAATTAACCTGAGGCAGTAGATAGAGCTTCATCCTCCAACATTTTCCTATGTAAATACTGCAAGTGGACATTATTTCTGATGACAATTTTATCATAAACTTTAACATCTTGTTCTTTAAAACGAAACTGCCATGCCTTATCTGTAGATTTCAAAGCAATATCTAATGCTTTTGACCATCGCTGTAATCTAATTCTTGTTTGAAAATCAATACGTAATATTATCCTGATGATTTTGATTTTTGATAGATTATTAAAATACAGCACTTACAGTTAACTATATTTCTTGAAAGTACCTAGAACCATCCTAGAACTTTATTTATTTCCTACTTTTATTTGTTTAAAAAATGCCAACAATTTGTACATGTCTGTCAAACTTTAAAATCATTAAAATAAATTTTATTCAGGTTGTAACTTTATAGAAGGATTGTAAAAAATATACTTTGTAACATGTATGTCAATAATCTTACGAAAATGTTTACTACACTTTTGATTGACTCTAATTTTTACATATAATACAAATAATACAATACTGAATTATAATTATGTATTTTACAGGCTTTGCCTTTGTTCTTTATTTTCCATCAGCTATTCAATCAACTTCGCACCACACACACTTTAACCATTATTAAATAATAAATAAAGCACAAAATATTGATAAACAATAATTATTTTATATTCTAAAAATAAAAACAAAACTTTTTGGGTAATGTTTGGTTATATTTATTTTATTCTCTTATCTATGATTTACTTTTCATTTTTTTAGATTTATGCGTTTTTAACGCCACTGTGGTCATTTGGCGAACCCTTTTTTCCATTTTTGTGACCACTTTTTTTAAATTATTTTTAATGCAGGAAGATATTTCTCCTTACCTCTACACTCCATAGTTAGAACAGACTCCTTGAATTTTTGAAAATACATCCGGTAATACTTTAAAGGTAAGTGTTTTTTTTTACTCATCATATAGTTTATTGTATGCTGCAGGCGTAGAAGTAATTTTATTGTTATGCTAAGCTATTTTACTGTTATATTACTTCATATTAATTTGCAAAGCAGTTACGAGGTTTTCTATGACCGAATTTTAAAAACGTTACGGAGCTTACGAGGTTTTCAAATATTTTTAATTTTTTGTTTCAGCAATGAATTCAAGAACGACAAAGATTTTGCAACTATGCAACAGTTTGAATGCTATTTCGCCATCTACGTCTACGGATGATTTGAGCACAAAAATTGATTTTAATATTTCACTGGGAAATGACTCGCTTAATACAAGCAAAATAATGGCTCATCTAGGTATCGGCGACAGCGGCGATGTCCTGATTTTACCTCTTGAAGGCGAATTATTTCCTCTTGATGGTGACACAGCATTCTCCGAAAACTTTAATAACATGAGTCCAGAACCCCTACAGCAACAATTATCAATAGTTGCAGCACAAGAAAATAAAAACCAAAAGGAAGCCATCGAGTTCCGGCCGAGGCACCAGGCAAGCTTAGATGATGATGAGGATGATGATGAATCCGTAGATCCCAGTTACAAACCAAATGGAAACGTTTTGAGCAGCGATGAAGACGAAGAAGAAGAGCCATTGGTGGTTAGGATACCAGAAAAGGAAAACCAAAATGATGCCGACGAGTTTAACGGTGATGATCCTGGTTATGAACCGAATGGAAACGAGGACAGCAGCGAAGAAGATGATCAAGAAACTCCGAAGTTAAAGCGGCAACGCAAAAGAAAAGGTAATAAAGAAAACTGGGATTATAATCGCAATAAGGATAAGAGAATGAGAGGGATGGATTATAATGGAAGAGGAAAAACTGAAGATGGAAAAGCTGTATACAATAAACCACGTCCTGCTCGTCAACTGTTACCACCATGCAATTGTAAAATAAGTCTAAAGGGCAAAACCTTAAAATGCAGGGTATTTTCACCAGAAATACGACAAGAAATTTTTACCGAATTTTGGGAAAAACTAAATTGGCAAGAACGCAAGCAGTATGTACGAGGTGTGGTAGATGTGATGCCGCCAGTTAAAAAAAAATCTAATGAAACCTCAAGGCGTCAATCAACTTTAGTTTTAAAATTAAAGAAAGATGGAGTCTCTCAGCGTGTGTGTAAGAAAATGTTCCTGAACACGTTAAGTATTGGTGAATGGTCCTTGCACAGTTGGGCCAACACTTTAAAAGAGGCTACGAATAATATTGCCGAAATAAACCAACAACGATCTAACCCTCGAAGTGAATCAAACAAAATGGTGTGTAAGTTTTTTGATAACTTACCCAAAATGGAGTCGCATTACTGCAGAGCTAGAAGTAATAAATTATATCTAGAGCCCATCTGGCAATCCAAAGTCGACCTTTTTAACGAATATCGAAAGTTTTCTGAGAGGGAAGACTCAGAAATTCGAACTGTTTCAATAAAAACTTTCTCACTGGCATTTGAGAAACTAAATCTTAGTTTATTTATTCCCAAAAAAGATCAATGCGACGTTTGCACAAATTTTAAGGCAAGAAATCTCCCTGAAGACGACTACCTACAACACCAAATAAGAAAGGAAGACGCCAGGAATGAAAAAGAGAAAGACAAGGCAGAAGCTAAACATGTTTATTGTATGGATTTGCAGAAAGTCCTACTGTCACCACATTCAAATGTTTCATCCTTATATTATAAACGGAAATTATGTGTCCACAACTTCACAATTTATACATGAAGAATAATGATGGATTTTGTTATATTTGGCATGAAGGTGAAGGTGATATAACTGCTAACGAGTTTGCAAGCATTATTTGCAATTTTCTTTTGAATCAAGAAATAAATAATGTTGGAGAGGAAGTGATTCTTTACAGTGATAACTGCGGTTACCAAAACAAGAACGTCACCTTATCTAATGCTTTATTAAATTTGGCCTCACAAAAAAACATAAATATTATCCAAAAATTCTTGGAAAAAGGGGCACACCCAAATGGAGGTGGATAGCATGCATGCTTGTATTGAACGCAGGTTAAGGAACCGTGACATAAGTGTCCCAGCCGAATACGCAACTCATATTTTAAAGGCGCGGAAGTCGCCTAGACCTTACAACGTTCAATACCTAAACCATAATTTTTTTTACAACTATCCAAAAATTAATTTCATAACCTCTATTAGACCAGGAAATCGATCAGGAGATCCAGTTGTAAGTGATTTAAAGGCTATTAAATACACGCCTAACAATGAAATATTTTTAAATTAAAGCATACAGATGGATGGACCATTTTAAAAAAGCGCTTTAACAAAAACATTCAGCCGATTCCAAACAATTCGTTGCCAAAGCTTTATTCTCGGCCAAGGGAAATAACCAGAGACAAATTTAATAACCTGCAAGAATTAAAAAGTTCTTTACTTCCGGACTTCCACACTTTTTATGATCAATTAAGATTCAAATAAGTTCATTTCTTCAGTTGTTTTAAAAGTTCTTGTGTTGATAATGTTATACCGCAATTTTCAGTGTTGTTATTTTTTTTATACTTACTTAAAGTGCAATGTTTTAAACAAGTTTCAAACTGTGTTTTACCAAAGATTTATGTTTTACCTATCAAAATTGTTTTTGATAGTTTAGATTATAGTATTTTTTGCCTATACCCTTGTTCCAAAAGTCTTATTATTATAATTAAATAAAACTATTTTCATTCTGAAATTTTTGTTATTTCTTGCACGTTCAAATGAAAAACACTTAATTTATTTTTTTGCTGCAAAAAAATGGAAAAACTCGTAAGTTATTGTAAATAATTATAAAAATCGAGTTATGGAATTCCCTATCTAGATTTTGTTTTCAAGTGTAAATATAACATTTGAAAACCTAATTTGAACAATATATCCAAATAAAATATTGTTTAATCTAGTTTTTTGTTTCTCCTGTAAAAACATCTGTTAGGCACATACGAGGTTTTCAAAGTAAGGTATCGATATATTTAAGCATTAATTATAGTTTCAAATATAATAATTTATTAAGCATTAATTGGTAATGGTGTGGATCCGGTGGCTGACCTTGAAACGAGTTTTTGCTGCATATAGTCACAGACACTACGCATGCGCACATCTTCGATGTTGCCAGATTGCAAGTTATTTTGGAATTATTTTCAGTAGAAAACAAATATGTGCTTTTCAGTGTTTTTTTGTCAATATATAGCGTATGATCGAAAAAACGGCGTCCAGTTGACTGGGAAATGACGATTGAGGACATTTCCCATAAAAAATGACATCGATCTTCATTTCAAGTCATCGCTGACGCTATTTTTTTCAATCATAGTACGCGGTATATTATTTATATTATTATTTTAATATTTTGCACAACACATGAACGCTTATATTATGTATTTTCATAGTCAATAAAATTAAATAGAAATAAAACTCTAGATTCCTATAATTAATCTAATTGCTCTAGATTATTATGCTACGTTTAAAAAGTGCTTTTTTTAAAAATTCGGGAAATTAAAAGGGATATGTCCAAGTTTTTTCTTTTTTTTTTAATTTTTAAATGCTGTAGCACCATGTCATGTTCATAATAGTTTTTTTTACATTCCATCAAAACTACGGAGGCCTTAAAAAACCTTTCAGCCTCCGTAATTAAAATTGTAGAATCGGCTTCAGCAACATTAACAGTTACCTTGTTTAATTCTGCTTATACATATATTGCATTAATTTTTCTGCTACCTTAAGATCTCTCTATTCTTACACCTAATTTATGTGATTTTCTTAGCATAATATGATTTATAAACCATATTTTTCCTAATGGAAGGACGGAATAGGATATGCAAAATTAAGATATTTTAACATTTATTTTCCAGAAAAAGCATAATATAGTACCGTATGATCGAGAAAAAAACAGCGTCCAGTTGGCTTGAAAATGACGATCGATGACATTTCCCATATAATTTTACATATAAAATGACAGCGATCTTCATTTCATAGCCATCGTTGACGCCGTTTTTATTCGATCATACGGTATTAAGATTAAGACATAACAAATATTATAAGAAAGATCTTAATATAAATCACAAACTAAGTCTTAATTTGGTCTTGTATAAACACAGGTATAAAACTAATAAGATCAAAACTCAACCTTCACCATATTGTCAAGATTTGGCATTATAGGAAACAAGAAATTACAGTAAATTAAGAAAAGAATATCAAAGTACACGATAATAAATACTGTAATGTATGGTACGACACAAACCATCTCCCTTCTAAAGAGAAAAAGATAAAACATAAAGCTTATTTTAGTCTTATCAACACATATATGTCTAAAACTGCTATTAATCCACTAACTTGATATTTCTAAGAAATTATGATACAAACATTATAATCAAAGTATATTATATTAATAACATTATAGGTAAAATATTACCTCTATCTCCCATTGACGTGTATTGTTCTATAAGACTCGTCATGGTAGTATTTCAAAACATCAATACATATAATCAAAACTATTGTTGCCTGTAAATAACTAGAAATTAAATAACTTGAAAGAAATAAAATAATTCTAATAAGTTTAAAACCATTAAGAAAAAATCCGTAAATGATAATTTTTAATTCTAATGTAAATATATAAATAAATATTATTATTACAATTTTATATATTCATAATACTTTAATTTCACAATCTTCATTATCCTTCTTACCTTAAATTTGGATATCAAGTTAAATCTGAAATTATAAAATTAATTATAGAATTTGTATTATTATTGATTAACACTTTAAAAAAAAATTTCAACTACAAATAATTCGAAAATAAACTGCAATTTGGCAACATCGACGATGTGCGCTTGCGTAGTATCGATGATCAAATGCAGCAAATATGGGCTTCAAGGTCAGCCACCGGATCCACACCATTACCGTTTCAAATATTAATTATAGTATAGGATATTGAAAATACTACTTGGAATTAATAAAAATAGTTTGCTTTGGATGTGGTACAAGACATATTAAAAGCATTTTACATATTTTTACTGCTATAATGAAAAAAATGTACATTTTATGACTACATAGCACAAGTTGTGTATCAACTTTTACCCGTAAAATGTAATTCCAGTCATTTTTTTCTCGCTTCAGCCTTTGCAGCCGTACGCTGAACATCTCACCATGCTAAACAACACAGTTTATAAATTTAAAACAAAACAGTACTCACAAAAAACATAAAAATTCGCTTGGTGTCACCTCGAAAGCTTGTCACCAAAGTATGGCCGCCGATCAAATTTTGGCCTCAAAAATTTTTCGCTGGAGAATCTGCGTGTTAGCTGTCCCCTCTCTTTCCTTGTCTAAGCAAAAATAACTGTCACTGTCTAAAATCTTTAGCGCCAACTCGGTCAGTAGATGACGTAAAAAAACTGACAGTGCAGGAAGATAGGAATCGAACTATCCTGCCTAAAAACGGCGTATCGGCTTAACGGCGTAATGACCTTGAATGGATTTCCAGTAATTTTATTGGCTGAAATTTTTGACAGATGAATTTTCAGCGAATAGAATTACTGGAAATTGATTCAAGGTCGTTACGCCGTTACGCCGATACGCCGTTTTTAGGATAGTGTGGATGCACCCTCACGAGACATTAAATTTTTGTGTCAATTCTGTTGTCAATAGATATATTCATGGAACAACAGAGTTTCCAGACTGTCATCTTTTAATCCACATATCTCTGCATAAAACATTCCATTCTCCTTTTCCATTTTAATATGTTTGACTGCCAAATCGTAAGGTTTGGATGTGTAAAGGCCTAAACAAAAAGTGCTGACTGAATGCTGTAAAGAAAAATAGCCGCATTTTAGTAGAAGAAGAATATGTCAACTTATTCTTCTGTAGTCAGTTTTTGACATTAATCTCCTTCTATCTTCATAATGTATATAAGAACGTCATAACGTCAATTCATGAAAAGCTACGTCATTTAAGAAATCGTAATAACTTTTTAAGAAATACTAAATAAAAAAATGCATTGGTATACAGGAAAAATTGCAGAAGCAGTCGCTACCTCAAAATCTAAGGGTGCAATATTTGTAGTTTATATTGAAGGTAAGTTGGGAATAAATTGATTAAAAGCAAAACTTTAGTACTCTGTATAAAGTGTTTAAGATCTAATGATTAATTAAATACCTACTATCCTTCTACTATGAATAATTATTAATCGTAGGAAAGGATGGGAAATCACAGAATTTTACCAATTTAATTGAAAATACGGATGTGGGTCTTATATTAAGTAGTGATAGTTTTGTTGCTATTAAAGTAGAAGCCGAATCAGTGCCTCATCAACAATTTCTTGAGATATGTATCCTTTTTTATATTAGTCTTCTATAATAATTATTATTTTCTATAATTAATTCCTTATTACTACGTTAGATAAACAAACAGCTGTGCCCTCAATATACTTTATAGGCAATGGTGGAATTCCATTAGATATAATAACTGAAGTTTCAGATTCTGCTAGTTTAATAAAACAGCTGGATAATGTTTTATTTAAAGCAGGTATGAGTCCCAGTCAAAGCTCAGGTAAATATATTTTATTTTTTTTAGATTAAGCGCTATAAGGATAATATTAAATATTTTAGCATCAGAAACTTTAATAAATGCAGAACAATCATCATCAAAACCACCTAATGTTGTGTGTGAAAATGGTGTGTGTACAATCAAGAGGGACACTCAAGTTAATTTACCATCAACCAGTACAACAGGAGGTGATTCAGCTACACTTACATCTGATGAGAAATTAGAGAGAGCAAAAAAACTTTTAGATGCTAAAAAGCTAGAAAAAGAAAGGGAGGAAAAAGAGGTGAGTTTTGTATTTTTTCAAAATTTACATTATTATTATACTGTCTTGTTAAAAATCTAGATTGAAAAACTGAAAGAGATTGAAAGGAGAAAATTAGGCCAAGAGATGCAGAAAATGAAGAAATGGCAAGAAGATTTAGAGTTAAAACAACTGAAAGAAGAAAGAGAAAAAGAAAAAAGACTAGAAAGAGAAGCTCGAGAAAGAGTTTTAGCCCAGATTGCACAAGACAAGGCTGATAGAGCCGCAAGATTTCAACCTGCTGCAGCCTCTACACCAACCAACAAAGAAGCTGAAGTAATACATGATATTTTTAAAATTCTTATATGATTCATTAATGTTTAATTTAGCCCACACCTGGACCTTCAGGAAGTAAGTCAGACTCAAAAACTGCAATACTGCAATTCAAGTTACCCGATGGTTCAACAAAAACTCAAGATTTTCCTAGTTCAGACAAACTACAGTCAGTTTTGAATTACCTCAAAGCAGAACTTAAGTTGCCTTTGAATAAATTCACTCTTTCAACCACATTTCCAAGGTATAAGTTCTAAGTTCTAAATAAGAAATTCTGATAGCCAATAATATATTGTTTTAGGAGGCAATTTACTGAGAATGATCATGTGAAGAGCTTGGCTGAGCTACAATTGACCCCGAATGCTGTAATTCTTGTTTTACCATTGAACTATGGATCAGTATCTACAAACAGTGGGCCTGGGGGATTTACAGGATTTATTTGGACATTACTGACGCCTTTGTTAGGAATTTTTAATTTTATAAAAGTTTTTTTGGGTTTTGGTGATGCAGGACATGTGAGTGGTGATGGTAGTGCATCATCTGCCAGTGGAGGATACTCTGGAGGAAGGTAAGAGGCATTATGAAATATTTTATCACTTATTCTAACTCATTTGAACTTTAAAATTTGTGACCAGTGTTAATTTCTCTTAGAATAAATGAAATGAGTTAAAATAGGTTTAAGAGTTGTTTTTATACATGGTGTACAAGAAAAGTGAGTTTAGATCTAGAAGTACTCAGTGTATAATCAGGTAAGTTGTGATGAGAATGTTATACTTATAGTTAAAGCTTGAAATGGTACCTTTGTTTCTAAATTCACTTTGAGTACACCCTGTAGTTATATCAGAAATACAAATTCTGTACCATTTGAAGCTTAGTTTATTAATTTTATTAAAGATTACAAAGTATGAATTTATTTATTTGGTTTTAGATTAAATTCTGTGATTCATATTAGTAGCAAGTATGATTTGGAAAATAAACTTAAAGCTGCTGGATCTAAATTGGTGGTTATAGACTTTTTTGCCACATGGTGTGGTCCATGTAAAATGATTGCGCCAGAAATTGACAGGATGGCTAAGGACTTTCCTTCTGTGGTATTTCTCAAGGTGGATGTTGATCAAAATGGTGATATATCAAGAGGATATAACATATCAGCAATGCCTACTTTTGTATTCCTTAAAAACAGAAGAGAAGTCAGCAGATTCCAAGGTGCTGATTCATACCAGCTGAGATCCACTGTTCAACGTTATAAGTAGTTATACTGCAAATGTGGTTCTATTCTATTCTATAATAGTTTTTTGGCGTACAAGTATCAGTTATATAACTCAATCTTTATTATCCCTTTCGGGACGGCCGCTGTGTGTGCACAACATCAACTCAAAGTATTATTTAAATCAATGTCTTTAATTCCAGACTTATTTTAAAATTTTACTTGTCACTTGTTGTGTTGTCTGTACTTGCCTTCAGACTGGTGCTATTATATTGACGTCTATGACGGAAATGACCGACAGCCGTTTGCACGGAATTGCGTTGAAGCGAATTACGTGCTATTCAAATTGATAGACATTTTGGCTCATATGCTTTACCTTAATAATTGATAACTCAAATGGATTTTTAATAGAAAAGAAGTCATAACATAAGTTTTAATGCATAAAAAACATCTTTAGGCATATTTATGTCGTCTATACATACAGGTTGTTAATTTGTTTATTACTCGCGGGAAGAGCTTTATGGTTGAAATATGGCAACCTCGGCCCGCTCGTCGAGAGACGACCCGACGGGATGAGTCGGCAGCTTAACTTAGTACTCATTTGGAATGTAGGCAGTGTTGCCATTCTGTTCGCCAATAAGTAACCGTCCAGTTAACAATCTGTATACAGGACACGCGTGCCCACTTGGCACTGCAAAATCTCCCCACCTTGCATCAAGTTTATCTGGAGAAGCCCCCGTCCCGAAAGCGTTTATAGTTTAATGAATTATTAAAATGTAGAAATATATTTATCTTATATTTGTGCGAAGATGTAATTTTTTTTAAATCTTCATAAAAACAGTTTCATTTGTTTATTTTACTTAACATTATATTGTTATTTAATAAATATTTTTAGACAATATATTGTTTTATTTTTCTACGATATTTAACCTTAGAATAGAATCTTAGTTTTCATCGATATTGCAGCTATGTAACCTGTATATTCTCTACTAACTATACGGAAGCAATAGTAAAGGGTAAATTTGGACACCTGAAGTCGGGACGTTGTGATGTTTAAAAAATATGTTGTACCTATTTTTAATTTAGATACATAATAATAACAGGTTTTTATACAGAAAAACAAAATACTTTATAATTTAGTTAACATAAGTTATTACAATTTTTTTTTTCTAAACAACAAATGTATAGTTAGAAAATTCAAATCTTAATTTTTCATATTAATGAATTTTCAAAACCTCCACTAAAAATAAAATATGCGATTGAATATTTTTTTAATTGAAGTTTTTTTCTAGAATACTCCTAAAAAAAGCCAAGCGCGTCCTCAATATTTTGCCGCTGAACGCCATGTGAACGCCTTTTCGGCGAAATAATTCGATATATTATCTTACTATATACTGTAACTAAGTTATTAAGCCCCCCTTATGTTATATTTTTTATACATTTATTACGTTTTAAATAAATTTATAAACTGATAAACCGGAATTGAAGTCAGCCATATTAATTCCCCTTGCGCTCCACCTAAGTTTTTTGATATGCTCGTTAAACTTTTTATTCAAAGGATTTAACCCCTATATGTAGATAACCGAGATCGCGTATAGCTTTTTGTATCCAGAAATAGAATATACAGGGTATACTACAATAGTGCGTCGGGCATCTGTAGATCCTATAAAAAAAAGGACTTAGAAAAATGTTGTTTTAGTGTATAAGCTTGGTGCATTCTCCGCCAGAGAATATCGTAAATAACGAATACATACAAATATACGGGTTTAAATGGCGAGTAAACGAAAAAATTAATATATAATTATTCTAAAAGTGTTAGAAAGTATAATTTGTAGAAATTCTAAAGAAAAAAATTAGATGAGTTCAACTACGGTAGCGAGCTTAGTTTTATCACCGGTTTTGCTAGTGGGACATAATTGGAGCTATTTCGGCTATAACGAAATTTTTTAAAGCTACATAATTATAATTTTAGAAGTGTTCATAAAACATTTAATCACTAGTTTATTAAAAAGGTTATATCATTAATATTGCACAAATTATATTTCATCCTCTCATAGTATATGCACAGTTTAAAGAACATAAAATATTTATATATTTTATATTCTTTCTTCTTCTTCGTCGTCTCTTCATGTCTGAAGAATCGTGACATTATGGCTATGTGCAGTTGGTGATTTTGATCTTCCATCGTTGGCGATCTTCCGCCTCTCGGAGATTTGATTGAAATGGCTGACCTGTAATATTTGCTATTTGGTCAAGCCATCTCGATGGTGATCGTCCTCTGGGTCTTCGACCTTCTACTTTGCCTTGTACTATGATTTTTTCAAGGTTGTCTTCACCTCTGCGAGTGATATGACCGAAGTATTGCAGGATGCGTCTACGGCAGATGGTGGATAATCGATCTGTGATGCCGAGTTCATTAAGAATTGACTGGTTCGTTCTTCGAGCTGTCCATGGGATACGGAGCATTCTCCTCCAGCACCACATCTCAAATGCATCTATACGGTCTATCAGCGCTCTTGGCGGTCCATGACTCAGACCCGTATGGGAATATGGAGAACACCAAAGATCGAACAAGGGTTTTTTTGGTGTTTTTAGTAATGCTCCTATCTGTCCATATTTTTCTTAGACTCATCATAGCCGTCCGTGCCATAGCTATGCGCCTTCTTATCTCTCCTTCGCAGCCCCCATTATTTGTTATTAAAGACCCTAAGTATATAAATTGATCTACTCTTTCTATATTAGGGAGGAGGTTGTGTAATCGAACTGCACCACTTCTATCAATCAGCATAAGTTTGGTTTTATCAATGTTTATTTCTAGACCAAGGTTATTGCTTTCGATGGTAACTCTTTCCAGCAACCGGGCCATTTCTTCCTCACTTTTCGCTATCAGGGTGGTATCGTCCGCGTACCTGAGGTTGTTTAGGATTTTACCGTTGACTAGGATTCCTCCTTCCTCGCCCTCCAAAGCACGTCTCATGATGTATTCACCATAGGCATTAAACAAACTGGGTGACAGTATACAGCCCTGGCGTACCCCTTTTCTAGGTTTGAAAGGTTCCGACGTTTTGTTATCTAGGTTGACAATTGCCGTATTATTGTCATATAAATTGTTAATAAGAGCCACTAGATGATTCGGAACTCCCATTTCGCTCAGAACCTTCCATAGGCTTTTCCACCTCACACAATCGAAAGCCTTCTTGTAGTCTATAAAACACAAGAACATAGGCGAATTAAATTCTCGGGATTTCTCTATGAGTTGACGTATGTTAAATATTTGATCTCTTGTGCCTCTTCCTTTCACGAATCCGGCTTGTTCAGGAGGTATTTCAGGCGTCAAGTACCTCTGAAGTCTTCGGTCAATTATCCTAAGTAAGATCTTGCTTGCATGTGACGTTAGGGATATTTTTCGATAATTCTGACATTTTTGTGTAGATCCTTTTTTGTGAATTGGGATGAAAGCAGAATTAGTCCAATCTTTAGGCCATTGTCGAGACTGTCATACTTTATTGCAGATGTTATGTACTATTTTCACACCTTCCTCCCCTATCAACTTTAATTTCAGCTGAGACACCGTCTGTTCCTGGGGTTTTGTTTAATTTGAGGTGAGTTATGGCCTCTTCCACTTCGCTCTTCAATATATTTGGCTCCAGTTCGTTTATTATGTGAGGTACTTGAACTTCGTTTACTACGTATACTTCTTCCTTGTATAGTTCTTCGCAATATTGTTTCCATCGTTGCAATATGTCCTCGTTGTTCCACAGTACTTCTCCATTTTCGTCCTCGATAGCAGTTGTTCTAGGTTTGAATTTCCGAGTGAGTTCCCTTACTTTCTTGTATAAATCTCGTGTTTGGTTTGAATTTTGGTGTTCTTCAATTTCACTGCAGATTTTCTTTACGTAATTATTTTTATCTTGTCTGCATTGTTCCTGGATCTTCTTGCACAATCTTCTGTAGGTTTCTTTAGAATTTTGTGTTGTTAACCCTTTCCTTTTTATTTCTTTTCATTCCTCGATTGTGTCGAGAGTTCTTTGTGTTATCCAGTGTTTATTGGGTCGTTTTGTGTTATGACTTCTGGATATAACTGAATCTGCTGTTTCTTTCATGAGACTTTTAACGTTTTCCCATTCTAGGTCTGGGTCTTGTATATTCATGATGTTATTAACATTGTTAGCTAATTTTTGCTGTATTTCCCGTTGGAACACCTCTTTAGTAGCGTCCGTAATTGCAGCTTTTGTTTGTGGTTTACGGATATTCTTTAGACGTAATCTAAATTGCATTACTAGCAGTTGGTGATCCGACCCGCATTCAGCACCAGGGTATGTTTTGCAGTTTAGTATGGACGACTTCCAGCGAGATCTAACCATGTAACTGTGGTATATGTCTATTTAATTTATTGATTATGTAACGAGCACTTTGTTTACTCACTTGTTTCGTCGAATTGCTTAAATCCATTTTTTCTATCGATCAAATCGGTGTAAGAAATTATGAAGCTATAAAATGTTGTTTCGGGAGAGTCGAATATCCGGGAAAGTTGAGTTACTGAATTTTAGTGCACCCAACAACGCCCTAATTACGCTCTCCTTTACGCGTTAACATTTTTTTGGGCAATTTTATTAACATTTGAAATTGTCACAACACAACAAGAGGCCTAGTTCGAATTATTTTTCACTATTTTTTTACTATCCGAAACAGCGTTACATCACACAAACCTTGTACCTCAGTGTTTTATAGTCTCAATAACTGTACTAGCAAAAAACTAAAATACTTAAATATTATGACAAAACCCCGATTTCAATATTATTTTAATGCGATCGACATGACGGCGGCGGCGGCGTGAACTATATATTGATAATTTCTGATTCCTGCCGTAGAGTGCGCTGCTGTCGGAATTTGTTGAAATGAACTGAAATGCACCAAGTCTATAGCTAAAGTATGTAAGACGGCCTATTTCAGGAAAATATGTAAACTGCTACAAAGTGGTTCAAAAAAGTATGAGTCTCGGTATGAGTAACGCAACAGCAATGTATTATTGCATATTCGACTTCCTTTCCGATTACTTCACACGATCCTAAGATATTCTTAAACTTGTTTTGATAATTTGACACGTTTAAATAAATAAATGAAAAAATACGTTTTTAAAAAACATTTTTAAATATAAGGTGTTTCCTGAAATCAAAACTATGTACTTACTATAGTTAGAGCGCTCGCACGCCGGCGAAATTGGTGCCGTATACGGCGCTGGCGCCGGCTTTGCACACGTTCCGACAGTTGTATTTTCCAAATATTATCCTATATTATCTTATAGGCAATAGATATCTTATAGATAATAATATCCTATATTATCTTATAGTATTTAATTCTATTGTATTTGCCAATCCACGACTATTTTGCCGGATCGGAGTATATGTGAAGGAGTTAATTTATTTACATTGCAATCGATATTGCACCGATTTTCAACCGGAGCCGGAGTCGGCGCCGGCATTGCACCCGTTCCGACAGTTGTATTTAATTCTATTTTATTTGCCGGCCCCCGACTATTTTACCGGATCGGAGTATATGTGAAGGAGCTAATTTATTTATATTGCAATCAATGTCAGCTCCGGCACCAGCACCGATTTTGCCGGCGTTTGTGAAAGCGCTCTTAGTCTGTACTTCAGGAGGTTTTTAAGTCTATCGTTGTTAAGTCTGTGCTCTTAGTGCCGTAACCATAGAGCAAACCTGTAACCATGGTAATGTCGGAGATTAAGAAATTATATAGAAAATTTGCGGTGAACAGGTATCACTCCATAAACAAGTTCTAAAAAGTTTTCTAAAATATACAGGAAAATGTAAAAGAAAATTCACGATTTTCAACAACTTTTTTGCGAAAAAAAACTCACAGACATGTTCCTGGGATCGAAATAACAACCTCTAAAAAATATTTGCACTTATTTAAGACTCTCCCTGTATATTTTTTTTTTAAAGGCCGAAAAATATATATAGTTATGAAAAATATATATATTTATTTATGAAAAATATATATATTTATTGATATCTCTATCTAAATTATCAAAACAAATTTAATAATATCTTTAGGATTGTGTAAAATAATCAGACAGTAATAATCCATCTAGCATTTATAATGGCAGATATGTAACTGCTACTATCAAAGGCCACTACAAAGTGGGCGGTGACCATCGGTGGCTACGTCGTATTCGTGGCTGCTAAGTAACTGCGACCAAAATGGGGAAAGATTTTGAGTAGCCGGGTATTGTCTTGGGTAGTTTTTGCCACTAAAAGAGTTACTATTTTTTATACCTATATTATATTTATATTTATACCTATATTATCTATAATTGTTTCTATAAAGTCGCCTTTGGGTAGCTACAATTATTGTAACTACCCAAAGGCGACTTTATAGAAACAATAACTTTTTTGGAACTACATGGTCAACCATTCTTTGGAACAATGAAGTGATAATTTTAATTATACGAAAACAACAATATTATTATATAATACAAATCTCATGTCTTTTAGTTTCCCATCAGAGAAATAAGAAAACATCATATTGTTCACCCATAAATCTCCATGATTCAAGACATTAAAACCTCCAAGTTTTCATTTTTTTTGCGTTGAAACCTCTTTCCAAAGCCTGTTCTCCCAAGGCTTGCAGTTTGTAGCCATATTTTTCAAAACCTAAAAGTTTATATAAAGAATTAAAGAAAAAAAAAATCTTATGTACTTATACCAGGCCATCTAGAACAAGCATCTATTAAACCTTTGTACCCAGCCGCAACCCATTTCCTAGTCAAATCATTATTTCCATACAAGCCTTCAGAATACATTTTAAGTAAAGACGGGTCCAAAAAAAAATGTATAAAATATTTTTACAGAAAAATTATTATTGTAGCTACCCAAAGGCGACTTTATAGAAACAATAACTTTTTTGGAACTACATGGTCAACGATTCTTTAGAACAATGAAGTGATTTTTTCCAATAAAGTTCCCTGTGCCACCAAATTGACACTTAATTGGAACTTGAAGCGTTATGCTACACCGATCGCGGCGGTGCGGTGGCGACTATACATTCGATTGGTGGCCACTATAACGTTCCGCCTTGTCCTTTGAAGTTCCCATTTGGCGACGCGACGCGCGACGACGTGAATATGCCAATTCAATACAGAATAAGACATTCAATTTTTATTAATCTTTTTATTCGCCTTAGGCATTTTACAAAATTTTAATAAAGCTTAAAAGCAAGTAAAAGAAAACAATAAAACAGAGCAGCACACGATGCAATCTGAGGCAATTACATTTATTAGGGTAGTGACCTAGGAAGGTTGCAGTAACAATTGGAAGTAACTAGGTGTCGTGGCCGCGACTACCCCGTAACTTAAATTGATACTATAAAGTAACAAAAATTAATGGAGGCATTATGATAGCACTTGTTAGTAACCCCTACTTTGAAAAGTTACGTTACTATAAAGTTTTTGGTCTTTTATAGTGTCATATGCGAATATTAGGGTAGTTCCAGCCACTTCTTTAAATGACATGTTTGCGACTTGCAATCGGGTGTTTATTTTCCACTTTTATCGTAGGTTGCAGAGTAACTAACCGGTCATTCTCGAAATATACTTCAAAGTGACTATTCCTTATAGTCCTTATAGAGTAACATTTTAAGCGGCAGAGTGGGCCTAGGAACTATACTTTAGGGGCAGTCACATTTTAAAAAGGACTGGGAACTATATTTGCTACTTGGGCATATAGAATGTGTTCCATTTAAAAAGATCATCCCAATCCACTAACACTTTTTTGTGCCACTCTGTGTTTAAATTAAAATATTTACCTGAAATACATCCTAGTATACACTTTAGGTTGCTACTTAGGTTGAACAAAATTCCTAAGTTTTTTTATTATAGGAATCACAGATGCCCGATGCACTGTTGCAAGACCCTGTATAGGAGATATATCTCTATACCTTATATTTTAACTATTTTATTTTTTGAACTACTAAACCTTAGATCCTTGTCTTAGGTCTTTGTATGTAGATTTTTGTATGATCATAGAACATTGATTTACATGGCTCAATTTTTTTTTCTTAGCAAACTAGACTCTAAACCTCGTCCACAAAAACCTCCTGAAGATTCAACAAAATCCAGAAAACAAGGAAAAATTCACAGACTAGGTGATCTTAGGAAAGATGATGATGATAACAATACTTGGAATGGTAATTCTACACAACAAATGTGAGTGGATCAACCTCCAAAGAGATTTCATTCCAACTTTAGTAATTTCCTTACTTTTCTCTTACATGAATGATTGTAATTTTCTGTTTATTTTAGAACAATAATATAAATATTGTTTAAAATTATTTATTGTTTCTTTATATTTATATGTCGTTTTCTTCTTATTAGTCATAATATGATATGACGTTACCTTAAGATGATAATAAATGATAAATGACATTTTGTAATTTACATAAGTGATATAAAAATAATATATAATCGAGGTATCAAAATGCTTAATAGTTAATAGAACAATGAGCTGTCAAATTGCGGAAATTTTCTTAAATATTTGCACGATTCATGAAATACTTAAAAGTAATGAATAATTATCTAATAATATGTACCTGTGTCAATCAACCATTTCTGAAGCTATAATTTTGATGCGACAAAACTATGCTTAAGTTACCATTTTTTTTTAAATATTTTATTAAATATCACGCGAACAACGTATGCATTTTTTTAAATAAATTCATCATTTATCCAACGATCTATTTTATAGTAAGTTTATCTACTAAGCTGTATACATCTCTATATAATCCTAATATATTTTTTTATTTTATAATAAATCTTATTTAATCAAAACTATCATGAAAGTTCCAATTTGGTTTACCAAAGATCTATTTCAAAATGCTTTAAAAACTTTTTATAAAAACCCTGATATAGAGGTATCGTCATTGAACACCCAAGATGCAATTCCAGCTGGTGAGAATTACACAAGTGATCTATTTCGTACAACAATTTATTTCAGAAAAAAGTAAGTATTTATATATTTTTTTGTAATAGATACAAATTAAATGTAATTTATGGTGAAGTTAATTTAATATACTATTTCAATAATAACTAATAGAAGAAATTGCGTATTTTTGTATCATAGATAAAAGGAGCAGATTTTATTTTTTCTTTAGTGGTAGAACAGAATCAATTTCAGTCATAGTAAAATGTGGAAATGAAGAAGGTGGTGTAAAAGAAGATCTTGCCAAAAAACTAAACTTATTTGAAAAAGAATCTGAAATGTTTGGAAAAACCTTTCCAGCAATATACGAAATCCTTGGTAAATATATATTATCTTTATCATAATTTATAGAAAAAATAAATTCTATAAATATATAAGGTGAACACTATACGCTTTCGTCAAAGTGCCTCTACACATCTCTAAATCCCCATTCCATTATAATTCTGGAAGATCTGACAACGCTAGGATTTAATGTACTTCCCCGACATATAGGGTTTGATTTGGAGCATTGTTTCTTGGTCGTCGAAAAGATGGCCCTAATGCATGCCGCTTCCGTCATCATGTACGAAAAGGTTGCAAGATCTAACATTTTTTCTGTAAAAATATTTTATACATTTTTTTCTAGGATCCGTCTTTACTTAAAATGTATTCTGAAGGCTTGTATGGAAATAATGATTTGACTAGGCAATGGGTTGCGGCTGGGTACAAAGGTTTAATAGATGCTTGTTCTAGATGGCCTGGTATAAGTACATAAGATTTTTTTTTCTTTAATTCTTTATATAAACTTTTAGGTTTTGAAAAATATGGCTACAAGCTGCAAGCCTTGGGAGAACAGGCTTTGGAAAGAGGTTTCAACGCACAAAAACGAAAACTTGGAGGTTTTAATGTCTTGAACCATGGAGATTTATGGGTGAACAATATGATGTTCTCTTATTTCCCTGATGGCAAACTAAAAGACATGAGATTTGTATTATATAATAGTATTTTTGTTTTCGTATAATTAAAATTATATTTTTTAGATTGATTTTCAAATGAATATTTACACAAGTCCAGCTATAGACTTGCATTACTTCATAGCAACCAGTACAAAGATTCAAGTGAAATTAGACCACATAGAGATCATACTAGATCATTACTATGCTCAGCTTATAGCTAACTTAGCTAAAATGCAGTATTCTCTTGAAAGGGTGCCTACCAGAGAACAGTTCAAGACAGACTACAATTACAGAGCTTTTTATGGTGAAAGAATAGATATTTTACTAAGATTTTTTAAATTTGACACTTTTTTGAAGGTTTGATGGGCGCCGCTACTGTGCTAGCCTTCGTCAAGGCTGCTGAGGGTCGAACAGACGCATCTTTTGAGAACATCATCAAAGATGAAAGTAAGGAAGGCTTCAGATATCACGCATACAATAATGAAAGATACAGAAAACATATGGAACACTTACTTCCATATTATGATAGTTTTGGTATATTGGATTGAAATATTTTTTTTAATATTTGATTTAGATAATATAGATAATTACTAAAAAATATATATTTTAGTATACTATGCTGTTTTACTGAAATGAAAATCATGAATTACTATTTTTAAGAAAATTTGTAAATACTATAAATAAATCAATAACAATAGAGGGGTCAAATCATAGAATAGCAGATAATAGTAAACATTTATTTATATCAATTAACAAAAAACAAATAAATATAACATAGAATACCACCTATTACGTGTTCTAACAAAATATCAATATTGCATTTTTGGCTTTTACCCGAATCACATACCAGTTATCCTAGAGAACCAAAAAAATATAACAGTAAAAAATTGTATGTATTCTTATATCCTACCAATAAATAAACATTTACTTATTACATTAGATATTATTATTATTAAAATACTAGAAGGTAACATTGAAAATGACTAGAATATTTATTCATTAAATTTAAACACTTTTTTTTCTTTATCAATATTGCTGACCTCTCTCCGTTTACATTTTCAGTAAAATTTTCTAAATTTTCGGCTTTTCTTTATGTGTCACTTTTTAACCCGCGCATCGCCATTTGGCAACGCCACTGGTACTGGCGTTGGTGGAATGGACACTGTTGCCAGACTAGGACGTTTTTCCTTGTTACATATCTATAAACAGAAAAATGTAGGAAATTATTTTTTAAATGATTATTAATCATTACTTGGTGATGATTTTCCCAGTCTTTGTGTTGACAGAAAGGTCCACAATATCGGGCTAAACTGCATCCAGAGCATGTGTCGTGAGCTTTCCTACCGCAATTCCAACAAGCCTATAATTGAATTAATATAATTAATTATAGGAAAAATATAAATTCGAATTCAGATAAATACAGTGACGTAGACAGGGAAAAATTTATATTACAAAGTCTTTTCTTAAATTCAGAGTTACGAGTATTACTAGAACCTTGCATGAAAAGAATATGTAATCCATTGTATATGAAATTTATTTACATTTTGTTGAGATGGTGCTGGCTGACTAGAAGGTGACTGGCTATTTTCACCAAATTCAGTGTGATTTGGATTAGCTTCTTCAGAATGCTTCCTGGCCTCTACAAAATAAACAATATATTACACATTAAGAAATAGCAAAATATAATAATTAAATAATATCTATCAAGTTGATGAAAACATTGAATATTTCTGATAATTTAAAAAAGAGAATTTGAAAAGCACAAATATGTCACTATTTTATGAGTACCTCCTAGAGTTTTCTCAACTCTGGCCCTCTCAGCTGCAAGCAACTCTCCTGCTCTAGCTTCAGCTGCGGCTACAGCCCTCTGTAACTCTAAAACAGCCTGTTTTTTCACATCTCCTACAGCTTCTTCAGCTTTACGTCTAACCTAGAATCAAATGAAATTACTTCCCCCACTTGCTACTTGCTTAATTCATATTTAAAAACGTTTTCAAGCTGAAAATAGATGAATTACCTCAGCAACGCGTTCCTCAGCAGCCCTAACTGCTGCACTAAGTATATCATTAGCTGCTTTCTTAAGATCTTGACTCAAATCTTGTTTCTTCAGCCATTCAGTGGTTGGATCTTGTGAAATGGTCGGATTTCTTTGTTGCAGTATTGTCAAAGCCCTTTTAAAAATATAAAAAAAAAACATTATACAGGGTGTCCCACAAATAAGTGCAAGTATTTTAGGGGGTTGTAGATCTCGATAAAAGAAACATATGTTCTCTTTATCGTTTTTCAAATAAGTCCAAAATAACGGAGTTATTTTATTTTGAAAATTTCCAAAAATATTTTTTGCTAAAATTTTGAGAACCACTGGATCTTTTCTGGATTTTCTTTCTTGTAAATTTAATCTATATTGCTATTATATTATCAAGAAATTATGTTTTTTAACTAAAAACTAAAAAAAAATCCTAAAAATTTTTCAAAAAATTCCGAATTTTCAATTTCTTTTTTCGCGAAAAACACACCTTTGGACACCTTGTATTGGTTAATCTAACAACCTTTTTTGAAAAATCAAACAATTTCCATACCTTTTTGTTTTCTCTACCATGGAAAGAATACAATTGAGCATAACGTGGATGTTCTTCCATTCTTCGTCACCTCTATTAACCGTGGGGTCCTCCAGTTTGATTGCAGATTGGGCAGAAGATTGGTAGTCGAACAAATGGGCATTTTGAACGTTGGGCAGGAAGATATTCTGATGATGGGAAAAAAGAAAGGGTGTGGGACGTTTGGATGGAGATAGGTAGTCTTCTGGTGTTGGTTGGTTTCCGTTAACGCCATTTTCGTATGCTCTAGAGAAGAATTTAATGAAATATTAATTATACAAAATATTTCAAAGTATATTGCGTTTTATGGTATTTTTTGGATGTCAGCTGTCGAAATGTTACATTTTTTTGCTGGACAGACTACAATCCCTTTGATTGTGGTTGTGGTCAGGGCCGGATTTACCACTAGGCACACTAGGCAATTGCCTAGGGGCGCCAGCGATAGCCGGGGTTTTACTTATTACGTAACTAAAACCTGGAACTAAGAAAACCAAAAAAAAATTTTTTTTGGGGTTTTTAATTTGGATATTTTGTAATAAAAAATATTAGCAATTTTTTATTTTTGTATGTTCTACAAATTGATGGGGGGCGCTTGGAAAAAAGTGCCTAGGGGCGCTTTTATTGTAAATCCGGCCCTGGTTGTAGTTGTAGGTTGTAATCACTGTCTGATCCAGTATTGAAACTAAAAGCATTTCGCTCAAACACCCAGTAACTCCGAAACGGCAACACATATCGATGTGCGGTTTTCACCATCATTTTTTTGATAAAAATTGAGCTCCAGACACCGATATAATATTATATACCGATAATGGTATATTTGATACACGTCTTCCATGCATGGAAATTCTTAATTTCGTAATTTCCTTCAAGCCGACGGAGAACTCTGATTTTCACACAACAGCAATTTGACCATTAGTTTATTTCAGTAAACTGATTTTAATTTTTTAAGCAAAAACTATGCGTCCGACGAAAAAAATCAGGAGATAAAAAATGTATAGAAATGAATTTAGATCCTGAAGATGAGTTTTATTTTAAAAGAAATCAGTGGTGTGTCGCTTTTTTCTCCAAAAATATTCAATGAAAACCCGTATGGAGATGGACGGCACTGGTTGAAAAAAATTAAATTCTTTGTTTCATAAAGATATCTATAATAAAATCATAAAGTTTCATAAAGATATCTATAATAAAAAAAAATAAAAAAGTTATTGTGAAAAAAGTATTTTTTAGGAAATGTAACCACCCTGTATTACCAAGATGTTTAGGATATACACTCATATAAAGTTTTTCTCTTAGAATAGGACCAAGAATAGCCCCCTTAAATATTAGCACGTCATTAAGGTACACCCTGTATACAGAAACATTTATCTCTCCTAGCAGTATGAAATTTTGAACAGAAGCGATTTTCGGAAATTCATCTTCTGGGGTGAAACTGGTGGTGAAATTTTGTATATATTTTTTTTAAAAATTTAGTCGTAGGTGTATGATATTTTGTATAGAGGTTCCTTAAGTGGCGAAAGTGAGCTTTTTTGAAAATTCACCTCCCAAGAGGGTGAAATAAGGGGTGAAAGTTATCTCAAAAGTAGGTTAAAATCAGTTTTAGAAGTATGAAATTTAGAAGCATAGAAGAAATTTAGCATAGAAGTTCTTTAGGTAATGTAATTCAGCAAAGGGGCGATTTTTAGAAATTTGCGTTTTAAGCGTGTGAGATGGGTGAATGTTCAGTAAAAATCTTATTTAGGAGTATGAAAATTTGCACAGAATAGTGTGCCCTTGAGTAATGAAAGTAAGTACCCAGAAACGATTTTTTGAAATTCATCCCCTAAGAGGGTGAAATTTTGTACAAGTGAACTTTTGAATATTTGTACAGGGTGGGTCAAATTCGACGCTTTTAAATGGAAACACCCTTTTCTATAGGAGATAGACGATGACAAATATCGGTGTCTGGAGCTCAATTTTCATCAAAAACATGATGATGAAAACCACACATCAATATCTGTTACCGTTTCGGAGTTACGGGGTGTTTTTCAAAAATGTGCATTTTTAACAAATCCCTGTAACGTTTTTGCTATGGAAAATTTTGTTCTTCTATGAAAACATTTCCATCGCATCATTTTACGTAGAATTTAATGGTTTAAGTATAACTTTTTTAAAATTAATAATTTAAGAGTTATCAACAAAAAAATTGATTTTTTATTTGGGACACCCTCTATATTTTAATTAACTGAAAATAATTTAAAATTACCTTTCCAAAAATATAGCACACTAGATATGTTTGTTATAATCCCCTTCGAAATACAGAATTTTTAAAAGTTCGCCACTTTTAACTAGTAGGCTTTGGACCCCTTATTGATGATATGCCCTTAATGGAACTCGAAAACATATTTTTCCAGCAAGACGACGCACCGCCTCTGAACGCTGAAGTTATCAGCAAATTTTTGCAGCCAATTTCAAGAATAATTGAATAGCTAACCAAGATCCCAGCCGTTGGCCGTCGAGACCGCCTGACTTAGTGCCCATGGATCTAATCCTATGGATATATTTGCGGAAGAATAAAGGATCCTTATTCTTCCGTATAATCTAGACAAGAATTAGAAATACTTAGCAGTTATGAGAGGGTATCTTTCACCCCCACTGAGTTAATGAATTCCGCGAGAAATGTTCAAAAACTGCCCCGTCATAACAGAAGACGGTCGATATGTCGAACACTTGCAAAATAACAAAATCTCATGTCTTGGTTTGCTATTTATTTTTATTGTTATTAGATATAGTTTAAATGTGTTGATGTTGGTTAAATATATTTTAAATTGTTATAAAATTCTGCATCTCTCATAGCAAATATTATTTTCGTTTTAATTGATGCTCACAGCTAGAATTTTTTTGCATTACAGCCGGTGCCGTTCAAAGCCTACTTATTTAAAGGGGGCGAATTTTTATATACTCTATATCTCGAAGAAGAATCGAGCAAAATATCAAGTGTGTTATATTTTTGGAAAGGTAATTTTAAATTATTTTCAATAAATTAAAAATATACAGGGTGCCCGATATAAAAAATAAAAATTTTTGTTGATAATTCTTAAATTATTAATTTTAAAAAAAGTATACTTAAACCATTAAATTCTACGTAAAAAGGTGCTTTGGAAATGTTTTCATAAAAATACAAAATTTTCCATAGCAAAAAAGTTACAGCGATTTGTTAAAAATGCATATTTTTGAAAAACACCCCGTAACTCCGAAACGGTAACAGATATCGATATACGGTTTTCACAGTCATGTTTTTGACAAAAATTGAGCTCCAGACACTGATATTAGTTTTTGCCTATCTCCTATAGAAAAGGGTGTTTCCATTTAAAAGCGTCGAATTTGACCCACCCTGTACAAAATTAATTTAATTTATGAAAAACATGAGCACTAAGAATCTATTTTTGAAAAAATATCCCTTAGCAGGTAAAATTAGATGGAAAGGTTGGCAGCAGTACCAAAATCAGTACAAAGTAATCATAGTAATCAAAGTAACGAATATTTGAAATGTTAATAATTAATAATTACTTATTAGTCGAGTAACGTATTCAAAAGTAACGAAAATCGACATCACTGGTATCCATTGTATAGTCCAATCACCGCAACATAAAATTGTCGAAAGCCCCGGTTGTCCACAAGAAACCTCATTGGAAAAAGCATAAATTTAATAGCCATCCAAGTATAGAAATCCAAGTATAGAATCGCAACCTCTTATAAAACGCACAAATGGGCATATTTTATGTTGACAACCTCATGGTTAACTGCACCCAACTGCACCCAAACTTTTCACTGGTCAATATCTACTAAGTATGCTCTAGTAGGTATATGGACTCAGTAGTTTTAGGCAGGGTTGGAAAAAATCATGATTAAAAAAAAATAAAAAAATCAGATTTTTTTAATTTTAATTTAAACAATATTTAAATCGGATTTCCAAATGACTAGGACTTTTTAAGACTCCATTTTAACGCCTAGGCATAAAAGTAAAGTACTGTTATGCCTGAGTACAAAAGTACAAAAATATATTATTAAACTGATATTAAGTCTCAAATTCAACGAGTGTACAAATTGTTGCACGATTGCTGTTTATATTATTTGCAATGTTTGAAATTAATTAAAAAAATATTTGCAATGTTTAAAAAATAGTATTTTCTATTCGGAGTAAATATGTACCTACTTTTTGTGCCTCACTGTAACGTCGGAATAGCTTTACGATGGTCCTTCAAAGGTACAGCATCGTCAAAAAAGTATAATTTTTACTCCTAATAAAACAATACACTATTGTTCGGAAATAGTATTAAGTCAAGAATGAAATTAGTATGTATTATCTAATATAAAGTGTAAAGTGCTTACTGCAGATCAAGTGGCGGTAGGAATTTGGAAACACAACAGTTTCAAAAAAAATATATAAAACAACATATTTTCTGACAACGATTATAGATTCTCGGGAATGAAGATAATATGGTCTCTATGAAGAACCTAGTTCTGCACTAGACTTTGGGAATTCGAACAGCGAATTTTTGTCACTTAGGTATACATAAATTTTAAAATAAATCCCTGCGTTTAGCGGTCTAATGGATTCACACGAAATTAGTAATTTAAAAATCGGTCCCACTATTAAATTGATGAATAGATATTTTTATATAGTTTCATACCATTTACAATTATTATTCGATTTATTATCTGTTATATCTATTATATCTGTTATAGAAATATTTTCTATAGTTTTTTTGGACACATTTTTATAACTTTTACAGTTATTTTTTGATTTATAATAAAGTTTCAATAAAATTATTTTTTTTGATTTAAATCACATGATTAAAAAATTGAAAAAATCACTTGATTTAAATCATGCCAACCCTGGTTTTAGGTTTTAGATTAAATCACACCAAGTTCACATTTGATAACTGTCAGTGATAAATCTGACCGAAATGTTGTGTAAGTAAAAATAAATATCAATGTAAGTCCGAAATTCTTTTAGTTCATTTTTTTCATTCATTAAAAAGTATATTGTGTTTTCCTGTATTTTCTGGATATCTGGGAAGACTACAGTCGCTGTTAGAGTCTTTATTATGATATTTACTTTAAAACAGAAAATTTCTTCTTAAATAGCGTAAGAGTGCTGTTGGTAGTCGCCGATATTCCAGGTCATCGATTAACATGACAGCAACAGCGCGGGAATTGCGAAAATTTCAAAAGTTCACGTCAGGAACGGCCGACGCGATCCCCAGACGTAATTAAAAGGCAGGAGTGCGCCCCTGCGAGTGACGTAAGGAGGCCCCGCGGTGTGGGGAAAGCAAAAGAGAGGGGGTAAGGCACCCCCAACAGATGGCGCTAGGGCGCGAGTGTGAATTAAAGAGATCGCACCTGGAGTTTCGGAGAGGCCAACTAAACTTGTGCCAGACCAAAGTGCTCTGATAGGGACGTACACATTTAGAAATAATATCGATATTTTAAGAATTGATATGGCAAAGAAAATAGATCTTATTTTGAAAGCTCGAAAAAATATCGATAATTTAATAAGGAATGCTTGGTCAAATAAGTAGTTTTATAGGGATGTTGACGTTTAAAAAATATATAAAAATATATAAAGGAAAAGAATATAATGTAAATATAAATAAATATATTATACCGGGTGCGTGTCAAAAATGATCCACCCCTAAACTCTTTATTTGTTATTTTATTAGTCCACCCATATGGCACTCTAGATTGAAATTTAAAATACGTTTTTTAAGCGATCAAAAGTTGATATATGATATATCATTATTCTATTCGGGGTGTTATTTTCTGTCAAATAAAGTAAAAAAAAATATCTAGTGTGTTATTTAAAAATAAAAGTTGTAGTTATTTAGTTATTATTAGTTATAAAAACAATTGAATATGCCAATCAATCCTAATTTATGTCCTATACTAACATACCAAATCTCGTTGTTTATCTGAAAAAATAAAAAAGTTATAGGGGTAAGCCACTTTTGAGACGCACCCGGTATTTGTATCAGTTTTTAATACTAAAAATTAATACAAACCCAATATTTTTGTTAAAAATTTTCTATAGGTATATCTTTCGTAGAGATGTTTTTACGTCATGTCAGGTACATATACTTTGATACAAAATCAGGCAATTACAATATTGACGTAAGTATTTCAGAGAGAATTTAAATTAAAATGTCTAAAAATACATTTTTGCACAAAAAACTTACCGTACACAGAAGGTAAACAATTTATAACATTTAAACCGCAATTTCAGGTAAATACCAAACGCCTTTGGCAATTTTCGTTAATTTTCGCAGTCAAACAAGTCAAAAACAGGTCCAGAATATGTCGATTAAACAGATTTAAACTAAATTCGCATATTCGACAGGAAAATGTTCAGTAAAATTCTAACAAAAAAATAAGGAAAAGGGAAAAGAATCATTTTAACTAAAATAGGCTAAAAACAAAAACACGGAGATATTATCACAAAAAGTATTAAAAACAAATTATATAAAATTGTTTTTTATTAATAGTATAAAATACACGGTGTTGTTCTCCACTTAAACACATAAACTGACTTACCCTTCGGATGACCTTCTTTTGACACCTGCCAATGGTGTGTTGTCGTTTGGCATGAAGATCTCGGAGGCCTCAGAAGGGGAATGTGCAGTATCCAAAATAATGTTGTCATGAGAGCGTATATATTGTAGAGCCGACTAAAGAAAAATAAATTTATTAAACCAACATTGTAAAATCTGAGAAAAACTTTTTTATGAGCTTAAACGGCGCGGCGCGGCGGTTCGTATTTCACAAGTTCAGAAAGAATCATAAAATCTTAGTTCTGTTTGAAACTATAACTGTACTGCTAATATTGGATATTACTTTGATCTAATTTAGTATTTTCGTTTTTATATATTTTCCAAAATCTGTAAACAAACGATTTTAATAATAATGTTAATAAATACAGTGCAAATATTTTTAGGGGTAGTATATTTCGACCACAGAAACACGACTATAAAATTTTTTTTGCGAAAAAAAATTTTGAAAATTTGAAATTTTTTGAAAAAAAAATTTGAAAATTCGAAATTGTTTGAAATTTTTTTAGTTTTTAATTAAAAAAAAATAATTTCTTGATAATATAGCAACATAGGTAGCAGATTGAATTTACAAAAAAAAACAGAAAAGATCCAATAGTTCTCAAAATTTAAGCCTAAAATATTTTTTTTTTTGTAAATTTTCAGAGTGAAATAACTCAGTTATTTTGGACTTATTTGAAAAACGGTAAAGAAAAAATATGTTTCTTTTATCGAGATCTACCAGCTCTGAAAATATTTGCTATTATTTTTAAGACTCATCCTGTATAAATGAATAAATACCGGGTGTTTCTCAAAAGTGACTCACTCTATAACTTTTTTTACTTTTACATATAAATAAACGAGATTTGTTACGTTAGTATAAAACATAAATCAGGATTGATTGACACATTCAATTGTTTTCGGTCACTTCCTGTTTCACCGGAAATGACTACAACTTGTGATTTTTAAATGGCACACTGGATATTTTTTTACTTTATTCGATAGAAAATGACACCTTGAGTAGAGTGACATATCATATGTAAATTTTTGACATTCTCGCTTTAAAAAATCGTTTATCTATATAGAGTGCTATATTAGAAACACTAATTCTTAATCAAGGAACCTTGGAAACATAGATTCAATCGTCTTTTCGGTGTCTTATCCTAGCCGGTTAAAAGATGCTTAAATAGTATTTTTAATCATAACTCATTTTTTTCAAATGGAACGAGTGTGGCTCATTAGCATATATATGAAAAAGTTTTTTTTACGAATAATTTGTTACCACATACTTGGTATTTCGAGTCAAATTGTCGTACGGACATGACACACTAGAATCAACTAAAATGCTATATTTTTTAATTGAAAATGTAAGAAGTTGACATATAATTTCCTGGAAAAAGGATGTGGTCATTTCTTGGAAAAAGGATGTGACCAAAATTAGTTGAATATGTAAAAAATGTCTATATCTATGTGGCGGATTCATCTCTCCAAAAAATCCTATATGGGTATTACGCCACTGATTTGTCAGCATTCATGGGACACAGGGCACAGAATAAATTTTAATAACGCCAAAATTATAATGAAAGAAGCGATAACCTCTAAAAGAAAAAAGAGGCTTTTTTTAATACAATCTAATAAAAATAAATGTATTGCTCATGCATCTGTAGGTGTTAGTAATATATGGCAATCGCTCCTTTGATTTTAAAGAACATAACATAAATAAACATAATATACGTAAAAATTAAAAATAATCATACAGAAAGTTTGCGGCTTTTTGTTTTTGCCTTATTAAGTAATTGTTATCAGGTAGTAATTGTTAATTTTGAAGTTTAACTTGATATAATGTCATTTTAACAGAACGTCAACGGTTTTTGTAGACGTATCTGTTTTAAAAAACTAAAGTGTTCTCGAATTTAAATTTAAATTTAAATATTTTAAATAGTCGTAATAGTGTTCGTCTGACAAGTAGTTTCCGTTTGGATTAACGCAGAAGTGTTTACAAAAAAAAGTGTGGCAAAAAGTGGCGAAATACCCATATAGGATTTTTTGGAGATAATTATTGGAGATAATTGAATATGTCAATCAATCCTGATTCATGACACATGCTAACATACCAAATCTTGTTTTTTTTATCTAAAATAATAAAAAAATTATCAAGGTCAGCCACTTTTGAGAAGCCCCTGGTATATGTTCCAATATTTGTAAACACACAATTTAAAAAATAATAAATGTGAATAAAAATGTGAATAATATAAAATAAGTATATGAATAAAATATGAATAACCTGAGTTCAACTATTGCAATGCGTACCTGTTTATTTATCCTTGCCAAAGCGTGTAACTCCCTTTGAAGCATGGGCATGTGAGCTTTCAAAAAAGGCAGTACAAATGGCCTTAGTGGAAAATTTGTTACATCTTGCAAGGAGTGGTGAAACTCCTCTATAGTTAAATTTGAACTCTAAAATAAATGTCTTAACGTGATTACTGGTGAAAATAAATAAAAATTATCGTGTCAATAATAATTGGAAAATAAATCTGTTTTCTATTTATAAAAGTTTCTATACTAACTACTAAGTTAAGCACGAGAGTCTTGACTCTGTCTCCAACATCCTGATTGATATCATTACCAAACTGCACTAGGGTACTTAAAAACTTTTTGACTTTCGTCAGCTGTCTTCCTGGTGGAAACCCTCCACCTAATGTTCCATACTGGAGGTCCGCTATGGATCTGGATGTGTCCAGAGACAGTGACAAAGCCTATAAAGGATAAGTAAAATACTTCTACTATCTTTATTTTAATACACTCACCGGCACAAAAAAACGGGCATCTTAAATTTTTCATGTAATTTAAACTTTTATATATTGTGTTCTTGTGGATCGATTTTATTGATTTTTTAATATATGATTTTATTTATTTATTTTTTGGTTTATCTCTTTAGCTTTACTTTTTTGAAGATATTCACTTTTGAAGGAGATACTAACATTTTTTCGTATTTTTTACAATAAAACCATGCCTTTGCTTTTGGTTCTAGGCAACAGACCTATAAAATAGTGTTTATGATTTATGTAAAGTCACTTTGAAAATTCATATAATTATTAAAGAAAAACCTTTGAAGAGACAAATAACTCACAATCTTTAAGATGTTTATTTATATTTAATTGCTTAAAAAAAAGCAGGGGGGCGACATGTTTCGAGACTTAACAATTCCCATCTTCAAGCCCAGAAAGCTAAAATAATTATAATCAGAATAATAAAGAAATTCTAACAGTCATATAGAGGTCAAAATATAAAATACAATCACAAAACAAATTAAAATTAAAAGGTTAATTATTTTTTTAAAAAGGTTAAAAGTTATTTCTATCACAATAATTGTTCAATCACAGATAACATTATGGCAAGCTCAACAAGTTCAACAAAAAACGAAAAAAGATTCAAGAACTTTCCAGGTGAGTGGAGCCGTATAATCCACTGTAATTAGTTTAAATGACAGAAAAAGGACAAGACGAGAAAATAATTATTATATTACACATATTATTATTGTCTGTTGGGCAGTTACTCTATCTGATAAGTCCAAAAGTTGATCTCTACTCTACCATGATCAATTAAAGCAGCAATAGCCGATACTTCAGAACTTAAAATCATCTCTACTAGACTAAACATTAATTTTGAAGTCAATATACAATAATATGACTTTCTAATGGAAGTGACATTACAAAAACAATAAACACTATTTTATAAGTGTGATGATGAGGTTCTAATATCAATGCTAAAATTGCTGTATATCGTTAATGTCTTATTTAAAAGCGAATATCTCCAATAAAAATAACGATGATCCAGAGAAAAATTGCGATGAATTAAAAAATAAACTATCGAGAAAAGATGTACCTAGATGATAAAATGATTTTTAAATTCCGTCCCTTCTTAACAGGGTGTTTCAAACTTTCATCAAAATATCAACATTTTGTTTTCCTTCGTATAATTGACAGACGGCAACTTTTATTGTTAATTTAGGCTGTATTCCGTTGCAAAAACCAGGCGAACCAGACCGGTAAACTACGGTAAAGAGCGGTTCCTGAAAAACATCGGTTTGATACGGAACGGTTTGGTAAAATACTGGAAACGTCAAATGATGACGTTTTCTATATTTCAATACCTCTATTATAAAATTTATCTTTTATGCATTTTTAATGTACCTATTCTCTGCTTTTACGTTTTCTTCTTCTTTTCAATGGAGTTTAATATTGAAAAGTACTTTATTAATAAACTGTTAAACTCGTTAGACATCTCAAGTGAATGTTTGCAGGTCTAATATTAAAACAGATCAATAATAAATAAACAAATCAAATCAATATTTATATTTTTATAGCTTACAAAACATTCACGAATAATTGTTGTCTTGTTTTTCATGTTTTCTTTAAATGTTCCTGACTTTAAGAAACAATGGCTGCATGATAAATTTAAATGGTCCTAAAAAGTAATTCTATTTAGTTAATGAAATTTATTTACCTTAACTGCCTACCTCCATTGCTTTTGGATGTAAATACAAAACAGTATTACAAATTTTAGAAATTAAATGAGAATTTCACTGGAACTTCCAATATTTGCTTGATTTCTGTCACATAAATGACATTGATTGACAAACAAAACCAAAAAAACCAGCCTTTTCGCGCTGTTTAGTTTGGTGACAGTTATAACCGAATTTTTCAGGAACCGTGTTCCGTAACAAGAAAACTTTCAGGAAACCGATAGAAACGGAACATAGAACTATAACCAAGATAAGGAACGGAATACACCCTTAGAAAAAGGTACTAAAATGTCAAATAATTTAGATACAAATTACTTGAAAAGTCATCAAAATCAGTCCACTAGAACTGAATATATTAAACTTTAAAATACATACATCAAAATTGTAAGGTGGCCATTTTCGTGCCAGTGAGTGTATTATACCGTATGATCGAAAAAGGCGTCCGGTTGGCTAGGAAATGACGATCAATGACATTTCCCATATAATTTTACATATAAAATGACAGCGATCTTCATTTCATAGCCATCGTTGACGCCGTTTTTATTCGATCATACGGTATATATATGGGATATACAGGGTGGTCCGAACTGTATTCCGGAAACTTCGGCAGCACATTCTGGAGATAAAAATAAGTAAAAAAGTTCGTATAAATGTATGTCGTAAAATGCTTAGTTTCGGAGATACAGGGTGAAAAATATTCATTTTTATTTCGATTTTTTTCAAATAATTTATGAAGTAACATCAATATTTGGATGAAAATTAGTGTCAGGGAGTTTTTGACATGAGAAATTTGATTTTTATGTCAATATGACTCCTACTTGTAGAGGGCGTCACCTACATATGTTTTAAGTGGTTTGAAGAGTAATAACTTTTCGTCCATACCTGTATAATACTACTGAGTAAAAAAATATACATTTACAACTTTTTTACATAAAAAAGGTCTCTTGGTAAAAATCGCAACAAGTAATGGTTTTTGAGATATTTGGAATCGAAATTATCAATACCTGTCATCATTGACATAAATTAAACATGTTGACTAAAGCTTGATTTTCATGCATCCGTTGTCCGACGATACGTTGATACGATATTAATTTCATTGGTTGTATTTAAAGGCTTCAATTGGTTAACCGTTTCTAACCAACCGAAGTCAACCAATAAAATTAATATCGTATCATCGTATCGTCGGACAACGGATGCATGAAAATCAAGCTTAAATCGTTATTAGATTAAAATCATAATTTTGACCTTTTTGTGCCAAAAATTCAATAGAAACTGTTTAATTTTTTTTTCGCAGAAAAAATTATGATTAATTTAAAAAAATAAAAATGTATTATTTCAGTTAAATAACTATACCCAACGTGTGCTTATTTTTTGTCAATAATGACATGTATTGACTATTTCTATTCTAAATATCTTTAGAACGGCTGCTCGTAGCGATTTTTACCAAGAGACATTTTTTACGTAAAAATCATGGAAATGTATATCTGTATATCTTTTTAGTCAGTAGTTTTATACAGGTACGGACGAAAAGTTATTACTCTTCAAAACAGTCAAAACGCATGTAGGTGGCGCCCCCTACAAATAGGAGTCGTTTTGACATCAAAATCAAATTTCTCGTGTCACAAAACTCTCAGAAAACAATTTTCGTCCAAATATTGACGTTGCTTCAGAAATTATTTAGAAAAAATCGAAATAAAAATGAAACTTCTACACCCTGTATCTCCGAAACTAAGTACTTTAGAACATACATTTATATGAACTTTTTTAATTGTTTTTATCTGCAGAATATGCTGCCGAAGTTTCCGGAATACAGTTCGGACCACACTGTATGCATGTATTATTTATATTTATATTCATTTTATTTAGAGAGCATTCTGATGAAGATTGTTAAAAACACTCTGTGATAGGAATGGCTGATATTTCGCTCCTGCTTTTTCTTAAATCGAGAAAGTCACTCGCAGGCCTTCCCTCAGGGCTTGCCAGAAAAAGTGAAGGGCCCTCTAGAAGAATAAGAGCGGCAACCTCGCCTTCACGAACATACCTCCGTTTTTCGTCATCAAAAGCGTAAAAAATACCGAAATCCAGAGATTGTCTGTCTTTGAAAAGCTGATTTTTCTACTTTTGAGCATTAATCTAATTTTTTGGGCTTGTGCATTTTTATCTAAATAAATAATAGCTAGATTAGGACCTAACATCGAAAAATGTATAGTGTAAAAGCAGATGAATCTACGATAAGATAATTTATTTACTGTAATGTTTCATTAAAGAAATAAGGCAGGGCCTGACTAGGTCGTTACATTGTCATGTTTAAAAATAAAGTACTACTTAAGTACGACTTACAGTGGCTGCTGGCAATGGTGGGGGTGGTGTTGAACTATCGGTGTTGCCGTTGCATAGGGGAGAATTGACGTTTTGCGATGGTGGGGATGAATGTGGTGGAGAATGGGGAGTTGTAGCTTGCTTGGCACCTTCTGGTGAGTCTGGCGTTTTGCAACGTTCTTTAGTAACAGTCACACCTAAAAAAATAATAAAAGCTTTAAATACATGTTTATCTCTAAAAACAGTACAGACAATTAACAGATTATAAATAGGCATGACGAGCACTGTCAAAAAATCTGCAAATAAAATGAACACATTTTTCAAGAGGTTAGTACAAACACATTATATAAATAGGGCAACGGCGCAGCTACGTCGAAACACCGGTTCCCATTAGAACACCGAAGTTAAGCGACGTAAGGTAATACTAGTGGATGGACGGGTGACCGGTTCGAATTTTGTATCGTACTGTTGCCCAATAAAGGCAAAAGTTCGAGGCCGGATGAGATCGGATCTCGTGAGTAAGAGTAGATTTAGACACTTGCCAAGTCGGTAGGCCATTGACCATGATATGGCCGAGGACTGCGGTTCGGATTCCGCGTAAACAAAGTAGGCCTTGTCCAGATTAGCCCTGGCAGCAAAAAGGAGACATTAACTTGAAATCTTTACTTTATCTTTACATTATATAATTTTTACATAATAAATTTAAAAGAGCGCTACCTAACAGCATACACCATAGGCGTAATCAAAATGTTTATCAAAAATATGAATATCTCTTCATGCAGCTGACTTAAAAAAAGTGTCACGGCAGTGTTCGGAGGCATGGTAACAATTTGATCTTGAGTGTTATTGGTCCTTGTACTCTTTAGTCATTCCCAAAGACATTCCTAAATATAAGGCCATTCCCCACCATGCATGGACTTTTTATACATAGTCGTGCGTGTAGGACAGTCGATCAGAGTAGTAAAAAAAGTAACAGATAGAAAAACTCGCGCGTCAAATTAATGCAATGTAAGTTAATTACATTCAGAAAAATGGACATTTAAATAATTTGATGATTTAAACGTGCCATACGGAAATTGGAGGGTCAGAAAGTTGCAAAAATCATAACCTTTTGTAGGAAGTCTGTGTGGTTCTAAGAACTATACAGGGTATCCCAGAAATAAGTGCAGATATTTTAAGGGGTGGTTAGCTCTGGTCAAAAGAAACATCTTTTCTCCTTGCCATTTTTAAAATAAATGAAAAACAACCGAGCTATTTAAGTTATTATGCTTTGAAAATTTAATCAAATAATGGCCTCATTTTGAGAACCGCTGGCGATAACCAGCTATTAAGGGTTTTTCACGAGGGTTTTCAACTTATTCGACGCCTCAACTGAATAAACAAGTGGCACTAAAAAGTTTTTTTTTAATTTCCCGGAAAATGTCAAGAAAAATAAAATTTTCAACAATTTGTTTTCGCAACAAAAACTCATAGGCGTGTTTCTGGGGCCAAAATATACTACCAGTTAAAATATTTACCCTTATTGATGGGACATCCTGTATAATTCTAAAAAACCTTCCATGAGTTTTGGTAGCGTCCAAGTCAGTCTTCTAAATAAAAGCTTCTTTAGGGTTCACTTAACATCCATTTTGAATATCTGACGAACTTAAATACATGGTTTTTACTCTCATTTTCTACCCCTTCGTACGGCTCTCTCCAGCATGCAAACCAACATATTGATATCTCTGCGTTATCAGAAACACGTTGAGCTTATGCACTATTAATATCTGAATCCCCATTTAGCATCTTGGGCTCCTCTACTATAAAAACTTGAAAATAATATACTGGATAGAAAGTATAAAATATTCATTCTGTCGAAACACTCGCATAGTTTTCAGAGGAATAAATCCTACTTTTTAACAAAATATTCACCGCATCATACGTAAGTACTTCATTTTGCAATTAATATACATTTTAATGGAAATAGAAAATTGTGTCATTTCTGGGGATATCAATCTACAACTTACTAACCACTGTAAAAACCCTTTCTGTATAAGGGTTAGTCTCCGGAAGACGAAAATTCAATATTCTTTTTGTATGTTAAGAGCGTCCGCACACGGGTCGTCTGGCTTTCGAAGCGGAAGCGTCTCGAACACGGAGCGAATCCACTCTACTTTCTAGATAAATACTAATATCAATCAGTTCGACTCTAATACTACTAATAATATTATTTTCCTTCCACTCTTTAATTTTTTCTTAAGGTAGCATAAATATATTTGATACAATTAAACTTTTACTTACGTAATCGAGGGCGCAATTTTTAAATTCATTGTTGCCAACCAAGGCATCAAGGGCATATTCTGTACCAGGCTGACTAACTGGAATTTAAACTTCCCGCTGGGGATTCAGGTGGTAGCTCTGCTGTAAAAATGTCAAGTTGTCACATTTATTTATTTATTTCCTGACATTGTCATTCGTTTTGACATTTTAGTTTTGTATTACGAGTTTTTAGTTTAAATAAATTATGTAGTGATACTTTAAGCTTAAAAATGTTTACTAGCAGACCTTGCAGTCGAACATTGTTCTTTTTAGAACCTCTTTTAGTGCGAAATATACAAGATAATTTTTAATAGCCGCAAAAAACTCATCGCAACTTTATTAGAATATTTTGAACGGGAAAGCGGTAGTACCTAATGGCCCTCTATATCCCTTAAGTGGTGTTAAGACAGTGAGTTTTGTTAATGTAAATAATAACTGTTTATATATTTATGCTAATTTATTTTTGCTTCTTAAAATATTTTGGTTAAAAGAAACTAATATGTAAAAGTGGGCAACGCTGCGCCGGTCAAACTTAATCACGTGACTAAAACTTTATTTGATATAAACTATAGGTATAAAGTAGCATAAAGGTCACTTTAGCTGAAAAGTTTAGTTTTCATGCATCTGAATTTCGGACATTTTCTGTGAAAAACAATATGGGGACACAAAATTTGTAATTTCAGACGTTTTAAATCTGACAGCTGCATGCTGCCTAACTGACAACTGGCAAAACTGAAATAGCGTGGGATAATACCGTATGACCGAAAAAAAAACGGTGTCGAAGACGACCGGGGAATGTCAATCGTAGATAATTTTGACAAGGTTAATCTCTAGACGTCGTTTACATTGACATAAGTCGAAAATTGACATAAAACTTGTAAAAATTACAATAATTATAGAAAGATTAAAAAGGATAAAAGGTTTCCAGACACACAAATCTGTTTCCAAAAAAATATTTTATCTCGAATTTTAAACTACACCATTTAAAAATCATTTTTACTCAATATACTCGTAAAAATAAATTGCAATCTTCTTAAATTTTTCTACTGGCAGTAAGCGCCATTAAACACAAAGAAGATTACGGACCAAGTAAATGACATCTAGACCTTGACCTGGCCAAAATTATTATCGATTGTCATTCCTCAGGAGTCTTCAACGCCGCGTTTTTTCGATCATACGGTATTTGGATGCATGAAAAATGAAAACGTTAAATTCAAACTTTTTTTTTTAAATTCGAAATTTGGATTCATGAAAAATTGGCTTAAGAGTCTATTACGCTGTACTTTCGGGTCGCTCTCAGGGTTCAGGTAAAGTGGGTGTGTGGCCGAAGGAAATAGATATTATATTTCAGAAATCTGCCTAAGGCTTAGCCCGATCCTGTCGTGTTAAGCCACAGCCAAAATTCCAAACACACGTGCTTTGATTAAGCCTTGATTAAGGTTTGCAAAGCTTCAGCATTTGCCATAAAATAGCGAGCAATTTGTTACAAAACCATATAAATTATATATCACTGTAATCACAAAACTTCAATCTATTTCCATAGTGTAACGGAATTTTAAATTATGTCTTTATTTTCGAGAAAATTTAGTCCAAATATAAGGAATATTTTGTTGATGTTTGACCATCAAAACATTAAAAATAAAAAAGTTGTCTAAAAATGTGCTACAATACAGATATAGTATAATCCTTTATCTTTAATTTCCTTCTTTATTTGTGTAAAAATACCTAGCCAGTTTTACATAAAACCTCAAAAGATGAACGCTTATTTTGCTACTTTTTGGACTAGAGAAATGGACTCTTTAAGTAAAATAAAAGCTTTTTGGTTTATCGCTTTACTTAAAAAAAAACATTTCTTGTACAGTAAAGTTGTTAGAGTAGTTCCAGGTGGTTTGCAAAATTGTGGAGCTCCGGAACTGCGATGGCGAAGCTATTAAACGTCGTCCGGGTGTCCCTGACGGTCTCTCAAACACAATCGCTCCGATCAAACAATGGGCGCTAGCCTGTAGCTGACACCTCTCCATGGTAATGGCTTTCATTTACTATTTTCCACAGCAGCTGCTGCTGATACCATTCCGACAAACTCGCGGCCAACTTTTATAGGCAAACGTATATTTACTATATATTGGCAGAAAATACATGAAATAGTTAACTATAAAATCATGTTTTTATATTAAAAACAGCACTTGAGTAGACAGACCGACATTTGGAGTATAAATAAAATAACTAAACATTTTTTTCTTGAAAAGAATTCTTGTTTTTTCACCACTAGATGAATATACCGATTGCGCCTCCAAAGTGGCTCACCCTAATAACTTGTTTATTTTTTCAGATAAAAAAAACGAGATTTGGTATATTGTCAAGACTTAAATATAGGCCAACTTGGGTTTGCATCAAATTGGGAAAAATCATGTAAAATATAATTCCAGTAAACCAATTTGATGTAGATCCAAGGAATCGTTCACGTATACGTTGACCTAGACATGTTCTTATAGTAAACATTATTAATTAAAACAATTAAAGTCAGGTCGATGTAGCGTGATGTTTCAAGGCAAGCTCGTACTAAACATCGGTGCTGGAAATATACAAAGGAGATTTTTGAGCACGCACCCGCCGATGATTGGGACGAGCGGACAAATATAAAATGGTATGCTGAAGACAGAGAGAGGTTAGTTAGTTGCAATGACTAAAGAATCCAAGGACAAATATCACGGATCCAAGGACAAATAACGAGGATGTCACCAAACAGTGCCGTGGCACATATTTTTCTTAACCTAGCTGTTTGAAGCAATATTTATATTTTTTGATAATTGTTTTGACTACGCCTATGGTGTATCATCCTAATTAATTACGAAAAAAAACGTATTAAAATGTTAACAAAAGGTACAAAACTAGTATCGACGTATAGCACATATCAAGTACATATAGATGTTAATTGAAATTGAAGAATAATTATCGAATTCAATAAGAAAACGCTAAAAAGTTGGAGTGGACTGTTTATTTACCTATGAAACGTAACTCCTGGCTCTTTCTTATCGCTGCTGCTTTTACACTTGAAAGCTGAACAACTAATCACCATTGTAACAAAGTTTATACAAAGTTTACTACACACAAACTATTAAAAATCGCTAAAATTGTCGCTGGTGTCCAAATGATGACTCATTGTTTGCCACCATAACAAAAAAAAAATCACAAATTCTGCTGCAGCCCGTATAGAGGCGTTACATGTCCTTATATTCTTGAGTCATTGGTTAGTTGATTAGCCCATCGCAGTCCAACGTTCAGTGAGTTGGCCGGTCAGTGATTCGCGTCATTAGTCAGTTAGTTGGCCAGTCAGAACCAGTTGAACCATGTTCCTGTAATACCAGTGTACGATACATTGAGTCTTGGCATTTCCCGAATTTGTTACCTTGTGTATTACCTTTGTTGATTCCTTATGTATACAGTTATATGTCTAAATAAATGCATATTTTATCTGATGGTTGTTTTGATTAAGAGAGAGAACCTGGTATAGCGACCCTAGCAAACAACCCCCAACTAGGTCGCGACAATATTAAAAAAAAGTAAAGTAAAGATTTGAAGTTAACATCTCCTTTTTGGTGTCAGGGTTAATCTAGACGGGGCCTACTTTGTTTACGCGGAATCCGAACCGCGGTCCTCGGGCATATCATGGTCAATGGCCTACCAACTTGGCAAGTGTCTAAATCGTCTCCTACTTACGAGATATCCGATCTCATCCGGCCTCGAACCGGCGTGAATGAGCAGTGTGTGTCAATAGATTTTACACTTTTGCTTTGGACAACAGCGCGATACAGAGTTTTGAACCGGTCACCCGTCCATCCACTAGTATCGGCTTACGTCGCTTAACTTCGGTGTATTTGGTATATTAGTATATGACATAAATTAGAATTGATTGACATATTCAATTCTTTTCGGCCACTTCCTGTTTTACCGGAAATGACTATAACTTTTGATTTTTAAATGGCACTCTCGGTTTTTTTTACTTTATTCGATAGAAAATAACACTCTGAATAGAATGACATATAATATGTCAACTTTTGACATTTTCGCTTAAAACACAAGTAAATTTTAAATTTCAATCTGTGTTCCAAAACTCCTTGGAAAAATAGTTTCGTCTAATGTTTTTAGTGTCTTGGCCTGGCCGGTTAAAAGATGCCCTATTTTTAATCATATGTCAATTTTCCAAAAAGGAACGAGGTTGGTTTATTAGCGTATTTGGAAAAAGTATTGTTTTGCGAATAATTTGGTACCACACACTTGATATTTCGAGTCAAATTGTCGTTATGAATTACATGTTGCAATTTCAAATAAACCATCAATTCGAAAATATCAAAAGTTGACATATGATATGTCATTCTATTCAGAGTGTTCAGATCAACAGATGATGAAGACTAGTCTAGTCTTAGATGTTAGCTGATGATGCTAACGTGGTTAGCGAAACGCGCGTCCAGTGTAAAAGTAAAAGTGTTTTGGTGTTTTGTGGTGATGTAGTGTTTTATTTTGAAGTTCATTTTTGTAAACACCACTGCGTTAATCCAACGGAGACCAATTTGTCAGTGGTACTTAGCTAGTAAACAAATTTGCCTAACCCAGAAAAAATTAATTGCTTAATGTTTCAAGAGGTATATTTCCTTTCGTCAGTCGTCAGAAGCAAAAAAACATAAAGAACCAAGATTAAAAACTATTTAAATTATCTATAAACAATAATTATGCAAAAACACTTTATTTTTTAGCAGATACGTCAAATAATTGACGTTTCTGCTAAAAGCAGGTTATAAAAACCGTTGGCATTCTGTTAAAATGACATTATATGAAGTTACACTTCAAACTTACATTTACGTAATGAGGTAAAACCAAAAAGTTTCAAACCTTCTGTATATGATTATTTTTAGTTTATTTTTAATTTTTACTTATAGTGTGTTTGGTTGTTGTTGATCTTTAGATGTTCTCGATTCTTTTATCATAATTTTTGTGTTGGTTAAAGTCTAAAACTCCTGTGTCCCATAAATGCTGACAAATTTTAAATTTGTAAAAATCGCCTTTTTAAATTATCTTTATGTTCTTTAATTCGAACATTTAACGGTCTAGATGTTTCACCCAATATAAAATTTATCACATTCATATATTCACATTGTTATTTTGTATAGCACATTTTTATTTGTTGTTCAGTGTTCATTGGCTTAGTGTATGTTAAAATGGATCTAAGTGTATTTTGTGTTTCGAAGGATGTTCGTATGTTATATTGTTTTCCTATCCTTCTTATTTTTTCCGAAATGCCTCGTATGTATAGAATTTTAAGTTGTATAATATATTGTGTATTGGTCTTCATTGTGTATACTATTCTGGGTCTATGGTTTGTGATTTGTATTTCGTTTAATGTTGGGTCCATAAAAAATGGTGGATAATGAAAAATAATCTGTTTAATGAATTATTGTCTGAACATACCTATTATTTTTGTCCTAACATCATGAACATTTTTATCCTAACAACTTATTAACACCTTTTTTAACCAATACTGTAGTCTGTAGTTTGCTGTAACATTTAAATATCTATCTGTATTTGTTGTTTTTCTGTGAAAAAAACATAAAGAACCAAGATTAAAAACTATTTAAATTATCTATAAACAATAATTATGCAAAAACACTTTATTTTTTAGCAGATACGTCAAATAATTGACGTTTCTGCTAAAAGCAGGTTATAAAAACCGTTGGCATCATGAACCTAAATAAATAAAAACCGTCCTAACATCATGAACATTTTTATCCTAACAACTTATTAACACCTTTTTTACACCAATACTGTAGTCTGTAGTTTGCTGTAACATTTAAATATCTATCTGTATTTGTTGTTTTTCTATGAACGTCTAAACTCTTTGATCTAGACCAAATCTAGAGTTTTAGTGTCAAAGTTTATTTTGAAACTTTGACACTAAAACGTCAAGAAATGGCAAACGATTACCTGGATTACCTCTCTATACCCCTAAAGTAAACTTTATTGTTGGTTCGCGAGAATTTATATAAAATATAAGTTCATATATGTTTTTATACAAAGCTAATACCTACCATAAAAAAACTAAAATGCTAAAAAGTGTAATTCTTAATGCAAACTCTCAGTAAAATGTAAACTATTTCAAGAACAGATAAAGTTTCTGAATCCAGTTTTTAAAATCTAATTTAAGACCTGCATTAATTTATTAAATTTATTAGAATACTCAAAAGGTGTGGCAATTATTAGCATAAAAAATAAAATTAAATAAAATTACAATATGTATAACCTTAAAAATCAAATTTCTTAGAACTAAAAGCCCGAAGAAATATTGTGTGTGCATTTACAACCAATTCTTTAGTGCTAATGTATAATATCGAAATCTTTATGTCCGCATAAGGCCAAAATAAGTTTCTCTTATTAAATTGGTCCTGTCCCATTGTCATAGTCATCTCAGCCACATGACGGCCAAGATATTGCAAGGATTTTACTGACCATAGAGACTAGAGGGTAAAATTTTGATTCTTACATATATGCATACGTAGCAAAAACAATATTTTTTTACGATATTCTCGGATATATAACTTGGCTGTTACAGATAACTATAATCTGTAAAATTAAATAATAATAAAAATATTTTTTTGTACATTTCTTTTATTCTATTTTGTCTCCCTTTTAACTGCCGATAACTTTTTTATTTTTTTTTATAGAATGTTCATTGAAAAAAGAAAGTATTAGTTTTTAATCAAATTTTAATGCTTATTGAGAGATAGAGAATTCAGATTATGTAACTAACAGTATAACCAACTATTTAACTACATTAAAATTTTGTGATTAAAATCAATAAACAATATTAACCATTGATGGATCGTCATCATCATCATCATCATGCATCATTATCACCATCATCATCATTCTCAGCTTATTCAACCATTTCCAATTATGGTGTAGCCTCCCTCACATGTTTAGATACTCTCTTTGTAGTTGGGCCCGTCGTTGTTGTTTTGTTGTCTATTGTTGGCTATGCGGGCTCAAGATATCACTGTTAATTTCCCAATATCATGGTCCCATCTCAGGTTCCATCTTGTAATTTTACTTTTAATGGTACCGTAATTTTTGTGGTCCATCTTTTGTCTGTCCTGCTCAGGTGTCCTGCTCATTGACAGTTGAGGAATTTGATTATGTGGATGACATCTATTACCTGGGGCTTTTGTCGTATCCACTCTATTCTTTTACGGTCTTTCTTGGTTATTCCCAGCATATTTCTTTCTATTGAGCATTGTGCGACCTGCAGTTTTCTTATAATGTCCGTTTTAAGAGTCCAGGTTTCGCATGCATGACCTATGCATGACTGGTAGTACCCATTGGTAAAAAAACATAGGTGTATATATTATACAATTTCAATAAAACTGATAAAAAAGAACAGGATATGTATCTAATAATCTAATACTAGTTGAAGCCTAGGCGCATCCGCCACGACATCAGGAAAAAAAATACTTTTTATTTTTTTTTTAATTAATTGAAAAACAAAAAATCTGGCGAAGACTTTTCTCTCTTTTCGTAAAAAAGCAACTTTCTAAAGCATGTCGTTACTTCAGTAGAGACGACACAGATAAACATTAGCATTTTATATATGTAGAAATTTTTGATATCAGAAACAAATATCCTATCCAATAAACTTGAACTATATAGGGTGTCCCAATTAAAACAATTTTTTTTAGTTTATATCAATAACTGTGAAATTTGACACCGCGTAACATTTTTGGTAATAACCTTACAACATAATTGTTTAATTAATTTTCTATCTCTAAAAGTATAGAAGTTGTAGTCAGTTAAAACTGGGACAAAATAAAATAAAACAGCGCCGAAGCTTCCATTGATGCGGGTGATGCGTCGCATCCCTTCAAAATGTTGTAATCTTTGGTTGTAATGCATTTTTATTTAAAAAAGTCACTGAGATCTCCTATAATAAATTAAAATTCTCAGTAAATTTATTCAAGTAATTAAATTCATTTTCAATTATTTAATGTGTGTATTCGTCGAGCTTTATAGATAACGCTAAGACCCACGCTAACCGCTAAAAATAAAAATATCTCGACAGCGCGATGATGCGACTGTCCTCGTTACATCGCCGCCGAACGCGAGCCGGGGTCAGCGAACTTTCCGGCCGCGATTAGGTCTCCCGTTCGCTGTTTTAGTCGGTGGGTGGCGCGGTTTTTAAACACATATCGTTCGCGGTATAATGTATAATTATATGGTATAAATATATGGCCGATTGCCAATGACCTACGCTAAACGCTAAACATAAAAAATATCTCGATAAGGCGATGATGCTACTGTCCTCGTTACATCTTGAACGCCGCCGAACTTTCTGGCCGCGATTACGTCTTCCGTTTTACATTTGCTGTTTTAGTCGGTGGGTGATTTAAACACATCTCGTTCGCGGTATAAAATAAAAAAATACCGTCGCGCGTCGCAATGACCGATTTTGGGTGCGGCTGTAAAATAGAAATAATTTTGCAATCATCCTTCCAGTTCTACGGTGTATTCAGGAAAATTAAAAACTATTGAAGAATGACCTCAAAATCATATTTTGAATATTAATACTAAATTAAAATCGTGTATTCGTCATTTTATTGAAAATATTTATAAAAGTGGGCACTGGTTATATGTGGTTGTAAGGTACTCAATAAACTTTTTTGTTGGCGTTGTCTACTATTTTTTCTAACAGATACTCTCAGAGCTTTGATTTTTTTCACCTAAATTTAGTTCATTCAATTGGTATGATTATTAGCCGACCATACCAAGTTTAGTTAGTTTTTTTTTGGGGGGGGGGGGTAAGGGGATGGGAGGGGGATAAAAATTTAAAAAAATCGTAACTCCAAAATTACAGTAGCTAGCGAAACGCGGTTTTCAAATTAAGATTAGGAATAATATTTGCAACAAAATTTGTAATAACATTTTTTTTTAGAATGAGTGGGAGGGGGGTTAATCACTTCGACCTTACAGATCCATTGTGTCCCCCTTTCTTGAATCATAACTCATAATACAGTCCCAGGGCTTTGACAAAAGCCAGTATCTGGGACGGTTTTATAGAGGGTAGTTCTCCATCTCCAATATCAGTCGTACCAAAATTCATGGCACGAATGGTTGTCGTCTCGGCGCACTCAGTGATGAGGTGTACTGGTGTTTCACCATCTTCCCCACAGAATCTGCATTCGCCGTTTCTTCTTAGTTTCAATCTACTGAGGTGTTCATTGAGGAGACAGTGTCCTGTTAAAAACCCCGATCCCTGTTCCCGTATTGGTTTTGGAAGCATCAGTATACCAAGTTATGGTATGGTCTTTTAACTGCTGGGCAAGCGTTTCGCTCTTCCAATCCTTCTTATTGCTCAATACTACATTGACATGGTCAAAGTTGTACGTTCTTGGCATATCGTCCACTGGGAGTTGCAGGAGTGGTATTTTCTTTTTGAGGGTGTTCCAAGCCCCTGATCTGACAATTCTCCCAGTACTAATTCCGTTAGTGACCATTCTAATCATTGTCGCATTGGCATATCTACCAATGACAATGTGCAGTGGTGTTAGATCTAGAATGACCTCCATTGCTGCTGTTGGACAGGTTCTCATGGCTCCTGTGATGCAAACACATGCTAGTCTCTGGACTTTGCATAGGTTTAGCCTTGCCGTCCGTTGCTCAGTTTTGTGTACCAGGCAACTGCTCCATAAGTAATCATGGGTCTTACTATCATGGTATACATCCAGCGCAAAATGTTAGGGGAGCAGCCCCATCTATTTCCGGCCAGTCTTCTGCATATCATGAGAGCCTTTATGGCTTTGCTGGTAGTGTTCTTAATATGCCTGTTCCACAGGAGTTTACTGTCCAGGGTTATTCCCAGGTATTTAACTTCCTGTGTTGGCAGTATTTCCTTTCCATCTAGTTGGATTCTTTTCAAGTTTTTCAGACTTCGCCTTCTGGTGAATGGCACTATCGCGGTTTTGTCTGAGTTGATACTCAGCCCGACAGTCCTACACCATCTCTCAGTGATACGGAGTCCTCTTTGGATAATATCACACAAGGTGCCTTCATGTTTCCCCCGAGCGATCATGACTATGTCATCTGCATACCCAATGCAGTGTATTCCCGCTAGAGTTAATTCATCTAGTAGTTCATCCACCACCAAGCTCCACAGCAAAGGGGAGGTTACTCCACCTTGTGGAGTTCCTTGCGTTGTTTTAACAGCTACAGTTTTGGTGCCCATCTGAGCCTCTGCTGTTCGTGTTGACAGCATTTCCCAAAACCAGCGAATAATAGTTCTGTTCACCCCTCTTGTTTCTAGAGATCGCCTGACCACCTTATGTGGTATATTGTCAAACGCCCCCGCAATATCCAAGAAGGCACAAATTGCTGTTTCTTTGCTATCCAGACTTGTCTGTATTAGCTCCGTTAATTGGTACAGAGCAGTTTCTGTGGATCTGCCCGTTCTATATGCATGCTGACTATCATGCAGTGGTTTAACCTTTAGATGATTTTCTCCAATATGGTTGTCAACTACTTTCTCCAGCGTTTTTAGTATGAACGATGTGAGACAAATAGGCCTAAATGACTTGGGATTTGTCCAGTCAGTTTTGCCTATTTTGGGTATGAAGATTACTTTTGCTCTTCTCCATGTGGTTGGTATATATCCCATCGCTAGACTGCTTCTTGTAATGCTTAGTAGATGGTGAGTAGCTATTTGCTGACCCTCCTTTAGAAGGGCAGGAAAGATCCCATCCACTCCTGCTGCTTTATAGGGCTGAAAGGTGTCGATCGCCCATTTCAGCTTTTGTTCTGTTATTACTAGCTTGACCACTTCCCAATCTTCCCTGCAAGGATTGTGGGGTTCAGTGGGAGCTACATAAGTATCAATAGGTATGCTACCTGGAAAGTGTGTATAAAGTAGGAGATTTGCTCTCTCTTCCTCTCCCTCCGTGTAGCTTCCGTCAGATTTCTTAAGTGCCATGTTGGGGATAGATCCACTCTTGGCCATAGCTTTGGATTCCTTCGAGTTTCTGTTTAGGGTGTGATTCCTCCTAATTTGAACTCGATGATTCTGTGATCTGATAGGGAGGGTTCCGTTGAGACCCTCCATTGTTTCACGTAACTGATTACACCAGCACTCCCGATTGTTAAATCTAACACTTCTGCCCGCGTTTTTGTCACAAACGTGGGGCTGTTCCCTATATTGAGAACTTCAAGATTGCATTCTAAGAGGAATTTAAGTAAACACTCAACTCTAGTGTTAGTGTTAGTGCTTCCCCATACCTCATTGTGTGTATTGGAGTCGCATCCCAATAGCAGAGGTAGTCGCCGTTGGCTGCAGAATCGCACGAGCTCCCGTACCTCCGGAGGCGGTGCCTCCCCGTCACCCGGAAAGTAAGCAGAGGCAATCACGATGTTTTTACTGCAATCCTCGATATTAAGCTGAACCATGATAGGAACAAGATCTGGGGTTGTAAATTCTGAAACACATGTGTAGTTAATGTCCTTTCTTATAAGAATACAGGCTCAGGGAAATTCCTGCCTGTTATCATATATTACCTTTGAATTTTTTCCAGACAAACCTCTAATTTGTCCCTGATACACCCAGGGTTCCTGGGCTAGTACCATTGCATAATGATTTTTCTCAAAGAGTCTTGCTATTGTAGCGGAAGACCCTTTTGCATGGTGCAGGTTTATTTGGGATATCCCATGCATGGGGGGGGAGGAAGAAAGGATGTTGGGTTTAGAGGTAAGCTCCCGACCCTTGCTAAAGGAGGTGGTAGCTTGAGTGCCACTAGCGCAGGACGGTCCCGCGCAAGTGTCAGCCACCTCTCCTGTAGTTTTCTTTGGGGGTTTGACCCCTTGGAACTTTCATTGTTCCTGTTCCCAGTGTCGCTAGGGGGTTTCCCCACAGCTTCTCCGGTGGTGTTTTTACTGTTATTTCTGGATCTCATAGTGTTCCCACGAGTCGCTAGGGATAGTCAGTCCACTTCTACAGAGCCCCGCATGTAGAAGTAAGGGGTAAATACAATGGGGTGCCCCCTGATGCCCCAAGGTTGAGACCAGTAATGGCTAGTCAATAACATCAAAATCAGTCAAAGTTGCAAAGTTTCATTAACATATTTTAGTATGGGCGGCTATACGTGCCTCCCGGCGCCAATTTTTTTTTAACCTGTTTCATTTTTTGTATATTTTATTTTTGTAACTTCAAAACTAACTTCAAAACTAGACATATAGACTAATAAAAAAAAGAAAAAAAATTGTATTGGTAAATAATTGCTAATTGCAATTGTTACTTATTACAGCCCCTTGTATTGACGCCACGCTACGCCGCTGTCTATAAGGTAAAAATTAATATAATTTCAAAAAATAGAAATAATCATAGTCCCACAATTATTGTGAACCTAGACAACTTTTCTAACTAAAAGAATTTCGGACTTCCATTATCCTTATTTATTTTGCTTGCACAGCGTTTCGGTCAGAAGTATTACTGACGTTATCAATATTATCTCTACATGTACGACTTGACGAACATAAAAAACATACGCAAAGAAGTGAAACAAAGAAGTCGAGCATTGCAGATCATGTGTGGTCGAAGCACCAAGCACCACAACATAAAATGGTCGGACACCCGGGTGGTCCACAAAGGACCCCATTGGAAAAAGCACAAATTTAAAGAGGCCGTATTCATTTCTAACAGTAAGAAAATCTGTAGTAATCCAAGTATGGAAACCTCAACAATATGGCAACCACTCATAAAACGCTCCAATGCAGGTGTTCTTAGTGGAAGTATATTAAGGGGTGGTCGGGTGGTAGATCTCGATAAAACAAAACATATGTTCTCTTTATCGTTTTTCATCAAAACAAGTCCAAAATAACGGAGTTATTTAACTTCCAATTTCCAAAAAAAAGATTTTTTGCTAAAATTTTGAGAACCTCTGGATCTTTTCTGGATTTTCTTTCTTGTAAATTTAATCTCACACCTTGCCATATTATCCAGAAATTATGTTTTTAACTAAAAAAATTCCAAAAAATTTTACAAAAAATTTCGAATTTTCAAAAAAAAATGTTACGCGAAAAAAGCTCATAGGCGTGTTTCTGGGGTTGAACTATACTACCAGTTAAAATACTTGCACTTATTTCTGGGACACCCTCTATACCCGGTGCGTCTCAAAAGTGGCTCACTCCTATAACTTTTTTTATTTTATCAGATAAAAAACGAGATTTGGTGTATTAACTAGAATATGACATAAATTAGAATTGATTGACGTATTCAATTTTTTTCGGCCACTTCCTGTTTTACCGAAAATTACTAGAACTTTTGATTTTTAAATGGCACTCTCGGTTTTTTTTACTTTATTCGATAGAAAATGACACTCTGAATAGAATGGCATATCATATTATGTCAACTTTTGACATTTTCGTTTGAAACAAAATTTAATTTTAAATTTCAATCTGTGTTCCAAAACACTTAATTTTTAATCAAGGAGCCTTTCAAAAATAGATTTGATAGTCTAATGTTTTTAGTGTCTTGTCCTGGCCGGTTAGAAGATGCCCTAATCGTATTTTGATCATATCTCAATTTTTTCAAATGGAACGAGGATGGCTCATTAGCATATTTGGAAAAGGCATTTTTTACGAATAATTTGGTCCCACGCACTTGGTATTTCGAGTCAAATTGTCGTTCTGAATAGCATGTTGCAATTTCAAATAAACCATATTCGAAAATGTCAAAAGTTGACATATGATATGTTATTCTATTCAGACTGTCATTTTCTATCGAATAAAGCAACAAAACAACGAGGATACCACTTAAAAATCAAAAGTTGTAGTCATTTCCGGTGAAACAGGAAGTGACAGAAGACAATTATTGTTAATACGTAAATCAATCCTAATTTATGTCATATGTCAATATACCAAATATCGATCTTTTATTTGAAAAAATAAAAAAGTTATAAGGGTGAGCAACTTTTGAGACGCACCCGGTATATGATTTTTTTATTGCAGTCTTTTTTGCTGACACTGTATAAGTCACAATCTAATAATTGCTTTTGGCAACCGAATTCAAACAAGCGGGCTCAAAAAAGCGTACACCAACCGCCCCCATTGTTAATAATAAACGCTGCGGTTCATGCTCGGCCCGAAAAAACCTTTTTTATCGGTCTTGCGGCCAGGGCGAGCGCATGTACAGGACCACCGATAAATTCATTATTTTGTGTTCAAACAGGGATAAAAATGTTGGCGAGGCCCGAGCGCTCCGCAAAACAAAACTAAAATAATAATTAATCTGTCAAAATCACGCACGTAACATCATAATGCGCAAATCGCGCGCCGTGTGCTGTCAGAGGCACGCCGAGGGATGGGGGGTGGCGAAGCCCGGGGGCTAAAAAGCAAGGGGGGAGGCAAGGAAATCAGATATGTGCCCCTCTGTGCAGTTGAAAGGTAGATTTAAAAGTTTTGGTAGTGGAATTGTGGATGCTGTTGTTTTTTTTTCTTTTTTTGTATAAAACGTTTCAGTATACACCTCTAAATTTTGAATATTAAAACTAAATTAGACGTATTTTAAAAAAAATATCTCAAATTTACTTCCGGTACCGGTACAAAAATTTCTAGTTTCTCGTTTATGAACAGCTACTTTTTTATGAAAGAAAAGTTGCTACGCACAGGTTTGTCCTAGCCTTCTTAGTTCCTGAAATACAGGACGAATTTGAAATTGTTGCATTTTTCGACCCCTTTTGTATTTCGGTTATCTTATAATTTATCGAAAAGGTGAAAACTGTGTCCCTTGGAGTTTTTCACGTAGAATGCATTGACGTAACTAGTTGTCATTTCGAAATAGTCATGAATCATTTTGATGCACTTGTGCAATAATTTTACTTATTTTATTTTTTTATTTTGATGTCGAATAAATTATTGGATTGCTTTTATTGCCTAATTTAAACAGGCGGCCTATGTTAAAAATATGTAAGTATATACCGAGTGAGTCTCAAAAGTGGCTCACCCCTATAACTTTTTTATTTTTCAGCGAATTTTAGTTAGCGAAAAAACGAAATTTAGTATGTTAGTATATGACATAAATTAGGATTGATTAACATATTAAATTATTTTCGGTCACTTCCTGTTTTGCCGGAAATAACTATAAATTTTGATTTTTAAATGACACTCTTGGTATTTATTTACTTCATTTGAATGACATTCTGAATAGAATGACATATCATATGTCAACTTCTGACATTTTGAATTCATAACTGCCATAAAGTGCGAGTGCCATGGCCATAACTGTAACGGCAATTTGACTCGAAATACTAAGCATGTGGTACCAAATTATTAGTAAAAAAAGCTTTTTCGAAATATGCTAATGAGCCATCCTCATTCCATTTGAAAAAATTGAGATATGATTAAAAATACGATTTGCGCATCTTGTAACAAGCCAGGACAAAACACGAAAAACATTAACAATCAAATCTATTTTTCCAAGGCTCCTTGATTGAAAATTGTTTTTATGTCACTCGAGATTGAAATTTAAAATACGATTTCTTCTTAAGCAAAAATGTCAAAAATTGACATATGATATGTCATTCTATTCAGAGTGTCATTTTCTATCGAATAAAGTAAGAAAATACCGAGGGTGCCATATAAAAATCAAAATTTGTAGTCATTTCCGGTGAAACAGGAGGTGACCGAAAACAATTGAATACGTCAATCAGTCCTAATTTATGTCATATACTAAAATACCAAATTTCGTTTTTTTTTTATTTGAAACAACAAAAAAGTTATAGGGGCTAAACCGCTTTTGAGGCGCACCCGGTATAGTAAGTATCCATGACACTCTAGATTGAAATTTAAAATACGATTTTTTCTTAAGCGAGAATGTCAAAAATTGACATATGATATGCCATTGTATTCAGAATGTCATTTACTATCGAATAAAGCAAGAAAATACCGAGGGTGCCATTTAGAACTCAAAAGTTATTGTCATTTCCGGTAAAACAGGAAGTAACCGAAAACAATTGAATATCTCAATCAGTCCTAATTTATGACATATACTAATATACCAAATCTCGTTTTTTTATCTCTTAAAAATAAAAAAGTTATAGAGGTAAGCCTCTTGTGAGACGCAACCGGTATAGTAAATATCAGTGAAACGAAGCATTTTAGGACAGAAGTTTATACGAACTTTTTACTTATATTTATGTGCAGAATATGCTGCCGAAGTTTGCGAAATATAATTCGGACCACCCTGTATGCATATAAGCTAGGACTAAGCACACTGATCTTCATCACGACTTGTTCTTAAAAAGTGTGATGAAGTAACAATTACTCTTAAATATGGCCCTACTAAAAAAGTATATGTTAAAATATGGCCCTACTAAAAAAGTATATGTTAGAGGATTCATTACCTAATCTTTGGACAGTATTAAAATTTCAAAACTTATTAGAGGTTAAGGAATTATTTCAAATAGAGAGGGTGGTAAAATAGATTAGAAATAATATTATTTGTAGTTATCCTGATGATAATAGAAGGTTTATTGCGGCTATAACATTGTTAGTTCTTATATCAATGAGTTTATTATAAAATTTGTAGCAAATAACTGCAATAAATAAATACTATTAATTCCATAATTCCAAACTACTTAAATAATAATTAAAATCCGTACGAGTGTAGTTCTAGGATGAAATGAAGCATTTCAAAACTATAATCACGTACTCTTACCTTTTCTGAACAGGGTACATCTCTAAATTTGGTACTGTTAAAATTAAAATTTTTATATTAAAACTTACTTATATCATATGTATTTTAAGAATCTTATCTAAAATTTACTACTAAACCTGTACAAGGGTAGGCGAGAGGGGTTATGTATTTGAAAAATTTAATCACTTATTCTAGCCTTTCTGAAAAGTGTATACATCTAAATTTTGTATGTTAAAAATTATATGCAACTTCCATGTATTTCAAGGTTTAAGAAATTTACCTAAACAGTAACTAAACCTGTACGAGGGTAGCTACCTGGGTGAATAAGGGTGAGAGATGAAAATTAATACATACATTTATAAAATTTAATCATCTATTTTGACCTTGTGTGCACATGTGACACTAAGTACACACATAAATTTGGTATAATTAAATATTTGAAAGACATGAGATTCATAAACTGTACGATTATGAAAAAATTAAAGTAAAAAAATCGTTTTTGCCTTGTATATAAATTACAGTCTTCAAAGTTCAAACATACATAATTAACTATTTGAACCTTTCACTACGCGACGCAAAATATTAATTAAAAATGTTTTCCGATAAATTTTACAAGAATCACGACCAAGCGATGCTTAGAAATTCCCCACCTTTCGTTTCCAGCCTTTCCATTGGAAAAAGCAAACTATGCACACACCGAAAGCGATCTATCACAAAAAACAATTGGCGCCATCTGGTTATCGGGCTTTGTTTTAATTAGGAAAACAAAGGAAAAGTTCCAAGACGTCATGGAGGCAAACTCTTTTGTCGTCGTCAACTTCTTTGACAGCGGAATGAAAACTTTGAAATATGGAAGAATAGGGTTATGGTTTAAATTAATTTCAAATGAGACAACTCCGGTCGATTTTGTTCATTTATATAGCAACTTTTTTGTCGTAAAGAACAGTTTATCTTCTTTTACAATTTTTCCTAAATATATTAATGATTTTTCAACGCGTTTATTACATAAATACATGGGAGTGCAGGGTGGCTGTTACTTACACATATTTTAAAAAAATTATCTGAAATTTACTTCTAAACCTGTACGATGGTAGGTAAATAGGGGTGAGAGGGGTTAAGTTGTACATTTGAAAAATCTAATCACGTATTCTAGCTTTGCTGAAAAGTGTATAAATATAAATTTTGTATATTGAAAATTAAATCCAACTTACATGTATTTCATGTTTTAAGAAACTTACCTCAACTGTATTTCTAAACCTGTACGAGGGTAATTTTATGGATGAATAGGGGTGAGAGAGGTAAATGAGTACATACATTTGAAAAATATAATCATCTATTTTGACGTTATCGGAAAAGTGCACACTTAAATTTGATATAATGAAATAATTGAAAGATATGCGAGAATCATAAACTGTAAGATTATGAAAAAAAAACTAAATTCGTTTTTGCTTTGTATAAAGTCTTTGTACACAGTCTTCAAAGTTCAAACATACATAATTAACTATTTTGATCCTTTCACTACGCGACGCAAAATATTAATTAAAAATGCTTTCCGATAAATTGTACACGAATCACGACCAAGCGATACTTGGAAATTCCCCATCTTCTGTTTCAAGCCACTTTTCATTGGAAAAAGCAAACTATGCACACACCGAGAGCGATCTATCACAAAAAACAATTGGCGCCATCTGGTTATCGGGCTTTGTTTTAATTACGAAAACAAAGGAAAAGTTCCAAGACGTCATCGTCATTGAGGCAAACTCTTTTGTTGTCGTCGACTTCTTTGACAGCAAAATGAAATCTTTGAAATATAGAAGTATAGGGTTATGATTTACATTAATTTCAAACGAGGCAACTCCGGTCGATTTTGTTCATTTATAATATAATCTTCGTTTACGATTTTTACCGAACATATTTATGATTGTACAACACGTCTATTTAATATGGGAGAGCAGAGTGGGTGTTACTTACATATATTTAAAAAAAATATCTGAAATTTACTTCTAAACTTGTACAAGGGTAGGTGAATAAGGGTGAGAGGCATTAAGTTGTGCATTTGAAAAATCTAATCACGTATTCTAGCCTTTCTGAAAAGTGCATACCTCTAAATTTTGTATATTAAAGAGTAAATGGAACTTACATGTATTTCGAGTTTTAAGAAACTTTCCACAACGGTATTTCTAAACATATACGTGGTTAGGTTGTGATTGAAATGAATTCTAATCATCTATTTTGACCTTATCTGAAAAGTGCACAACTAAATTTGGTATAATGAAATAATTGAAAGATATATGAAAATCAGAAACTGTAAGATTATGAAAAAGTTAAAAACTTAAAAATCGTTTTTGTTTTGTATGTAAATTACACAGTCTTCAAAGTTCAAACATACATAATTAACTATTGTTATCCGTTTACTACACGTCGCAAAATATTAATTAAAAATGTTTTCCGATAAACTTTACACGAATTACGACCAATCTCTTGAAAATTCCCCACCTTCTGTTTCCAGCCACTTTCCATTGGAAAAAAATCAAACTGTGCACACACAGAAAGCGATCTATCACAAAAACAATTGGCGCCATTATTGGGATTTGTTTTAATTACGAAAACAAACGAAAAGTGCCAAGACATCATGGAAGCAAACTCTTTTGTCATCAACTTCTTTGACAGCGGAATGAAAACTTTGAAATATGGAAGAATAGGGTTATCATTTTAAATTAATTTCAAATGAGACAACTCCGGTCGATTTTGTTCATTTATAAAGCAACTTTTTTTGTCGTAAAGAATCGTTTATCTTCTTTTACGATTTTTCCTAAACATATTGATGATTTTTCAACGCGTCTATTACATGAATACATGGGAGAGCAGGGTGGCTGTTACTTACATATATTTTTTAAAAAATTATCTGAAATTTACTTCTAAACTTGTACGATGGTAGGGGAATAGGGGTGAGAGGGGTTAAGTTGTACATTTGAAAAATCTAATCACGTATTCTAGCTTTTCTGAAAAGTGTATAAATATAAATTTTTTATATTGAAAATTAAATGCAACTTACATGTATTTCATGTTTTAAGAAACTTACCTCAACTGTATTTCTAAACCTGTACGAGGGTAATTTTATGGATGAATAGGGGTGAGAGAGGTAAGAGAGTACAAACATTTGAAAAATATAATCATCCATTTTGACGTTATCTGAAAAGAGCACGCTTAAATTTGGTATAATAAAATAATTGAAAGACATGAGAATCATATACTGTAAGATTATGAAATATTTAAAAACCAAAAAAATCGTTTTTGCTTTGCATATAAATTACACAGTCTCTCAAGTTCAAACCTACATAATTAACTATTTTGATTCTTTCACCACATGACGCAAAATATTAAAAGTGTTTTCCGATAAATTTTACACGAATAACGACCAAGCGATGCTTGGAAATACCCCTCCTTCTGTTTCCAGCCACTTTCCATTGGAAAAGTAAACTATGCACACACAGAAAGCGATCTATCGCAAAAAACAATTAGCGCCATCTGGTTATTGGACTTTGTTTTAATTAGGAAAACAAAGGAAAAGTTCCAAGACGTCATGGAGGCAAACTCTTTTGTTGATGAAATGAGACAACTCCTGTCGATTTTGTTTATTTATATAGCAACCACTTTTTTGCAATAAAGAATCATTTATCTTCTACGATTTTTCCCGAACATATTGATGATTTTTCAACGCGTCTATTTAACATGGGAGAGCAGAGTGGGTGTTACTTATATATATTTTAAAAAAATTATCTGAAATTTACTTCTAAACTTGTACAAGCGTATAAGGGAGAAAAGGGTGAAGTTGTGCATTTGAAAAATCTAAAGATGTATTCTAGCCTTTCTGAGAAGTGTATACCACTAAATTTTGTATATTGCAAATTAAATGTAACTTATATATATTTCAGTTTTCAAGAAATTGTATCAATGGTATTTCTAAACTTGTAGGAGGGTAGTTTTATGGATGAATAGGGATGAGAGAGGTAATGCGTAAAAACATTTAAAAAACAACCTCATCTGAAGAGTGCACACCTAAATTTGGTATAATAAAATAATTGAAAGATATGAGAACCATAAACTGTAAGATTATGAAACACACATAAACAAAAAATCGTTTTTGCTTTTTACGTAAATTACACAATTTTTAAAGTTCAAACATATCTAATTAACTATTTTGATCCTTTCACTACACGACGCAAAATATTAAAAATGTTTTCCGATAAATTTTACACGAATAACGACCAAGCGATGCTTGGAAATACCCCACCTGAAATTGCTCAGCTTTCGTTGCCAGCCACTTTCCATTGGAAAAAGCAAACTATGCACACACCGAAAACGATCTGTCACAAAAAACAATTGGCGGCATCTGTTTATCAGGCTTTGTTTTAATTAAGAAAACAAAGGAAAAGTTTCAAGACCTCATGGAGGCAAACTCTCTTGTCGTCGTCAACTTCTTTGACAGTTGAATAAAAACTATAAAATATAGAAGAATAGGGTTATGATTTAAATTAATTTCAACTGATACGACTCTCGTCCATTTTCTTAATTTATTTAACAACAACCTTTTTGCCATAAAGAACCCTTTATATTCTATTTTACGATTTTTCCTGAGCATATTGATGATTTTTTCAACGCGTCTATTTAACCTGGGAGAGCAGAGTGGGTGTTTTTCCTAACCTATTATAGGATAGGTCAATAAAATAAGTTATTAGCCGTCAAAGGCAGGCTGTGGACGCGGTCAAAACCTCTATGTCCGGCTCCGTCGAACAATCGGCTGCATTGAACGACTCCTGCAGCACGATAATGGCCTTCGGACAGCTGCAGGTGATGGAAATGCCATTTCCCACCTTCGTGCGACGTGTAAAATATTAATTTTCCACGATTTTCCTTCGCCTAATTTACTGACGCGTACCTACACCCAATGGCGGTTGGTTCATAAATGCTGCAATGCTGTAGACCGCACAAAAAAGTACTTAAGCAACCGCTGAATACCTGTTATATAAATATATAGCTTGTATAGTCTTGTTTACCGCTGGTAAAGTCAGTTGAATAATATATTTTCTTCTATCTGAGTTATAACTGAGCCACATAAACAGGTTCTCTAAGCAACAGGCAGCGTAAAGATCTGTATACATTATCGTTTTGATTCCAAATTAACGTTTTGATTCCGAAAAATATTATTTAGTTGTTTTAAATAACTAATTCACTGTCCGATATTGTACAAGCGCGGTTTTAGGAAAAGGGTAATGGGAGTAATCATCCCCCCCCGGGAGATCAAACTTCAGAAAAATAATTTAGTAAGTTTTACATTAACTGAAACTTTAGATGAAAAATTCTTTAGGAATTTAATTTATTTCATATCATATTTTTGTTAGAATAAGGATAATTTGTTAAAACTAATAAATGATATTCGGAATTTAAAAACGGTGTAACTATCTGAACATGTCATTCTTTCGCGCTCGAAAAAGAACTGTGTGTTCGACGCAATACTCTCTATGTCTCCGACCCCATATGCGGCACGTGAACGTTCTGTGCGTTTCGACTATAACTCCTCGCAGTCCTCGCATCCGCTTGTTTAGTGATCGTCGTCAGGCAAGTGAAAAAACTTATTTGCTTCAACAGTCGAAGAATCCATTAACCTCCGCTTTCTGCATATACATACTATATAAAGAACTTTCCGAAGTTCGGTTAAGAGCTCTCATCTCTCCTAAAACGCCGACTATCTTAAAAATTGTAATTCAGGGTATAGCCAGCACACCTCGACAATTAACTGGATGTACCTACTCCCTTTGCTTATTCTATTCTATAACCAATATTTCAAGTTAATAAACTGACTGCGGTACACAAAATTATTTATTACACCAACATGACATGCCAGTAAGAATCTCTCAGTCTCAGATTTAATGCCAGCAGGTTTAAGAAAAGTAAATGTAAGAAAATAATAATTATTCATACTAACAGCTATTAAATTGAAGGATGCGAAGGACATTGACAGGTTTGAAAAAGTGTAGTTTGTGATGTTGAAAAAATAATAAATTAAAAAAGTATTTTTACGCGTAAAAAATGTGTTTTTACGTGTAACAAATAGATAGTTTTTTACCTGTAACAAATAGTTTTTAATACGTAAAAATAGTTTGGTTTGGTTTCTTCCTTCCTACGAGAGATGGCACATGTTTTTTGAAACACCTTGTCGATACATAAAAACAAACGCCTCTAATTGCATATAATCACTTTTATAATTTAGTGTCAGTCAAAAATCAAAGTGGTTCTATTATGCCTGAGGTAAATTTAACAAATTACTTAGGTTTTTTTTTTTAATTTAAAATAACAAACCAACCATAGGGGCATTCTACGCCCGCAGAGATGGATGTCACATTGTTTCAGTCGATACTTTCCAAGTGGAAAGTGAACATCTGCTTTCCATATCCATTCCCTCTCAACACTACCCCTAGTTTCCCGTAAATGCCCTCAGGTAAAACTCTTATAGGTAGGACTGTAAATATGCTTATATGTCTTTGCGTATATAAATGGTGAACAAGATAGGTATTATACAGGGTGTCTTTTAAATAATTGCAAAAATTTTAACTGGTAGGTAAAAATAATTATTGAAAAGTTTACATTATTCGTGAAATTGTCCGGAAAAAACTGTGTCGCAGATGATTCTGAAATTTCTTAACGATATATCAAAGTTTTCCAATGCTTTGACCTTTTATGTAACACACACATATGTACTTTGCATATTTGCGTGAATTTCATAGTAATTTTAATGTTCTACACAATAAATTAAGAATATTAATTTTCATTTATTAAAAATTTTATATTAATACTAGCTTGTACCCTCGACTTCGTTCGCGTCGAATTAATCATTTGTAATGGTGATGATAAAGCAAAGCAAGAATATCCATTAACATACAAACTGGATAAAATTTTCTCACATTTATGTCAACATGAGAAAAAACAATCGAGAAACCCCTCCTTATCGAACTTCTACACCCCACAGTCAATCCGTTTGCCAAAAATCAGCTTTAAACGTCAAGCAGTTTAAGCAGAATCGTGATTACTCAATGATCATATTATATAAAACACCCTGTATACATTTTTAAAAAAATCTTAAAATATGTAAAACAACGATATAAAATATACGTGTTTAAGAGTTTTTTCCGAAAAACTCGCCCGTTTTTAAATAAAAAGTATTCTAATATTTGAGGGGTGGTTTGACCCCCTTAGAATTCGAGTTTTGAAAAATCCCTTCTTATCGAACCTCTACACCCTAAAGTCAATCCGTTTTCCAAAAATCAGCTTTTTTGACGTCAAGCGCTGTAAGCAGGATCGTGATTAATCAATGATCAGATTTTTCGAAACACCCTGTATACATTTTTAAAAAATCTTAAAATATGTAAAAAACAAAATAAAATACACGTGTTTAAGCGTTTTTTCGGACACTTGACCGTTTTTTAAATAAAAAATATTGTAATATTTGAGGGGTGGTTTCAACCCCTTGGAACTGGAATTTCGAAAAATCCCTTCTTATCGAACCTCTACACCCTAGATCAACCTGTATGCCAAAATTGAGCTTCTTACGTTGAGTGGTATGAGCAGGATCGTGATTAATCAGTATGTCAGTCACATAAGGATTTTATACATTAGTATAGATATCAATAGATCACCAAAAGTTAGGGCGATGTTTGACGATGCGGTGGATGGATGGGTAACCGTGATGTTAACTTTACTGTGGTTAACTATGATGTGGGTAAAGTAGTGCTGTTGTTCCGTGATGTTGTTCTATTGACACTCACTGCTCATTCACACCGGTTTCAGGCCGGGTGAAATCGGATACCTTTTGAGTAAGAGTCGATTGAGGCACTCGCCAAGTCGGTAGGCCATTGACAATGGTATGACCGAGGACCGCGGTTCGAATTTCGCATAAACAAAGTATTCGTATTCGTATTCACTAAGAATGGGTCCCATGGGACACTCCACTGTAGCCGCAAGGGCCTATTGTGGCTCAGTTTCTATAAGCTCTTTAATAGAAAAAGAGCATTAAAGTTCACCCTCAAGACCCAGCCTTTTAACATAGGTTGTTATGTCCGAGGGTGTTATGTCTCCTAGGTCTGATAAGTCTAGCGTGGTTTTGCCAAACACCTCAAACCTGATCCTGCCCCTAGCGAGACAGATACACACTTCCATACAGAATCGCATTCGGCGTCTTTCACCAGTCCCATCCTCTATAGGTGTGAGATCAGCCGGCAGTGGCCCGTGTATACTGCAGTCAACTGCAGTGAGCGTACGCGCTCCATTCCTACCAGTCTTTACGAGTTCTCTTGTTCTACGTTTGGATGGCCCTGCTAGGATTTTTTTGGCATGTTTCATTCCGGGAACGTTGCACCCCTACCCATTCACAGAGGCTCTTGCGAGATTTTTAGGAACGCTAAGTGTCGGTTCTAGGCCCACGAATGGTGAACCTGCACCAGATTTGGCGAAAGAATCAGCACGTTCACATAAACAAAATAGGCTACGTCCATATTAGCCTTAGCAGCAAAAAGTAACAGCAGCAAACTTAATTTAAAATATGTTTTTAATTTAATTAGATCAGTGGCATTACTGATAATTCTAGAAGAATCTAACATTGTATTTATTTGTTAATGTGTTAACAAAGAGTAATACATTATTACAGTTATTTTCAACTAAACTAAAAAAATAAATTTTAAGAATTATTATATTGTAATCGCAAAACATTTTCCAATGCACGTCATCAACCATATCGACATTGACACTAAAGTCTCCTGAAAATGAAAGAAAAAAACCTGACTAAAATTTTGGTAAAAATGTTTAAATTTGTTGTATAATTTAAGATACCTCTTCATTTTACTTTATAGAGATGAAATCAATGTTACAATCAAAATGTTACAATCAAAATAATTGTAACAGATATTTTATTTAGAATAAAGCTGCAAAAATTAGTTTAAACCGAATTTTATTATGACTATGTTGGTCACATTGCGCCGTGTTCAGCAATGTTGTCCGTTATCATTTGACAATTATCTTAGTGTCAGTCACTATTTTGTATAATATCGTGTGGTTGTTGAATCTTTGTGAGTAATTCTCGTTTTCTTGCCTATTTTCATAGTATTTTTTTAGAAATTGAACTTTTAAGCACAAAGACTTCTTTTAAAAACTAAATTTTCGAGTTTTTGTATTGCATTTCTTAAAATCGTGTGTTGAAAATATGCCGAAGCATTTAAACAGTCGAAGCAAAGGGCTTGTAGGTTCCCTTTTTGTTTAACTATTTTGAACGAGATCGTGACAATAAAGGCCCTTTATTACCCTTGACTGCAGTCAGAAAAGTAAGTTTGATTGATAAGCACATTATACCACTTTCAAAGGTTAGTTTTTATTAAATTCTGTAATTATTAGTTTGTGCATTAATAGCACCCACTTACTTATTATTACCACTTATGGCGTTGTAAGATGTACATCAATAAATAAATAACCCCATAATAACGCTTATAATAATCTTCATAATGGACTAGTTTTTGCCAATATGTAATAAGTAAAATAAGCTATAAATATGTTGTTTGTCAATTTTAAGTTAAGGTTCATCTAATAAATCCATCACAATCTGGCAGCGCTGTCGCCATCGCTTGTCACTCAAAATTGATCACGTGCATCGGAAATTGTTTTGCGATTACCATAGATTCTCTTATCGCCATATTACGAAGTACCGTATGATCGAAAAAACGGGGTCCAGTTGGCTGGGAAATGAACACCAATGACATTCACCATATTATTTTACATGTAAAATTATAAAATGACAGCGATCTTCATTTTATAGCAATTACTGACGCCGTTTTTTCTCGATCATATTGTATTTTCAATTAACCTTCTTGTTTCTGTGGCACCGGTAATACCGGGAGTCGCATAGGCTGAGAGCCGGATGATTGCCGGTTGATGCCAGTAGATCTCAAAATGTAAGGATTATTTTTTTATATTTACAAAGTTGAATTAATGATTATTAGAATTAGAGACCAGATCTACCACATCTCAAAATACTTATTTAAGGTACACTCTGTATAAACCTAAAAATTTGAACCTTCATCAGTAATATTATTGATTTGCTTTGTGAAGATCTTAAGAAAATGTGTTAAAGCTCCTGTGAGAAACGAGACACTCGGTTAATACTATGGATTAATGTTTTCCTTCCTTTATTTAGAGACAAAAATATGTCCTTGTTGTTGAACAAAGAAAGCCTTATTTATGTACGTCTAAGCTATGTTCACGATTTTTATCAAATACGCATAGGCTGTATTCCATTTCTTACCTTAATTATGGTTTTCTGTTCCATTTTTATGTTTTGTCTGAAATCGGTATTGTTAAAGAAAAATACACCGGAACACGGTTCTTGAAAAATATCGATCATTATTTTCATCAAATTCACCAGCACAAATAACTGCCTTTTTCTGATTCTCTGTAAATTAGATTCCCTTCATTTTTTTTTGGTCGCAAAAAATATTGGATTATCCCACGAGTTTAACAGCTCATTTACAAATTATTTTTAACCCACACTAAGACAATGAACACTAAACAACAATCAAAAAATATGATATACAAAATAACGTAAATGTTATAAATTCTACAGGGTGGTCCAAATTGTATTTGAGAAACTTCGCCAGCATATTCTACGGATAAAAATAAGTAAAACAATTCGTATAAATTTATGTCAATAAATGCTTCGTTTCGGAGATACAGGGTGTAGAACCTTCATTTTTATTTCGATTTTTTCTAAATAATTTCTGAAATAATGTCGATATTTCAAGAAAAGGTGGTTTATTTGTGTCTGGGTGTTTTTTTGACATGAGAAATTTGATTTCGATGTCAATATAACTCCTATTTGTATGGGGCGCTACCTACATGTTTTTTAACTGTTTAGAAGTGTAATAACTTCTCGTTCATTCCTGTATAAAACTACTGAGTGAAAAAATATACATTTCCATAATTTTTTACGTAAAAAAGGTCTCTTGGTAAAAATCGCTACAAGCAACTATTCTCAGGATATTTAGAATGGAATAATCCATACATGTTTTGAAGAAATTTGGTTTTTCTGGAAACCCCAAACTACTACATCAATACATGTTTTATTATTGACAAAAAATAAACATGTTGAGTAGATAGTTATTTAACTAAAATAATAAATTTGTATTTTTTTAAATTTAATAAGATTTTTTTCTTCGAAAAATCACGCTTTCGCTCGAAAAATCGAACAGTTTGATCCCTATTTTATCAAACCGTTCCGTATTCCACCAATGTTTTTCAGGAATTCTTACCATAGTTTACCAACCTAGTACCTGGTTATCCTCGTTTTACAACGGACTACAGTCAAAGTAAAAATGAAAATTTACTCACATCATTTTACTATTATTTTAAACTATCTATTCTTCATTTAATATTATCGATCTAGGGCTCACAGGTGAATAATTAGTGGTAAAACATTAAACAAAGATAAAACAATATCGCCCGTACAATTATTCACGTCTATTTGTCAAAGTCGTGCGAATTTCACAGAAACACCTGTGAATAAGTCGACGTCTTTATTTTAATAAATAGCTATCGTTATATCAGGCCGGCAAGTGGCTGTTTATGTTAAGGATTATCCTGCAATTTATAGATATTAGTGGGAGCCGGTGCAACGGAGACGGGCCGGCGCCGAAAGGTCATTAATTGGTCCGCGCAGCACCTGAGCCCCTACCGCCGCTGTCCTGGACCGAACGCGTCTCCCCTACCCCTAATTAGACACTGTTTCCATTGTTTCGCAAAAGTAAAAACACAAATTTATGGAAACTAACGAAATAGAGATACCAACATGGTTTTCTATATCGAGTGTTTTTCAAAAGTAGGTAGCTCATCACTATAACTTTTTTATTTTTTGGTTAGGTTAGTATATGACATAAATCAGGTTTTATTGGCATATTTAATAAGTTTCGGTCACTTCCTGTTTTACTCGAAATTACTATCTACAACTTTTGATTATTAAGGCTGTATTCCGTTGCTTACCTTGGTTATGGTTTTATGTTTGTTTCTATCGGTTTCCTGAAAGTTTTCTTATTACGGGACACGGTTCCTGAAAAATTCGATTATAACTGTCAACTAACCAGCGCGAAAAGCTTGTTTTTTTCTGGTTTTGTTTGTCAATCAATGTCATTTATGTGAGAGAAATCAAGCAAATATTGGAAGTTCGAGTGAAATTCTCATTTAATTTCTAAAATTTGTTATAATATTTTGTATTTACATCCAAAAGCAATGGACGTAGGCAGTAAAGGTAAATAAATTTCATTAACTAAATAGAATGGCTTTTTAAGGCTATTTAAACTTATCATGCAGCCATTGTTTCTTAAAGTCAGGAACATTTCGTCCTATTGCTGCCAAAAGTCATTATAACTAACATTTTTCCGAATAACCTGAAAATCCAATCAATAACTATATTTTGAAGCGGAGAATCGATTGAAAAAATCATTAACTACGATTTCTGGCTATTTATGCTGTATTTTAATACCGAATAGTCTCTAACAACTTTATGCAATGTAATTAACCTTTAAACGCGTTTTTCTTTGCGTTTTTCTTGGAAGTAATAAAAAGTAAGTGACTTTTGGCAGCAATAGGACGATTTAAAGAAAACATGAAAAACAAGACAACAAGAAATCGTAAATGTTTTGTAAGCTATAAAAATATAAATATTGATTAGATTTGTTTATTTATTATTGTTTTAATATTGGACCTGCAAATCTTCACTTGAGCTGTCTAATGACTAAAGCTTGATTTTCATGCATCCGTTATCCGACGATACGATGATACGATATTAATTTTATTGGTTGAATTTAAAGGCTTCGATTGGTTAACCGTTTCTAACCAATCGAAGTCTTTAAATTCAACCAATAAAATTAATATCGTATCATCGTATCTTCGGACAACGGATGCATGAAAATCAAGCTTTACGAGCTTAACAGTTTATTAATAAAGTACTTTTCAATATTAAACTCCATTGAAAAGAAGAAGCAAACGTAAAAGCAGAGAATAGAAAATAAAATTTAGAAAACGTCAACATTTGACATTTCCAGTATTTTACCAAACCGTTCCGTACGAAACCGATGTTTTTCAGGAACCTCTCTTTACCGTAGTTTACCGGTCTGGTTCGCCTGGTTTTGCAACGGAATACAGCCTAAATAGTGACACAGTAATGAGTCACCCTCTTTCTACTTGAATAAATTGAGTTATGATTACAAAAATGTTTTAAAAATAAAAATACGATTTGGACACTTTTTAACCGGCCAGGGCAAGGCAGAAAAAACATTGAACCATTGATTTGAAAGAATTGGGAAGATACGCAACAAAATGGGCAAATTCGTTACAAGACTGATTTGATTTCCCCTTACATCTCAAGTGTTGTACGGTGATGCCTCTACTCGTTCTGGGGTCAATGCATAAAACACTCGTTTTCTCTAATTCGGCTAGCCAAGGCATATTGAAGAGGGTATGGAACTGAAAGCGACAGTGTTGCCATATTAAAATATGTTATCTCTGTAAAACGTTTGACAAGAATACCTTTGGATGAATCCGCTTTTATGTATTGAAAATTTATTTATGTTAAACATAGAATAAACAACAAAAATAAAAAAACAGAAATACAGCGATCTTCATTTCTAAGCCAACGCATATTAAATTGTTTAATGATAGAAAATCCGTATTATTAACGTACTGTACCAAAATCCGTAAATCTACGGATTAACCCGTAGTTCTGGAAACACTGTCTCCGGCAACCACCCACTCTGTCGGCTGAAAACACGGTACAGTATTTTTTATCCGCTGCGCTGTAAACGAAGCGCGCAGCGGCGCAGAGGTAAACTAAATCTCGGAATTCCCGGACAGGCTGACGGCAACGCCAGGTATATCTCGGACAGGTTTTGTGCCACGAAATCGACCATAAGGTTGCGCATCTTCTTATTTCTTCAATCAACGACTGAATACTCAAATCTATTTTCCTAAAGCTCTTTAAAAGATCGTGTCTTTAACACAGCCATGGCACTCTTAGTCTAACGTTGACATGTGATATATCATTCTATTCAGAGTGTCATTTTATATCGAATAAAGTAAAATCTGAAAAAATAAAAAAGTTATAGGTGGTGCGCCACTTTCGAGACGCACCCAGTATAGATAAAATTATATGAGAAATGCCGAATCAAGCGACCGAAATCAACAAAATATCAAGATACAACTTTTAATCGGCATTAAACGGCCTACACAATTTTGCTAACAAAAGATAAAAAGTCAATGGCGCACATACTTTTTATAGAAAAATATTCCAGTGATAACCCATATGCACGTCCCTGGTGTATATGTCGACAGTTTTTAGCATTAAAATATGTCGCACTTATTGTAACTTTTACCCTCAAAATTTCATTCGAATCGCTAAGCACCAGAAAGAAAAGTATAATAAATAAAAAAAATATAGTTTTTAACCCCTGTAGTTACGAAGCAAAAAATAAAAATCAGACCTATGTATGTTGATACAAAAAATATATCTTATTTTTACGTGAGGGATCTCCCCACGAGAGATGGCACAAACACCCTGTATAACGTGTTCTTTCTATTGTTCGCCCTGTATAGAACTCTACGAAACACGAATTGAACTGATCACGTTCATTCCCCTTCTCCCTTCAATATCCATCCCACGATTCGAATACATAATTTAAATAAATAAAAGTTATTTACTCGAACGAGGGCTCGAACCTGGGAACCGGAGCACCCGGTCCGCGTGCCTGTCGTCCGAATCCGGGGATTGGGCTCCGGGCACGTTCTACTATTAGCGAGGCCTCTAATGCCGCCCGGAGACGGAAAGAACGCTGGAAGAAAGGAAAACAAACGAAACCGGAATGTACGCCTACGATGCCAACAGCCAGGCCGGAATAATGTTTACTGGTACGGTAATACAGTAAAACGTGTGCAAATGGACTCTTTTAAAACCATAATATGTTCTGAAGGACATTTTTAAAGCTTTTCGAGTCTACTACTTATAGGAATTCTATTTTATTAGCTACCGGCTATTAGCTACTGGACTAATATACCGGGTGTTTTTCAAAAATGGTTCACTCCTATAACTTTTTATTTTTTCAGATTAAAAAAAACGAGGTTTGGTTTGTTAGTATACCGGGTGCGTCTCAAAAGTGGCTCACCCTTATAACTTTTTTATTTTTTTAGATAAAAAAAACGAAATTTGGTATATTAGCATATGACATAAATTAGGATTGATTGACGTATTCAATTGTTTTCGGTCACTTCCTGTTTCACCCGAAATGACTACAACTTTTGTTTTTTAAATGGCACCTTCGGCATTTTTTTACTTTATTCGATAGAAGATGGCACTCTGAATCGAATGACATTTCATATGTCAACTTTTGACATTTTTGCTTAAAAAATAATCGTATTTTAAATTTCAATCTAATGGCTGTGTTAAAAAACTAATTTCTAATCAAGGAGCCTTGGAAAAATAGATTTGATCGTCTAATGTTTTTAGTGTCTTGTCTTGGCCGCTTAAAAGATGCCTAAATCGTATTTTTAATCATATCTCAATTTTTTCAAATGAAACGAGGGTGGCTCACTAGCATATTTGGACAAAGCGTTTTTTACGAAGAACCACGACCACACACGACACTAGGTATTTCGAGTCAAATTGTCGTTATGAACCGCATGTTACAATTTCAAATAAACCATATGCGAAAATGCCAAAAGTTGACATATGATATGTCATTCTATTCGGAGCGTCATTTTCTATCGAATAAAGTAAAAAAATACCGAGGGTGCCATTTAAAAATCAAAAGTTGTAGTCATTTCCGGTGAAACCGGAAGTGACCGAAAACAATTAAATATGTCAATCAATTCTAATTTTTGTCATATACTAACATACCAAATCTCGTTGTTTTATCTGAAAAAATAAAAAAGTTATAGGGGGTGAGCTACTTTTGAGATGAGACGCACCCATATAATATAAATGAGGATTGATTGACGTATTCAATTAGTTTCGTTCACTTCCTAAATGACTACAACTTTTGATTTTTAAATGGTACCCTTGCTATTTTTGTAATTTATTTCAGAGAAAATGGCATTCGGAATAGAATAACATTCCATTGTCATCTTTGGACATTTTCTACTTTTCGACTAAAAAAATAGAATTTTAAATTTCAATCTAGGGTGCCACGCCCATAAATGTAACGACAATTTGACTCGAAATACCAAGTATGTGGTACTAAAATATTCGTAGTTTTGCGGCTTGCGGTCTTACCTATCTCTATACCGGGTGCGTCTCAAAAGTGGCTCACCCCCTATAACTTTTTTATTTTTTCAGATAAATAAACGAGATTTGGTATGTTAGTATATGACGTAAATTAGGATTGATTGGTGTATTCAATTGTTTTTGGTCACTTCCGGTTTCACCGGAAATGACTACAACTTTTGATTTTTAAATGGCACCCTCGGTATATTTTTACTTTATTCGATAGAAAATGACATTCTGAATAGAATGGCATATCATATGTCAACTTTTGACATTCTCACTTAAGAAAAAATTGTATTTTAAAATTCAATCTAGGGTGCCATGGCTATGTTAAAAACACTAATTATTCATCAAGGAGCCTAGGAAAAATAGATTCGATCGTCTAATGTTTTTAGTGTCTTGTCCTGGCCAGTTAGAAATTGCTCTAATCGTATTTTTAAACATATCTCAATTTTTTCAAATGGAACGAGGGTGGCTCATTAGCATATTTGGAAAAGCATTTTTTTACGAATAATTTGATACCACACACTTGGTATTTCAAGTCAAATTTTCGTTAAGAACCGCAAGGTTTAATTTCAAATAAACCATATGCGAAAATGTCAAAAGTTGACATATGATATGTCATTCTATTCAGAGTGACATTTTCATCTCTGAATAAAGTAAAAAAATACCGGGGTGCCATTTAAAAATCAAAAGTTGTAGAAAAAACGATTAACGATTGAATACGTCAACCAATCCTAATTTATGTCATATAGTCACATACCAAATCTCGTTTTTTTAAATAAAAAAATAAAAAAGTTATAGGGGTGAGCCACTTTTGAGACGCACCCGGTATGCCAAATCTCGTTTTTTATCTAAAATAATAAAAAAAAGTTATAGGAGTGAGCCACTTTTGAGACACACCCGGTATATTTTATGTTAGTATGACTTTTTGTAATAATAAGTCAGCATTAGTTTCACCAAAATTACCAATTTTCAAGATTTATTAATTTTTGTATACTAAAAAATCGAAAATTTTCTAAGTGTAGTGCAAGCGACGCAATCAAAGTTGCTTACACGTAATTTTCAGGAATAGATTAAAAGCTCCTGCAAAGAAAAGGGGCCTGGCAATGCGGCGGGGCAGGGGACGACCTGTGGGGTCCCTAGGGACTGCGGGGGCCCCCGAGCGCGCCGGCTGGCAAAGAGAATCAATCGGGGCCCGGCTGGCGGTGCTCGCCCGCTCCAGCTGCTCGCCGCCGTCGACGTCGCTTGATGGAAAACGTCAGCAGCACGTGGCGTCGTGCCTCCGAGGAGGAATTTCGACTTTATATTTGAATTATATTAAATAGCTAGCGCCACTACCTATTCCTGAGGGCTCCACCTGTTCGTTTGGAGGTTTAGAATCCCTCCACTTCCCGTATTTTATCTTTGTGAAGACTTGTTTCGTTTTTTTTTTGTATAAAATGTCCTTTCGTTTGGCTAAACGAAACAACTGTAAAGCTCGCTAATAACGGGGTAGATGTAGGCTAAGATTTAACAGTGGCGTAGCGTGGCGGCAATACAAGAAGATGTAATAAGTAGAGATAAGCAAAACTGCGATTGCGATTTTTAAATCGCAGCGACTGTAACCTGCGATTGCGATTTTAATGTTTATAGGTATATAATTGTCTGTGTATGTATCTATAGCTTAACAGTTCAAGAGAGTTAATAATAATCGGTAGTTTAGTTTTTAAGTTTTTTTAACATCTGCAACACATTATAGGTATTAAAACTTTATATATGCTGCAACTGTTGCAAGTACACATCACAACCTACTCTTTTTACAATTCTCAATTATCTAATCTTTACCCAATTCTTAAAAAATCTAAAAGATTTATTTAATATGGCTCACCCCTCACCCCTTCGTAAAAAATGCTTTTTCTAAATATGTCAAGGAGCCACCCTCGTTCCATTTGAAAAAATTGAGATATGATTAAAAATACGATTTGGGCATCTTTTAACCAGGTTTTTTCTGGCCAGAAAGACAAGAAAAACAACAGACGATCAAATCTATTTTTCTAAGGCATCTTGATTGAAAATTATAGTGTCAAAACACAGCCATGACATTCTAGATTGAAATTTAAAATACGATTTTCTAAGCAAAAATGTCAAAAGTGGCAAATGATATGCAATTCTATTCAGAGTGTCATTTTCTATCGAATAAAGTAAAAAATACCGAAGGTGCCATTTAAAAATCAAAAGTTGTAGTCATTTCCGGTAAAACAGGAAGTGGCCAAAAACAATTTAATACGTCAATCAATCCTAATTTATGTCATATCTAACATACCAAATCTATTTTTTTATCAGAACCACTCTTGAGAAACATGATATGATCGTGGCCCTATATGATCGTGGCCCTAAATAAATATTGCCTTCTCTATAAATAAATAATATCAGAGAGAAAATTCAATCGCAGTTTACTATAAAATGCTTCAATAGACCACAAAATTACATTCGCAATAATATCGCAAATCGCAACTCCTAAAAATTTAAACTAATCGCAACTTCCTAAAAAATAAAAACTATCACGATCCTAGTTTACAAAATCACAATTATGGAGTGTAGCATTTGATTGTCTCCATAATCACAATCGCAGCAAAATCGCAAATCGCAACTATAGTAATATATATAGTTGCCTAAATTGAAACTCGCAAATAGAAGAAATCGCAATCGCACTTTCCTATGAGAACCAATCGCAAGTTGCGAGTGTGATTTTAAAATCGCTGCGATTGCATCGGAGTTTGGAATTTCTAGTAATAAGTAACTACAATTAACAGTTTACCAACACAATAAAGTTTTTTTCTTTGTTTTTAAATTAATCTTTAATTTTGAAGTTAAAAAAATAAAATATACAAAAAATGTAACAGGTTAAAAAAATAATCAAACCAATTTAAAAAAGAACTAAATTTAGGTCAAAAAAAATAAAAGCTGAACGTATCTCTTAGATAAAATAGTAGACAAGGCCAACAAAAAAGTTTATTGAGTGCCTTACAACCAAACCAGTGTTCACTTTTATACACATTCTCACTAAAATGACGAATACACGATTTTAATTTAGTACTTATTAATATTCAAAATATACTTTGAAGGTCCTTTTGCAATAGTTTTTAATTTTGATGAATACATCATAGGATATAGGATGACTGCAAAATTATATCTATTTTACAGCTGCACTCAGAATCGGTCATCGCGAAACGCTATTTTTTATCTCATGCCGCGAACGAGATGTGTTTAAAAACCCGCATCACGTAGTTATCACATATCACATCACCTTTAGCGTAGGTCTTAGTGTTATCTATAAAGCTCGATCAATACACACATTAAAATAATTGAAATTGGATTTAATTATTTGAATAAATTTACTGCGAATTTTAATTTAATATAGGAGACTCTTTAAAGTAAAAACGTACACATTACAATATTTTGAAGGGATGCGACGCATCACCCGCATCAATAGAAGCTTCGCCGCCTGAATACCAATCAAAACATAAATTCCAGATTAATCCAATTTAATTTTTTCCAGTCACAATAACTTTCAGCGCAAATTTAACTTAAAAGTAGCACCTTTACTTAATACTGCTACTACCCCTCCCAGACCCAATCACTGAATGTGCCACTGTACAGGGTGTCCCATTTTCGTGTACTATTTTATGGGGTTTCTCGTTTATGAGTAGAGATACAAAGATATGCGGTTTTCACAACACTGTGATACTTTTTTTATAGAACGAATAATATGCTACACACAGATATAGAAGATGGTCCATACCCTCTTAGTTCCTGAATTACAGAGCAAATTTGAAAATTTTGCTTTTTTCGACCCCCTACGTATCTCGGTAATCGTTTTTTCGCCAAATTATTCCAGTAACTCGCGTGGGGTATAATACTAAGGTAATGTCAAAATTACATGCCGCCTCGTATATTCTGTAACCATATTGTGTAGGTGTGTCCGCTAGCAGATAGTCGGCAACATGTCGGCAATCGCGTAGCGAACATTTAGGAAATAATTTTATTTATTCGATGCCAATTAAACTTTTAATTACGTAATCGGGGGCGCAATTTTTAAATTCATTGCTGCTAACCATGGACATATTCGGCGCCGGGCTGACTAACTGGAATTTAAATTACCCGCTGGGGATTGAAGTGGTAGCTCTGCTGTAAAAAGTATCAAGTTGGTACATTCATTTATTTAGTTCCTGACACTGTAATTCGTTTTGACACTTTAGTTTTGTATTAAGAGTTTTTGGTTTAAATGAATTGTGTTGTAATATTTTAAGCTTAAAAATGTTTACTAGCAGACCTTGCACTCGAACATTGTTCTTTTTAGAACTTATTTTAGTGCGAAATGTACAAGGTAGTTGTAGTAAAAAACTCATAGCAACTTTATTAGAATAGAAAACAAATTTTTATAATTTGGCTTGCCTGAAAAAAAGCCTTTAACCATCCTTTTACTATCGATAGTTGCGCCCCGGTGGTACGAAAGTACTACCATTGCACGCAGGCCGCTATCTCCCGTTCGGGACTTAATATCTATCCGACACTTTCCGACAAGTCGGAATGAACTATCTCTGCGCTGTGGTTGTCATTTTGTGGATCTGCCCAAGCTCACCTGATGATGGAGTAGGGCTCCGAAACCGGTAGTGAGAGCAGGTTGATCCACATTATGACAAACACAGCGTAGAATTAAATTTCTATATAAGCAGTTAAGTGGCAAGAATCCTTATATAATTTTATTATTTATTAGAATATTTTGAACGGGAAAGCGGTAGTAATGGCCCTTTATGTCCCCTAAGTGCTGTTAAGAAGGTGAGTTTTTGTGTTGATGTAAATATAATAACTATTTATATATTTATAATTATTAATTTATTTTTGTTTCCTAAAATATTTTAATTAAAAGAAAATATGTAAAAGTGGGCAACGCTGTGCCGGTCAAGCTTAATCACGTGACTGAAAGTTTATTTGATATGAACTATATTTTATTTATTTTACTTGAAACATTACAAGTGCAAAAAATGTTAAAAAATAGCAAAGCAAATTGTTATTTGTATCCGAGAAATCACTATAAGAAAAGTTACCCCAAGTACACCAAATGGATATATAAAACTCATCAACAATGGTCTAGCAAATGAGGCCAAAGCAGTTTCTGACTCCGAAAATTCAGGCAATTAATATTTAATTACAATTTACAAATTTTTCAATGTTTACACTTGTTATAATTTAAATAAATGGATATGTTTTACATAATTAGATAATAACAATTAGAGACATCCATTTTTTTAGTTTTGCTCGTTAAAAATTAATCGAGACATTCAAATACCCCACGCGAGTTCTTACGTAGAAGACAAGGCGTGAATAACGGAAGGTTAATCTAATCACCTGTAGATATAGTATAGTAAAATTATTCCTCGAGTGTGAAGAAAATTATAAGCCGTTTTCATCGTAAAATTTCGCCTGGGATTATAATACTCGTACAAATCGCCGCTATCGCTTCTGTTACAGGACTATACTAACTTCTGCTTTCCAGAGTCCACACTGCGCCCTCCAGATAGCGACATCGCAGGATTTAGGACTCCTTCGACGAATATTATTTCATTGTTTTACCAGGTAAATTCTCAACATCGATAATCCTTTTATAAAATTTTTTTTATAAAAAATCCTTTTCATTCTAACTACTTAGACATTTAAAACTTACAAGATTTACTACTTTTTAAATATTGAATTTTTATCCAATATTGCTGATTGCCCTCCTTTAAAAATAAAAAACTTGAAAGAGAGAAACGTTCACCCAGCAGTTAAAAGACCGTACCATAACGTGGTATAGTAATACTTCCAAAACCAAAGCAGCCCGCTCCGAACCAAAGGGAATCTATCCCAGCATCCTTCAGGCAGAAATCTACGCTATCGAAAGATGCGTTATTACTTATATAGGAACTATCGAAAACAAGAAATATGATCATCTTATTCGAAAAGTAGCCTTAAAGAGCGATCAAATAAGTAACCATGGTCAAAGAATGCCTAGATGGAGAAGATGATCAAAGTAGACAAAAAAAATAAAGTCCTCCAACTCTTGGTGCCAGCTCCTTTGTCTATGTTCAGCCCACCAAGGGATAGAAGATAATGAAACAGCAAAAAATCTAACTTGAAAAGGAGCGAATGCTCCAGTAACTGAACCAGAACCTTTCTGTTTCCCAAGTGGAAACCAACTTAAAGTAGAATTTAAGAACCTGTAGCTTCCTCTAGGAGATGCGAGACCTTTGTTGGTGGGGAAGCTCCTGGTCAGGTGCTAGAAGGAATGGCCCTCTGGCACTTTGCCTGGGTCTAAGGAGCATCTGATTGTCTTGTCCCTTGCTGTAGTGTCGTAGCTAGGGAATTGCAAAAAGACGTATAACGATGCCGGTTGGAACTACCCTGTCCGTCATAACAGGTACCCTCTACTGTCTATGGTCATGTATCACGGGCAGAGGGTGTAGAGGGGTCGGTTAAGTTTGGTTAGCTAAACCGCCTGGACCAAGAGGAGACAACCTCACCATACATAAATCCTATGATGGTGGGATCAGTTCAAAAAAATGCATCGCTAGATAGAAGACTAGCCTCTAATGATCTCAACCGGGGGGCACCAATAAGGAACCCAATGTATTCTTGTCTCCCTTACATTCGGGGTTCTATAGAAGTAGACCGACTCACCCTTGCGGTGTAATTGCCCTCAAATCCAAAGAGGAAATAGAGAAATAGGGATATATTCTCTATTATAGACTCGGGACAACACCGGTATCAGGTCTAAAGAGCGACCAAATTAAAGACATGGAGAAAATGGAAACAGATCCTCCAGCCTCCACCTCACAGGTACCTCAGCCGGAGACAAGCTCCTCGACTGTGAAGGGCACGGAGGGCTAAACCCCAACCGTGAAAGGGTGTATACCCTCGTAGGAGATAGATGCCCACTTCTTGGAGAACGAACATGATGAGCTATAACTTAAGATATTATGAGCTATAACTTAAGAAAGGGGGACACAATTGATCTTTAAGGTCGCGGTGATTAACCCCCCTCTTAGTGCACGTTCGCACAGAAAGCGATTAAGCGTTGGGCGATGCTGTGCTATGCAATGCTATGCCTTTATCGCTTGCTATATTTTCATCGTGTTCAAACAGAAGGCAATGGAAAACGATTTAGTTAGTAGTTTGATGTGCAATAAGCATCATGGATGCTAGAAACTTGATATTATTAGAGAATTCACTTTTAAGATACGTTTTTTTTTAAATTAACAAAAAAAGGAAATGGATATATAAAATTAATCGAGATCGGGTGATATACGGCGAGTTTCATCATTTGTTTTCCGAATTAACCATTTACCCTGATAAATTTCGACAGTATTTCCGAATGTCATTAGAGACGTTTAGGTATATTAAAAATAGTGTATCGCCATTACTGGAAAACGCGACTACAAATTGGAGGTTGCCAATCAGTGTCTTAATAGCAGTAACTTTAAGGTAAGAAACAAAATAGATGCTAATTATTATGCTGTTTACTTAGTTTATTACTTCATTTACATATTTGTATAAGAGTGGTTTGTGTCTGAAGAATAAGAAGGCGAAACCAATCGTGTATTTGAATCTATTGAGGTTGCACCGTAATATTATTTCGATAAAGTAAATCGGCCATCGTGGCTTCGTACAGTGACTCCTGCATCTTGAGCGATCTGAAGACGCGGGCGATTAAAAACAAACATGTTTGAAAATCAAACCGACGCGCGATATCGCATTGCAATAGCATCGCGCGAACTCGCACGCTTTTTGAACACCCTCACTAAAGATTATGAGTTTAAAATAAACGCGACACGTCGCATCGCATAGCATCGCATCGCATAGCTTTCGATGCTATTTTCAAACATGTTTGTTTTTAATCGCCCGCGTCTTTAGATCGCTCAAGATGCAGGAGTCACTCTACGAAGCCACGATGGCCGATATACGTTATCAAAATAATATTACGGTGCAACCTCAACAGATTCAAACAAACGAAGCTGTTGGAACACCATTGGTTTCGCCTTCTTATTCTTCAGACACAAACCACTCTTATACAAATATGTAAATAAAGTAATAAACTAAGTGAACAGCATAATAATTAGCATCTATTTTGTTTCTTACCTTAAAGTTACTGCAAGGCGTTCTTCGACACTGATTGGCAACCTCCAATTTGTAGTCGCCTTTTCCAGTAATGGCGCTACACCATTTTCAATACTTATACCTAAACGTCTCTAATGACATTCGGAAATACTGTCGAAATTTATCAGGGTAAATGATTAATTCGGGAAACAAATGATGAAATTCGCCGTATATAACCCGATCTCGATTAATTTCATGTATCCATTGCCTCTTTTTGTTAATCTTTTTAAAAAAACGTATCTTAAAAGCGAATTCTCTAATATCACGTTTGTAGCATCCATGGTGCTTGTTGCACATCAAACTACTAACTAAATCGTTTTCCATTGCCTTCTGTTTGAATACGATGAAAATATAGCAAGCGATAAAGGCATAGCATTGCATAGCATAGCATCGCCCAACGCTTAATCGCTTTCTGTGTGAACGTACACTTACTCATTTTACATTCTACAGGAACCTGGAAGTCTCCATCTGTAACCTGGAATGGAAATCCTCCAACGGTCTAAGATACTCAAAGAAATTTCTCAGGACTTACAACCGAGAAAAATCAAAGTATGACGAGTTATAACTCAAAAAAGGGGAACACAATAGATCTCTAAGGTCTCGGTGATTAACTTCCCCCCTCCCAAACAACCTACAATCCTTTAAAAAATATTTTATTTCTCTTCCTTATTCTCCATTCCCAGACCATTTTATTTCATTGTTTACCAGAGAAATTCCCAATATCAATAAAAAAATCCTTTTTGTCCTAACTATTTAGTCCTTTTAAAATTAAAGGATTTACAACTTCTCAAATATAATATATGCTGCTCTCCTTTAAAAATATTTTATTTCTCCACTCATTCTGCATACCCAGAACCAAAGAACCAGAACTACACTTACGATCTACGTTGTTTTTTCCTCACTCTGAAGTCCCCCTCTGTTTATCTAACCTAAAAATTAAAGCGCCCCGCTATCCAGGCTCATTTTCCCGTCACCAGGGACTCCCGAACGCTGACAGAATCCACACTGTTCCACACCGATAAGGATTCTGGATTCGGGAAAAGGATTTTTGTTTTGACGTACACGGATTTATTCGTATCCATATTATACAAGGTAACTCTTAAATAAATGCAAGTATTTTATCTGGTGGTATGGTTCGACCCTAAAAACACACATATGTTTTTTTGCAAAAATACAAGTTCAACTCTACAAGTTCAATTCTATAAGTTCATTGCAATTTTAATTTTCTACACATTCTATACTATAAATGATAAACTATTACATTTCTACAACAGTTATTTTCAACTAAACTTGGCGAATAAATTTTAGCAATTATTGCAGATTCTCATATCTTCTTATTCTCCTATCATAAATACCGTATGATCGAAAAAAACGAGGTCATATAAAATGATAAAAGATTAAAAAAGGATAAAACGTTTTCCGATAGACAAATCCACTTTCAAAAAATTATTTTTCTCGAATTTTAAACCACACCATTTAAAAACAATTTTTACGCAATCCATATCCATATATATTTTAGAGGGTGTTTCAAAAAACATGTGCCATCTCTCGTGGGAAGATTCCTTATGTAAAAATATGATTTATGTTTCACTTGTAAGTGAAAGTACTTTTTTTCACTTGTAAGCGAAATAGTGTAAGCAGTTTAATGGCGATTAAAAGTTGTCTTGTGATATTTTGTCGATTTCGGCCTCCTCGATGAGATAAACGCAATTTTATTAATTTGCCTTTAAAAAGAAAGGATCCTTAAATGAAGAACACTTTTAATTAACAAAAGATATTTTTGAAATTCATCAACTAAATGGATACTGTTAGTAAAAATGTGTATAAAATTTCGTGACCGCTGGATTATACACACAAAAATTGGCACAATGGTTCCTTTATCATAAAGGAACCATAAGGCCTCATAAAGGCTTTATGGTCTAACCATAAACCATAAAGCCATATACTAACCATAAACCATATACTAACCATAAGGAACCATAAAGGCTTTAAGGACTAACGAATTTAGAATATGCATACCATTAGGGAGTAGAATGGGGTATGAAAGTTTGCTGTACGAAATATTTTTACTATAACATTTAGAAGTATAAAGTTTTATACAAGGGTTCATTTAGTGATATCAATAATATGCACGAAGTATTTCTTATTCAAATCGTCCCTATAGGAATATAAAATAATCTATAAAGGGAGTATTAGTGCTCTTAAAATTCTTATATTGACGTCTTTTATTACATTTCAGGTGAATAATTGAAAAATAAAAAAAAATTAAGGGGGTATATCAAGAAAATCGGAAAACTTTCATCTTAAATATGTTAAAACTATTCATTTTGGAAACCCAGTTTATATAGGACCATTGTAGACATTGAGAGGGTAAATGACTTTCTAAAACACCCTATACATAATTAAGAAATAAAAAAACCGTCATGTAAGAGGGCATGTCGCCCTCTATCTAACCATATATAATTAGTTTCAGGCAATGGAAGGATAAAAAAAATTGTAAAATATCAAGATATCAAAAAAATTTTGAGACCAAAATTGAACTTCTTTGAAATAGATACCTTGATTTAGATAATTTTCAGAATTATTAAGATATATTTATTTCAGAACGGTATAATAAAAAGTTATATTTTGTGTAAATAAAGTTTGTCGCAAAGTCATATACAGAGGATGAAAAAATAAAAAACGCTTTTTAAATTTTAGATTTTTTTAAATATATAAAATAAAAGGATAAAAATGCTCTTGAAGTTGTTATATTGACGGCGTTTATAAGTAACCAATTTGTAAAATAAAAAAAAATCTATTTTTTAAAATGTTATACAATACCCAGAAAATAGACAATAATTGAAAACTTTCATCTGAAGTAGTTCTAAAACTATTAATTTTAGAAACATAGTTTAAATAGTGCAATTCTAAGGCTAATTAGTTCTATCCTTAAAAGGGTAAACGATCATTTAAAAAATCTGCATAAAAAAAAGGAAATTCTTGAACACTTCGAGGTACACGCGGACGAAGTCGCGGGAAAAAGCTGCCAAAAAATAACGAATAGTACGGGCCAATGAATGACGTCTACAGCTTGACTTTAATTACCATCAATTGTCGTTCCCAAGCCGTCTTTGACGTTTTTTTCACTGGTAAGGTATTTTCAATCAAGTTAAGTGCATTTTACTTTCTTGTCCATGTGGCAACACAGGACCTCGTAAAGCTGATCGCCGACTGAACGATCAAAATGTAAGCATTCATTTTTAAGACTTTCAAAGTTAAATAATTCGGTTACCTTCAAATTATATTAAAAATAGTAAATAGAGAATAATATGTTACTTTGGTCCATATCCACCACCCCTTAAAATACTTGCATTAATTTAAGGCAACTTTTTATAGATCTACACTGTATAGCTCATGGAATAAAAATACTATTAGGCCATTCAAACACCTTTTTGTCAATAAGATATTTCCCTAGATAAATTTAAGTTTTTATGATTTTCTTCAGCATTTCTGAGTGTATTTTTCATAATTTCTTGCCTTGTTACTTACCTTTAGATGTTTTGATACGTGGAGCTTCAACGAAGGTGCCTTCTTTTTCCAGAGTTTCTTCCTTTATAGTCTTTGATTCAGCAACACCCTTTAAATAAATAAAAATATTTATTTGTTAATGTTCATAGTATTAATAATACATTGTGGTTGATTTTCCCATTTTTTGAAATAAAACTTCTTTACGCGCGCTGGGAATGGAAATTTAAGGCCGTGACACACGAGCTAGCGTCACGAGACGCGAGACGACACGAGACACGACACGTCACGAAAAGTGGTAACGACCGAAAAAGTGGTAAGCCAATGAAGAAGATGAGATAGCTGTTTGGACGCGTCGCGTCGTAACTCGGCCTCTATGCGAGCTAGCGGGCTAAAACTCAGAATGTAGATGGGGCTCGAAGAGACATTTTTCATGATATATTGACGGCGATTCGTACACTATGAAACCCCATCAATGGCGATAAAATTGTTTAAATGAAATTTGGTATATGTCGATAAATTGGACCAAAACCAACTGACACGTGTCACTGTGACAGTTGACAGAGCGCCCACCAAAGTGACGTAACATCTGACGTGGTACGTGATATGGTTAGTAACATGCATCTAGCAAGTTACGTCGAATTGAACGGACGATAATAAGTGAATCGAACGAACGATAATAAGTGAAAGAACGATAATAAGTGAATCAAATCAAATCAATCAGAAACGTGTCATTATCATCGGACACGTGTTGTAGCATTCCACGCCACTGCTTCAAAAATAGAACTGTTTCTACTTTTCGCCACGTGCTATTAACACGTTACTCGAATTTGGTAAAAATAAAGGACGATTCGGACTTCAATATACCTTTTGTTTCACTGATTGAGGTTGATCACCTGGTCAATTCCTTAAAAACGCTAAATCCACTATTACTTTGTCTCTTTTTCCAAAAGGGACGTATCCAATAGCGACTCTTTGGATAATTTTGGTTCATATTGATTAGGTTTACAAATGCTAACAAATCTTCATCCTCTGAGGACGACATGTTTACGCCCCTGCCACATCACTTATATATGCGCTTCCTGAAAAATCATGCAACGCTATTGCCATATCATTGCCATGTATGTACAACGTCATATGCTACGTCACTTTGGTAGGCGCTCTCCCTTAAAAATAGAACTGGTTCTACTTTTCGCCACTTGCTATTATCACGTTACTAGAATTTGGCAAAAATGAAGGACGATCCGGACTTCAATATACGTTTTGTATCACTAATTGAGACTAAACCATGAATTTATGACCACACTCGTGCCGATTATTCCAACAGGAACAAACAAGACTTGGCATCGGAACAAATTGCGAAGGAATTGGTAGCAACAAGTAAGCCCAGAAAACAAAAACAACACACGTTGTCGAAATCTGGGCACAATTTCTGATTTTCTCATATACGAGCCCTAACAACTAAATGTTCGGACAAACAAAAATTTATTAAAAATTTTAATTTTCATTGACTGAATTATTTACATTTAGGAAATACATTAAAAATATATTAAAATCTAACATTTCTAATGAATATTTAAATAGTTTAGTTTCTATAAACATTAAAATAAACTGTAGGCCAATAAATAAACAAAAAGATTGCACAATATCGTGACAACTAAATGTTCGGACACTTTCAAAAATAACTGTTTTAATATGGCGTTACATCGGCATGAACTTGTGCAACCACTGCAAGCCTGTTTGGCATTGTTTTTATTAATGATTGGCATACGCCAGAGTAAAAATGTTGCCATAATTCACTTAATATCATCGTCAAATGGGCAACGGTTTCTTGGGGATCGTGGCACATTGGCACATTTGCACATTTTGATGGAATTTTTGTTTTGTTTTATGCCACATGTCTCGATAACATTAAGGTCCGGACTTTGCGAAGGCCATGAGGGGACCTTGTTGTTCATGTCCCTAAACCATTTTTTAGTAGTTTTAGCTGTATGGCATGCCCCGCCCATCCTGTTGAAATATAAAATAATTGTCCTGGTCTTTACCAGAACAATTGGTTACAAGGATCTTTGTCCTTCCCACTTGACACAAGAATATTTTTCAAAATTTTTTGATTTTTTGACGCATCAGTTTACCACCTCATACTTTTCTGGGCCTATTTTGGACATACTCCTTCAAATCACAATGCCTTTAGGAAATTTCACTGGCCTTTTGAGGCAATCTTTATCAAATAGACACTCTAGCGGTGTTAATTATATCGATATTAAGGTGGCTCATGTGCACATGTAATCCGTGCACTTGCCATTTGCGATTGGAATTATTAGCGTCGGATTGGAAAATAATTAAATATTTTACCTTAATGTCATTTTTGTAGTTTGTGACATCAGAAGTTTCAATCCGACGCTGATAATTCTAATCGCAAATTGCAAGTTCAAGGATTACATCTACACGCATGCATGATCTTTATGAAAGATGGACAGTGGAATTTCCTAAAGACATTATGCTTTTCGAGTCTATGTCCGCAATGGGTCTAGGAAGGTATGAGGCGGTAGAAAGGCACAACTAATGTGTCAAAATATCAAGAAATTTTGAAAAACAGTTTTGTGCCAAGTGCGAGAGGCCTTTACCAGGATATGAATTTTATATTTCAACAGGATGGCGGGGCATGCCATATGGCTAAAACTACTAAAAAATGGTTTAGGGACATGAACATCAAGGTCCCCTCATGGCCTTCGCACAGTCTGGACCTTAATGTTATCGAGACATGTGGCATAAAACAAAACAAAAATTGTGTCACGATCTCCAAGAAACCGTTGCCCATTTGATGATAATATTAAGTGAATTATGGCAAAATTTTTACTCTGGCGTATGTCAATCATTAATAAAAAGAATGCCAAACAGACATGCAGTGGTTGCAAAAGTTCATGCCGATGTAACGCCATATTAGAACAGTTCTTTTTTAAAGTATCCGAACATTTAGTTGTCAGGATATTGTGCAATATTTTTGTTTATTTATTGGCCTACAGTTTATTTTAATGTTTATAGAAACTAAACTATTTAAATACTCATTAGAAATGTTAGATTTTAATATATTTTTAATGTATTTCTTAAATGTAAAATAATTCAGTTAATGAAAATAAAGTTTTTAATAAATTTTTGTTTGTCCTAACATTTAGTTTTTAGGGCTCGTATCTAACAATAGTTTGATACAGACTGACCATCATTTAGTTTTGTTTACGCCACTGCCACATCACTTATATGTGCGCTTCCTGAAAAATCATGCAAGGCTATTGCCATATCATTGCCATATATATGCAACGTCATATGCTATGTCACTTTGGTGGGCACTCTCCCTTAGTTTTGACGTAAGAAACGTCAAAAGTTGATGTGCGATCGCGACAAAATTTGGTGGGTAGGCTATGTGAGCGACGGTGCACACGGTTCCGCCCTGCAAAGTTTTGCATAAGACCGTTGATTGAAAGAAGTTCTTTCAATCAACGATAAGACGTTTCGTTTACATCTTTATCACTAGGACTAAAGATTTGATATTGAAAAAAAATGTGGGTCGATTTCGGCATAATTAATGACGACCTCGACGTTTCGAACCGATGCCTCTAAATGGACGAAATCATCAGAATTTTTCTTAATTATGTGTCTATTGGTACCAAATTCGGCACGTGAATAGAGGTACCCGAATGGAGTCCTCAAACGGGCAGACCGGTTAATTTAATACAAATTTTGTGAAAGTGAACCAAATTATTTATTAATTTTTAATTTATTACTTTTTCAACATTTCAAACTCCGCTTTTTCAACGTAAACAACATATCCTTCAAATTCTTTAATTTAATATCTGTTAAGTAGTAAGAAGTTTCACTTCAAATATGGTCACATAGTGCACACACATTTTTTTTTTAATATTACGCTACTGCTACATTTAATTATCCTAAAAAATAATCCAATTCCTTTCACAAGCAAATCAATTGTTAAAAAATTCAAAAGGTAAATGTCGTTTTCTGTTTGACAAAGGGTCTTTCAGATGTCACGAAATGAAAATTGCGGTTTAACAAGAATAACTACACAATCCAGTATTTATTTATAAACAGCATTAACTCAGTCATTCAAACATTAATAAACTGAACGCTTGAAACGAAATAAATTATTCATGCTTGTAATGTCAAACTATTTAGGCCTTTAAAAATGTGTAATTTTTCGAATTTTTTCCATAATCAGAAACACTCATAAAAATTGGTGACTTTGACTAACCCTCCGATTTTGGTAAAACTACTGTTATTAAGTAATTAAAATAAGTAGATTACTAGTTCTCTTACCAGTAATATAATAGATGTAAGAAAACATGTTACAAATAAAAACAGAGGTTTCAAGAATTCATTAATATCGTGAGATTTATTTCGACCCTCTCCCCCCTCTCCCAATCTCACCTGAGATCTTACAAAATTTGTATTTTGAATTTAAATACGTTGGATATACTTAAAAAACACAATTTGCTTTATTATTTTTATTACTGCTAGTAAATACTAGTTTTTGAAATTGTGTAGATGTAGATCGTAATATAAAATCAGTCAGTGATAACATTGAATAATACGACATCGTTATGATGAGGCTCGACTTTGGGACCCCTTGTGTTTATTCTGAAAGTACAAATTTTTCTAAACCTAATCGCTGAAATTTTCAGTATTTTAGGGCAATACCTGCTATTTCCTTAAATGCTCTAAAAAAGCAACCTCGATTTGTACAAAAGAATATTTTGATTACACAGGGTGTTCCTTATGACATGCTAATATTTAAGGAGGTGATTTTTGAACCTATTTTAAGAAAAAAAAATTGGCGCCGGGAGGCATGTAGAGCCGCCCATACTAAAATATGTTAATAAAAAGTTGGTAGGCAGTTCTTTTAGTTTCAAAGTAAAGAAATTTTTCAATTTTGGTCCTCGGTTATTTCCCCTATCCGCCACCTGGGGTCGCGTCCGATGGGAGTTTTTTTTTGGCGAAACACGGATTTTCTCAAAAATGGACTACGGTAACACGGAATATCTCAAAAACTGCGACTTTGACTGATTTTGATGTTATTACAAATTTTGTTACAAATATTATTCCTAATCTTAAATTGAAAACCGCGTTTCGCTAGCTACTGTAATTTTGGAGTTACGATTTTTTTAAATTTTTAACCCTCTCCCATACCCCTTACCAACCCCCACCCCCACCAAAATCTAATGGCCAGATTCTCGGGTGCCACAGTATTTTTGTGCCAAATTTGGTTAAAATCGGTTTAGCGGTTTTTGAGTTATCGTGTTACAGACAGACAGACAGACAGACAGACACCATGAAAATATTTTGTATTTAGGTCATTTATGACCCAAATAACTCATTCTGAGTGAAATTAAAATAACTTTTTTTTGTCGATCTTAATAGCCTACCATACCTGTTGGTATGGTCGGCTAAAAAACTACATATAAATGTATGTCCTATACATCTTAATTTTTGAGATACAGGGTGGTAAAGAAATTATAAGATTACTTATTATAACCTATTTGCATGTATAGATATGGATAGATAAATATATTGTTTATATATTTTTACATATTACCTGCGACGATTAGATGGAGTAGCTATGCTAAATCTCGCCATCTTGAAGCATATTATAAGGATATTATATAATTATTTTTTATTTTTGAACTGAATTAAATAAAGACTCCGATGTTATTATAGATATCTTTATGAAACTTGGTACACGTTTTCTATGCATCAAAATGCCTATTTTGATGTACAAACAATTTTATTTATTTCAACCAGTGGCGTCCATACGTGTTTTGCATTGAATATTTTTGAAGCAAAAAATAGTACGCCACTCACTTCTCTTAGAATATTTTTTTTTCAAAATATTCATTAATTTCTAAACAATTTTCATATCCCGATTTTTTGCTTAAAAAAATAAAAGTTATTTTAGTTTTGTGTGAAAACTGGGACTGTTAAGGTTGATTCTCACTATACCTTCCATATCAGCTCCCTTCCGTTTCCCTTCCGTTTACATAAAATATTATATCATGTAAATGAATAGGACAATGCACACTAACCGTTCCGTTTTCTTTCCGTTCCATATCCTCTCCTTCCATACATTTTCTTGACGGACGGACTGAAGCGTATCGGAAACAGCGTTGTCAAGTTCTTACATTTGTACCAGCTCTATTAAAATTTTGTTGATATTTATTTATTCTTTCACCTCTTAATTAAATCTATTACATTTTTCAAAAGATACAATTTTTTAAAATAAAACTTTCGTAATCATATCAATTGTACAATAAAAAGTATGGAACTGATACGGAACGGAAGCTTACGTATAGCGTAAATACAATAAAAAATACGGAACGGATATGGAATGGATATGGAATGGAAACGGAAGGTATATAGTGAAAATCAACCTTTATGTGGAAATCATTTTTACATCGGCTAGATGGAAATTAAAAGATACAAAAAACATTTTATACACCAAAAAAACACAGTTTTATGCATAAAAGACGTGTATATGAAATCTCATAAAGATAATTAAAATAACCTCAGACTTACTAGGTTTGTTCTCACAGCGTGTTCCCAACATGTTTGTGACTTCTTCCAAACCGGTGTTAATGCGCAGGTCTCAAATAATCCAGTTTCTGATCGATTTCAAACTGTCTGTGCGAACAGCGAATCCCCTACTCTTCTTTTATGATCTAATACCGCTAATTTTAACTCCAAGGGCCTGACCCGTTCCTCCATCAGCTCTTCTAGGTCTGTGTCTGTATCCGAAAATTCGGACGTTAAGTTTACCAAGTAATGACCACGGGTCGCAATTCGCAATACGCATGCGCCGGACACTTTACTGAAGATCTGCAAACAGGTCTGACTGTCAGCTAACAATCAGAATTTTCTGTGTGAAAAGGGTACTGTTGGTTGGAAACCAATCAAAAATTTCTGTGCGAACGCGTTTTACCCTATTGCGCATAATTATCTGTTGGAAATATGTTTCTTACAGCTGCGTGAGAACAAACCTATTATGAAAAAAAAATTAGGTATTTTGACCGCCCTGTATCACAAAAGTTAAGATGTTTAAGATATACATTCATATGAAGTTTTTTTTTAAATAAGGTTCTAGAATCACCACGTTAACAATTAGCATGTCATTAAGGAACACCCTGTACATATAGGTATGTATGTGTCAGTCCCGAAATTGATTAATTATTCTTCCATTTTCCCATCTATGGTTATCACCCACGGTCGGTATCTGTAAATTCACCAATTTTCCAAAAAGGTTAAACAGGTAATATCGATATCAGACCCCAATATATTCCCCACTGTGGTCGAACTAAACCACACACCTGCGCTGGGGGAGTTTTTAGGGGGTGGGAGAGGAGAATAACACCCTCTATGTTCAGTCCCCCAACCACAGTCGAAGTCCAGTGGCAGCTCTTAAAGATAAATGGGCCATCATTCGTTTTATTTTTCTCACGGCTAGTGTTGTAAATGGAGAGAACATTCCCATTCGTGACGTGACGAGGGGACGTTCGCGAACATTCGGATCATTGTGCACGAACGTTCCCTTATGAGAACACAAAGGAGACCAAAGAGGGTAAAAATGATTTTTAAATAGTGTAGTTGAAAATTTGAGAAAAAATAATTTTTTGAAAAAACATTTGTCTCTCCGGAAACGTTCTTTCCTAAGAGACATGGCAACACCGTGAGTTTGTCCATTTGGTTTTTAAATGGCACCCTCGGTATATTTTTACTTTATTCGATAGAAAATGACACTCTGAATCAGGGGTGGATGGGGAATTAGAAACCGGCCCGGGAATAACAGGCAACCGGCCCAAATCCACAAAAACAAAATGACCATAACGAAGAAGCATATTTTATTTATTAATATATAAGTAAGGGTGTTTTTCGTTCGCGCGAAAAAAGCTCTTTTGCCTCCGTTTTTTTAAAAAATTGAAATTGTCTTGATCAAATTTTCACATTGATCAATTTTATAGGGTTCTACAGCTTTATTTCTCAGGCTCAGTTTTACAGGGGTCTACTGCTTTATTTCCATTATCGATAACGGTAATTTGATCTTGAATAGGCTACGATTTTGAGAAAAGACTTCCTGATTCATTCATTCAGCTAGCCCAATCCTCTGTGAAATACATTAATTTTAGCTTTTCAGGTATATACTTTCTTACACATTTTACACATTCTGGAAAGAAGTTCTCTCTTTTCTGGTAGAGCAGCAGTCTCGTCGTGTATACGTGTTTTTGCAATAAAACTGCTGAATTTTTTAGGTTATTATATTAGTTCTTATCACTTTTCCTTTATACTTTTCTACATTTAGCATATTGTATGATAATGCCATGACTCAAACGAAAAAAACCTAGACATAGGCAGTGGATATAAATGTGTTCTGAGGTAATGCTATGTTACAGTCCATAATAAGAATATTTGGATTTTCAAGACATATTAATATTTTATTATCTAATCTAGTTTAAACCTTATTTAACTCTTCTCTGCTGTCTCAGTAATTTTTCGTAAATTAATTTTAGCAACATTTTAAACAACAATTTAGACTTGGTTTTTAGTTCTCAAGCATAGAGATAGCCATCACATGTTTTCTCTATCAACCGCAGAGTTCGCGTCAAATTCTTCAATCTTTTTACAAAGGGGAGCTCGAAAAATACTGCACCGAGGCCCCCAGTTGTCAATCTGCGTTACCGTATTCTGAGTATACACTTAGATCGAGACTATTTAAATTTACCTAATGCTATTCATTCTTTTTTCTGCTGCCAGTCAGTCATATTTATTAGTTATTAATAAAAAAATAGTGGTAAAACTATACAGAGTAAATTTTAAATAAGTGCAAAGTTTTTTGTTTAATTTTCAAACTTTAATAACTCGGTTGGACTTATTTGAAACACGGTAAAGAGAATATATTGTATAATATGAAGAAATAATGAGAATATGAGAATAATATTGTAAAGAGAATATATATGTTTCTTTTATTGAGATCTACCAGCCCTGAAAATATTTGCACTTATAAAGTCACCTTGTATAATAAAAATTTTCAGAGCAAACAAACAACAGATGTTTATTAAAATTATAAGTGTCTCAGAGAAAGACATCTTACAATAGTTAATAATTATTTTACAAATTGGTGTGTATGTTTAAAAGCAACTGACGATTATACTGATGCAAATTGATTAGTTAGTTATGGAGTCTCTAAGAATCTTACGTCACTTCAGTTAGAAGATTAACCATTTAAATTTTGCTAATCCAATCTTTTTTTGAGCTCTGATCGGGACCCGCCGGCCCACCGGCCCACCGGGAATTTTCCCGTTTTCTCATATGGCCCATCCACCTCTGCTCTGAAGAGAACGAAATATCATATGTCAACTTTTGACATTTTCGCTTAAAAGCAAATCGTACTTAAAATTTCAATCTAGAGTGCCATGGCTGCATTGAAAACACTAATTTTTAATCAAGGAGCCTTGGAAAAATAGATTTGATCATCTAATGTTTTCCATGTCTTGTCCTGGCCGGTTAAAAGATACCCAAATCGTATTTTTAATCATATTTCAATTCTTTCAAATGGAACAAGGGTGGCTCATTATAGCATATTTCGAAAAAGGTTTTTTTACGAATAATTTGGTACCCCACACTTGGTATTTCACGAGTCAAATTGTCGCTATGGACCGCATGTTACAATTTAAACCATATGCGAAAATATCAAAAGTTGACGTATTATATGTCATTCTATTCAGAGTGTCATTTTCTATGAATAAAGTGAAAAATACCGAAAGTGTCATTTAAAAATCAAAAGTTGTAATCACTTCCGGTAAAACAAGAAGTGACAAAAAACAATTGAATACATCAATCAATCCTAGTTTATGTCATATACTAAAAGTTAATAGAAGTATAATAAAAGTTATAGGATTCTTTGGTTATAGGGGTGAGATGCACCCGGTAAATATAGAGTGTATGCGACTTCTCGCATATGGTACTAGTGACGGTGTTTCTGATGTGTGTGTGATCAATTTTTCTAAAACACACTGAAGCTTAAGACTGGGTGTGCCCACCCTCCTTCAGAACTCACGAGACGCCACTGGTTTTGCGGTAAAATATACAAGCCGCTAAGCCATCACAGACCAAACAGAATTGAAAAACGAAAATTGGTACGCCACTGGCCGCAATATAAAATACACACGTCGCGGACATGCGGGGGCGGTAAAAACAAACGACGATCGGACACATTGCAGGTGGTCGAGCTGACATAACATGATCGTAGGAGACGGTGGAACAATTGGATAAGAATTGAATAACAGAAAACTGTTTTTATTTCAAATACATTAGCCATTATGTTAATTATATTGCATATTGGCAGAACATGTTAACAGATACATTTTGCGGGCCCACAATATACTGACTCTAGCCTGGTAGGGGTCAAGTCGGGCCACAAATATCTTAAACATAAAAATATAAAAAAAAATAAAATAAAAAAAATGTAAATATTTTCTATACAGGGTGTCCCAGAAATAAGTGCAAGTATTTACTTGCTGGTAGTATTGGTAGTATAGTTCCTCCCCAGAAACATGCCTATGAGGTTTTTTTCGCGAAAAAAATAATTGAAAATTAATTTCGAATTTTCAATTTTTTTCGCGAAAAATTATTTTTTTGTAATTTTTTTTTAGTTTTTAGTTAATAAACTTGAAAATTTCTTGATAATATGGCAACATAGGTATTATATTAAATTTACAAGAAAGAAAATCCAGAAAAGATCCAGTGGTTCTCAAAATTTTAGTCAAAAATATTTTTTTTTGTAAATTTTCAAAGTAAAATAACACCGTTGTTTTGGACTTATTTGAAAAACGACAAAGAGAAAATATGTTTCTTTTATCTAGATCTACAACCCCTTAAGATACTTGCACTTATTTCTGGGACACCCTGTATATTACCGTACATGTAGGTCTCAGACGAACTCTTGATCTATTGACTGTTTTCTTGATCTATACATTTTAATGATTCAAAATCGCCAATTTTTATGGACTATGGAAAAAAATTGGCGCCGGGAGGCACGTATAGCCGCCCATACTAAAATATGTTAATAAAAAGTTGGTAGGCAGTTCTTTTAGTTTCAAAGTAAAGGAATTTTTCCAATTTTTTTTTATCTCAAAAACTGCGACTTTGATTTTGATTTTATTACAAATTTTGTTGCAAATATTATTCCTAATGTTAAATTGAAAACCGCGTTTCTGTAAATTTGCAAACTTTTCCGCAAACTGTAATTTTGGAGTTACGATTTTTTTAAATTTTTAACCCCCTCCCATACCCCCTTAACAACCCCCCACCCCCACCAAGAGCTAATGGCCAGATTCTCGGGTGCCACAATATTTTTGTGCCAAATTTGGTTAAAATCGGTTTAGAGGTTTTTGAGTTATCGTGTTACAGACGGACGGACAGACAGACAGACAGACACCATGAAAATATTTTGTATTTAGGTCATTTATGACCCAAATAACTCATTTTGAGTGAAATTAAAAAAACCTTTTTTGCCGATCTTAATAGCCTACCATACCTATTGGTATGGTCGGCTAAAAATATGAATAAATATATACAGTATGTCCCCGGATTATATTTCCAAAAAAAACTTCATAAAAAGTTTTTCTTCTTCTAAAATGGTTAATCCCGTTTATAATTTATAATTTTCAAAAGTTCCATACCGTTGATACCAGTGAAAATTAAAAAAATGAAAATATATTTTTTTTGAAATCCTAAAAATCAAAACGCGTTTCTATGGTAATATAATTTCGTTTTCTTTCTTTGATAGATGTTATATTCAAAGATTGTTATTGATATAATTTTAACTAACGTCATATTTTTTGCTATTTTAAAATGTCACAGAAGCCCAAAATTTATTTAGTCAATGCTACGGAAAATATGATACCAATGTGATGAACAACAGTGAACTTGAACAACAGCAAAAATATGACGTTGATCAAAATTAATAATAACCATCTATCAAACAATGAAATCCAAATTATATTACCATAGAAACGCCATTTGATTTTTAGGACTTCAAAAAATTCAACTATATTTTCATGTTTTTTTTTAATTATCTCTAAAACGGTATGGAAATTTGGAAAAGTATAAACGGGATTAACCATTTCAGAACAAGCAATTTTTATATGAAGAATACATTTTTCTCAAAATGTCTCAAAATGTATTTGAAATGTATATGTATGGAAATAAATCGCAAAATTGCCTACTTGGCTTTTATAAGTATCCTAATAGCAGACACATTTGTAAAAAAAACGTTTTTTTTACTCTTTGGGGGTACTCAGTCCCTTGGGTGCACCACTAGCTAAACCCGGCCATTAAAAAAATACATTATTCTAATCACGTTCTTATTAATTCGTACAGAATCGTTATTGAAACGTTTGGCGCGGTTATTTTGCATAATAGTTACCGTACTTTTGTGACGTCACTATTCTAGTCACGCTGACGTCATAAAACAAAAATCAACGACCATTGGGACGAGAAAAACGTGACGGTCATTTCGACCGGCAATTATTAGCACCGGTCGCCTACGATTTTGGCGACATGGCGCTGCGCTACAGGGCAGTCTTTTTTCCTTTAATTTCTAACACATTTACAGTATATCATGACAACAGAATATTTTTTTTATTATTATTGACATTTTGAGAAAAATTCTTTATAAAAATGTTTGCTTGTTCTAAAATGGTTAATCCCATTTATATTTTTCCAAATTTCCATACCGTTTTAGAGAAAATTAAGAAAAAACATGAAAATATAGTTGAATTTTTTGCTAAAATCAAAAGGCCTTTTTTGATTTTTAATTCAACTATATTTTCATGTTTTTTTTAATATTCTCGAAAACGATATGGAAATTCTGAAAAGTATGAAAGGGATTTTAGAACAAGCAAAATTTTTTATAAAGAATGCATTTTTTCTTAAAATGTCAACAATAAAAAAGTGTTTCCTCTTGTAAAAACAATTCGAAAACATACTGTGGAAAATTTTATAAACTTTTTTTATAAGGGACTTAAATGCTCCGTTTTATAAAAAAAAATGCGTTTGGAACTCTTAATTTTCAACGAGGTCTTATTGTTGCACAAAAAGCAAGACCAAGACACCAGTGAACTTTCGCAATACAAAGACCAAGACGCAACATTAAACACTCTTGGGCACTTTTTTTCATGTTTTTTAAATACATCTAGTTTTTCATTGACAGTGATTCTTTAGCCTTATACATATATAATTTTTTTTAGTTGTTTCTTGGGTCTGGAGGCTATGGTTAGATTAAAACCACATTAAAACAATAATTTTTCGACGACGTTTCGCATTTATTGTGTCATGCTTCTTCAGGATTTTTTTTTGTCTTTCCTATGTCTTGCAGTGTTTAATACCGTTTCTTTACTGAGACTAATTTTTCATAGATAATTCTTAAAAATAAATAACAACCTTTTTATGTATTTACCCCTCCCCCTTATAATAGAGGGTGGTCCGAACTGTATTCCGGAAACTTCAGCAGCATATTCTGCTGATAAAAATAAGTAAAAATAAGATCATATAAATTTATATTCTAAAATGGCTTAGTTTCGGAGATACAGAGAATACAATATGTAGAAGTTTTATTTATATTTCGATTTTTTCCAAATAATTCTGAAGTAACGTCAATATTTGGATGAAAATTGGTATCTGGGAGAATTTTAACATGAGAAATTTGACTTTCATGTATGACTCTTACTTACTTCAACAACAAACAACGCTTTATTGTACAAAAAGCCAAAACAGCTTCATCGACAAAGCACTCACAAACAACAAAATCACAAAAAAATACAAACAACAAAAAATACACAATACAAATAATACAATTCAAAAAAAAATTTAAGTCTTTAAAATTACAAAAAGAATATACATGGACAATTATAGAACAGTACGCAGTAAATAGATATAATTTTAGAGTTATAAAATATTAAATACTTGACCTTTGACCAGTGTGTGAGATGATCAAAATTTTAAAATTCAAAATTGTTTATAATTAAACATCAACAAAAAAGTCGTTTACCGCATATAGGGCTCTCTCCAGTAAGTATGATTTTAGAGCTTTGCGAAATGCGGGAAAGAATGAAAGCGACTTGATATTCAAAGGCAGATGATTGTACATTTTTTTGGCATTGTACAGTATTGAACCTTTAACTAGTTCTGAGCTCGGGTTGGCAGATAAAGATCGTGCTCTGCATTCCTAAGTGGATAGTTATGAGATGGCCTGTCGGAAATAGCAGATATGTGCTTGCGGATTAAGCAAACGGATTCAAAAATGAATAAAGAAGGAAGAGTCAGTATTTTCAAATTTTTAAAGAAATTCTGGCAGTGAGTTCTACTGTTCAGTCCCAATAAATATCGAACTGCTCTCTTTTGAAGTCTGAAAACACGATCAAATTTTGTTGCGCAGCAAGTACCCCAGAATGGAAGGGCATACCGAAGATGTGACTAAAAAAAGGCATAATAGGCTATTCTAGAGGTTGAGAAGTTAAGTTCCTTAGAAACTGATCTAGTTTCTTTGATAGAGCTTCGATGTGAAAGTCCCATTTTAACGAGTTGTCTACAACAAGTCCTAAGAATTTCACAGAGTCCACGACGAGTCCTTCTTCTGATGGTTCGCCCAAAAACCGACATTCCGCCGAACAATTCATCAACACATTGACGCATCAAATTGACAAACTGCATAAGCGCATAGTGAGTTTGGGAATTTAGTCACGGCGCGCGGCCCTTGTGTTTTTTTTTAATCATTCAAAGAAATAAATATGATATAAAAAGTTATTTATTTGTTTAAAATTGCCATTTTAGTTTATCGCAAATAGTGTTTTTACGACTTGCGCATACAATTTAAAAGAAAGTAATGCTGATTGAGTATACAAGGTGGTCGGAATTGTATACGGAAATTTTGGCTGCATATCCTACCGATTAAAATAGGCAAAACAGTTCGGAGTACAAGATGTAGAAGTTTCAATATTATTTTGTATATATTTTTATAATTTTTATATAATATTTTATTTTTTTTATATTTAAATAATTTCTGAACTAACGTCGATCTTTGGATGCAAATTAGTGTCCGTGTTTTTTACATGATAAATTGGTTTTGTTTTTGATGACAATATGACTCCTACTTTGTAGGGGGCGCCAGATACATATATTTTTCACCTAGTTTGAAGAGTAATAACTTTTAGTCTGTACCTAAATAGAACTACTGAGTGAAAATTATAAAATAAATAGATATCCGCCATTTTTTACGTAAAAAACGTCTCTTGGTAAAAATCGCTGCGACCTTCCGTTCCCAAGATTTTTGGATTGTCAATACATGTCATTCTTGACAAAAAATAAACATGTTGATTAGATAGTTATTATTTGACAGAAATGATAAATCTGTGAACTTTTTATTTTTTTTTAAATTAATCATTTCTAGAAAAAATAATGATTAATAGACACAGATATACAGACGAAAAGGGCAACGGCCCAGCTACGTCGAAACACCGGTTCCCATTAGAACACCGAAGTTAAGCGACGTAAGGCGATGCTAGTGGATGGACGGGTGACCGGTTCGAAACTTTGCATCGTGCTGTTGTCCAAAAAGGGAAAAGTGTAAAATCTATTGATACGCACTGCTCATTCACGCCGGTTCAAGGCCGGATGAGATCGGATATCTCGTGAGTAAGAGTTAATTTAGACACTTCCTAAGTCGGTAGGCCATTGACCATGATATGGCCGAGGACCGCGATTCGGATTCCGCGTAAACAAGTAGGTCCCGTCCAGTTTAGCCATTGCAGCAGAAAGGAGACGTTAACTTGAACCTCACTCATATACAGACGAAAAGATACCTATTACTCTTCTCAAATATATATATGTGGCGCCTCCTACAAGTAGGAATCATATTGACATCTAAATCAAATTTCTCATGTAAAAAAACTAGGGACTAATTTTATACTTTAGATTATTTATTTATATTTTATAAATGTTTGGAAAAAAACAAAATAAAGATTAAATTTCTACACCCTCTATACTGTATCTCCAAAACGACCATTTTAGGACATGAATTTATACGAACTTTTTTACCTATTTTTATCTGCGAAATAGTCTGCCGAAGTTTCCCGAATACAGTTCGGACCACTCTGTATATCTAATGAAAAATAAAAAATTTGCTGAAACAAATATTGCTTCTTTCTTTAAAGTTTCACTTGCATTAAATTACTTGAAAATGATCTATTCAGGGTGTCCCAGAAATAAGTGCAAGTATTTTACGTGGTGGTAGATCTCAATAAAAGAAACATATTATTTTCTCTTTATCGTTTTTCAAATAAGTCCAAAATAACGGAGTTATTACTTTGAAAATTTCCAAAAAAAAATGATTTTTTGTTAAAATTTTAAGAACCACTGGATCTTTTCTGGATTTTCTTTCTTGTAAATTTAATATAATACCTATGTTGCCATATTATCAAAAAATTATATTTTTTAACTAAAAACTAAAAAAAATTCAAAAAAATTTTTCAAAAAATTTGGAATTTTCAAAAAAAAGTGTTGGAATTCAACCATATTTTCATGTTTTCTTTTAATTTTCTCTCAAACGGTATGGAAATTTGGAAAAGTATAAACGGGATTAACCATTTTAGAACAAACAAAAACTTAAGAATGCCATTTTCTCAAAATGTTAACAACAAAAAAGTTTTTCCTCTTGTAAAGGGAATAATTAATTAGAGAGAGAGAGAGAGAGAGAGAGGGGGGGGGGTATTTATTTTGTATTCATTAATTAAATATTAGGATTTATACAAAATTTTATGTATATTTAGGACATATTTGGTAAATGAGTCACAGTCATTATCATGACCGAAATGAGACGCGTGATCTGTAAAATCTCTATCAAACTCGCCTACATAACTGAGGAAAAATAAGCAACACTGACCAGACCATGTCGCTATAGGATGAAAAAGATTTCGCAACTCGCAACATGTTCCAGATTGCGACCATTGTTTATTGTGAGTTACGCAAGGTAAAACAGTGACGTCAGTGACGTACAAGCGTAATATAGGGTGTTTGAAACGTCTGTGCCGAGCACTAGTTTAAACTTCCTCTGTCACAAGAACAACTTCACGATAAATATTTCATCGAACTTAAAAATGTCTAAATTGTAATAATTTAGAGTTAAAAATAGTGTGTCTTGTTTGTAATAATATAATGTGTGTTCTTAGAGTTAAATAAAGTCTTCGAAAATAAATGAAATCATGTGACCTGTTTAATAATGTCTCAAATATTTTTTTTTATTTAATAATATAAAAAAACGTGTGTACGTTTATAAAAAAAATATCGTGCACGTACATATATATAAAGCACTTACCTTTCTCATTGTTACCGGTTAGAAAAAATGCTAAAATACAGGATGGTTTACGGATATAGACCCATATTCTCGTGCGTATTATCAAATAATGAATGAAAACAGTAGGTTTGTTTCGAAAATCGAGAGACGTTATTAATAGGACGACGTGCAAGCGTCTCACGAAGCGTCCCGACGTCAACTGAGCGCCGAGCTTAGCGTCTGGATGGCGTATGGCGTATTCCCTACCCTTTATCAAAGCAACAGTGTTTTTTCTACCACTGTTGATGTGTATTTTCCCACGTTCGTGGTGGTAATTGCTGAGAGAAAATAGCAAAAATCTGTATACAAGGTGCTAGAAATTCGGGGCACGAACATTTGGTATCTCGGAAACCGTAATAGATACGAAGATGGTTAAATTAGGGCAAAGTTCCTCCTTGGGATGTTTACGAAGATGCCATCAAAAAAGTTTTAAACATTTCAAGGATTGCTGAGTTTTTTGGAGAAAATGTTTTTCTTTTTGAAAATCAATTTTATTTTTTCCTGTCGTTACTTTTTAGAAAATCGAAAAACTAATTACACATTCTCATAGCCACTTTATTAGGGCTATCTGACAGTATTTTTTGACAATTTTAAAATAAGCTGATAATTTGTGAGATACAGAGGCCAAATTATTTTTTTTAAATACGGACCTGCATTTTTTATTTCAGGTTTTGAAAGAAATCGGTCTCATGAGGCCAATGATATGCCACACTTTATATTTTGTTTTTGTTTTAGGTACCTTAACAATAACAAAACTATTTAATTATTATTTAAAATAATTTCAAGTCCGACTCTGGTTTTTTTTAAATTATTTAATCTGATTATATTTATCGCAACAATATTGATCAGCGCTAATTATTAACATTGAATAAGGAAAATCGAGCGAATTGAAATATTCAAATAAATAATATCCAGGTCAGCAATTTAAAGATATTATTTTTAACTTTTTTTATTGTAAATTTGAAATATCAGTGTACGATTTAATAATATGCATAATGGTGCGTACATATCGGCTGCGCCGCTCCGCGTCGCACCGCGCATAACATTTTTTAACATGTACTTTTGAAGCGGCGCGGCGCGGCGCAGCTGGTATGAACGCACCTTAATATTAATGTAGTTATTATAAATAAATCAACTTCTACAAACTAGTTTCTAATGCTCTACATGTTCGAAAGGGTTACCACCCTCCATAATGCACAAATTTATTTTTCGTTCAATTTTATTTATAGCTCTATGAACATATCTTCTTCTTATACTTCCTAATGCATTTTGTACTCTTTATTATAAATGATGTTGAAATATATTGATTTCACTTTTACAAATGACGTAAAATTATGGTCATTATACTACTCTACCATTTCCAATCCATCTCCCGGGGAAACGATTTGATTGTTTATATTATATTATATTCATATTATTTATTTTATATTATTTTATTGCATTTCCGTATTCCGATTTTCCGTATTCAATGTTTTACCCGACGTCATTGTTAAATTTGAAAGCTTATCAAAATTGTAACGATAAATAGATTAAATATTAATAAAAAACAGAGCCGGGCTTGAAATTAATTTAAATGGCTTTTTTGATGGCATCTTGGTGAACATCCTAAAGCGCAACTTTGCCCCAATTTAACCATGTTCATATCTATTATAGTTATTATTATACCAATGCTCGTACCTTGAATTTGTAGCACCCTGTATAAAAAATAAAGTAGTTAGTAGTACATATTACATGGTTTGATAAATTGATAATTGATGCAAGTAAGCAAAGGTAGCTTTTTCTATATTTTGTTGTCAGCACTAGCCTAATATCCATGTTAGTATATGTTTAATCCTGAGGTTTAATCTGTCCATATTGTACGATTGACTTAATATACGGTAAATGTAATAAGGTTTCTCTTATGTTAATAAATACCGGTATTTTAACTGGTAATATATACAATATGATCGGAAAAAAACGGCGTCAACGATGTCTATGAAATAAAGATTGCTTTAATTTTATTTGTGAAATTATATAGGGAATAGAGATTGTCATCCATGTTCATTTCCAAGCCAACTGGACGCCTTTTTTTCGATCATACTGTATATATACTGGTAATATGATCAAAAAACGGCGTCAGAGATAGCTATGAAATGAAGATCCTCCTACTCTGGGCGCCCGCCCACAAAGGGATAGAAGGCAAACGATCTACCTAGAAAAGGAGCGAAGACTCCACTGACTGGCTAAGAACCATTCTGCTTTCCAAGCGGAAACCAGCTTAAAGCGGAACTGAAGAACCTGGAGGACTCCATCCGTAACATGGAATGGGAGGCCTCCTACGGTCTAAAGCTTGATTTTCATGCATCCGTTGTCCGACGATACGATGATACGATATTAATTTTATTGATTGAATTTAAAGGCTTCGATTGGTTAACCGTTTCTAACCAATCGAAGTCTTTAAATTCAACCAATAAAATTAATATCGTATCAACGTCTCGTCGGATAACGGATGCATGAAAATCAAGCTTTAGACACTCGAAAAAGTTCCCCAAAACTTACAACCGGGAAAAATCAAAGATTTTCTTTGATTTAAGTAGAAACTAAAAACAATCTTCGGATTATCATGGAGTTTCTAACAGGACACTGTCTCTTCACTCTTCAACCTCAACGAACACCTCTCACTGGACTAAGAGTGTCGGGGGCCCGGAGCGGCGAAGCTAAATGTGGCCCCCGGTCTGTTTAGATAATGATATGCTTCTAATGCACATTTTGTAAAAATTGAATGACGTATGTATAATGGTTGACAAAATTCAAGTATTTATACAGAGTGTCCCAGGCTGAGCCTGCGTTAGAAGTTTCTAGAGAACTACAATATCTAGATACGAGATTTTGTGCATATCATTATTTCACAATGAGATCTATCGATTAAAAATATTTTCAATATGGCGGCACTTTCGGAAGTACCGAAAGTTGACAGCAACTTTCTTATTTTAAATGGGTGACCCCATTTTTTATTACATACTTAAATTCTCTGTAAAATTTTATGAATTTTGATATTAAATCCTCTATACCACCTAACGTTAACCGTTTTTGAGAAAAAAAAATATTCATAATTTTTGGAGGAAAAAAACTGCCTGTCAAAAATATGTATGTAGCCTAAACCATAAAATAATTAACTAGAAAGAAGTGTCAACTCTGTGTTAAATCTTGGAAACACGATACGCCACCGAAAGCCTTCGTTGTCGTCTGGAGAACTAATTTTCCAATTGACAGGTTGACATGATAAGGACATGATGGCTTAATTTTCATTTCCCTTTCCGGTTATTCAATGGCGGGCCCTCTTTCAGTTCAAATGTATTTTGTATTTTTTCTTTTCATAAATAAAACCAAAAAATAATTTATTCACATATATTTATTTGAAATATGGAACAACGTGACTAAATAAATATAAAAATATAGAGGATTGTATTGTTTCAATACCAATTAGTTAATTATATGCACTTTTAACGTAAATTAGTTAAGGTATAAGCATGACTTACAGTAACTTGTAAATAAACACACGTATTCGCAGACTTCAAGGACAGAAAACGGACACAGGAACATGAAAACTGGAGCCTTACAAGCGAGCCATACAAAAACCTGAAAACAGAAAAACAATTTTTTTATACTAAAATTAACAATGTAAAAATATCAATAGGTATAAAATATAAATATACTGTTTAAAAAAGCGTCCATTATTCCCAAAGAGACCTGGCTTATAAATCAAAAAGAAGCAAAAAGAGACTTTTAGTCGAATAACATAATCAGATTCATCAGTCCGATTTATTGCATTATTGACAATAAATCGCACATACTGGAGATAACTAATGTTGGCTATAGTTAAAAACGATCTTACCTTGCTGTAAATTGTTTCCATTTTCAAAAAAATCGCCGATCAAAGAGATTATAACACCATTTTCTTGCATCTAAAAAATGTAAAAACTGTGTTTATTTACTACCTATTTTTCATATACATGGGACATACCTACTACTGCAGAAACGTCATTTTCTCCAGGATTCTTCATGTAATATATATTTTATATACTTTATTACCTTTATATTTATAAATTTCAGCCGAAATATTAAATTGAACTTCCAAAACGAAACTAAACGGAATGAATTAAAATGGCGTCGAATATTTTCTAATTTGTTCTAGAACAAATCTGAAGTTGTCTCTGAAACTGAAATCTGTCAATTTTAAACACTGTGAAGTTAGACAATAGTTAGACAGAAACATTGCTGTCCTTGTCTCGGCGGCCATACTTGTCGTGAGGAGAATGACAGGAATGACACTAATGACTGTTTCCAATTTTTCTATTTCACTGTCACCCCCCTGGCCTAAACGTCAAATTTAGTGATTGCCACAGCCACTGTACCATAAAGAGAAGACATGTGGCTATCTACGTCAAAAATTAAATTGTCCGAATGTCATACAATAATGGCCGCAGCTGTCATGGAATTGAGCGATTAAACAATTATCAAATGGAAATCAACTTTTTTTATTTCACTCGTGAAAAGGCTTTCGATACTGTCGTTTTTAAAATTTGTTACTTTTTGACTCTACACGTTCCTGTACCTAAAATAAATCGTTTTTAAGTTATATAAGATTTAGCTTTAAAGCGTATATTTTTCTTGATTTTTTACCAGTAGTCTATATGACAGTATATTATCATTTCCTAGATCATCATTTCCTAGCTTTGCGCTGTTTTTTTTTCGATCGTACGGTATATTATTAAAATATCAACTATTAGATTGACTCTAAAGAACGAAAATATGGAGATATATTTATATAAATACACTTTTTAAACTTTTAAGCAGGCAGTAGTTATAATATAGGAAATTCAAATAATTCATTTTCTGACAGATGGAAATAAATTGTCTGACTGTTTGGCACTTAATGTCAAAGGAAGCTAGATAAAATCAAGAAAAATATACGTTTTCAAACTAAATCTTAAATAACTTAAAAACGATTTATTTTAGGTATAGGAATATGTCTAATTAAAATTTATGATAATTTTTTAATCGCTCAATTCCATGACAGCTACCGCCATTATTATATGACATTTGAATAATTTAATTTTTGAAATAGATAGCCCTTGAGATAGCCACATGTCTTTTCTTTATGTCACAGGGGCTGTGATAATCACTATATTTAACTTTTAGGCTGTACAAATTTTTATGACAGGTAGTTTTTTTCGTCCAAAAATTTTAAATATTTTTTTCTTTAAAATGCTTCCAGGGAAATACCGCGACAAAATATCGCGATTTTGTAAGTCCCCCAAGATCCGAGGGGCCCCTTCGCTGTCTCAGGCCCGTGGCCCCCGTTATACTAAAGACTTCACTGCTCATCATCAGCAATGAAGCTAGAACCCAAGTTATGGTGTGCATTGGTTGTAAATTAAAATGTTTATTCAGTAAAAATAAATAATGAAACCATTGAAAAATAACTTAAAATCTAAAATAACTAAATTCAGTCTCAAAATATATAAAAAATAATAATTATTCGATATTTTAATCAAAGAAAATTACCCCTTGATTTAATTTCCTAAATAGAAAATGCCATTGACAATTACTGGGACCTGATTGATAATTAAGTAAATATCTGCCATTCCATTTATACTGTTTATAGTTGGCGTATACATATGGTTTGCATACTTCACCTACAAACTGCTTTATAACTACTGAACATATTGGCCTTGTTTGCCAGTTGAATAAAATATGACTTATTAAGATTCAGAGGCCCCCTAAAAGACGGGGCCCGGGGCGGACCGCCCCTTCCGCCCAACCCTTAGTCCGCCACTGCTCTCACCTTGGCGAATATCTCCATCAAAAATAAAGCTGTATTAATATAAATAATGTTTAAATTCCCTGCTGTCTTAACATATTCCACAGGGTGTTTTAAACTTTCACTAAAATATCTACATTTTGTTTTCCCGCGTATAATTGACTCACTTGATTTCATTTTTAGTTTAGAAAGAAATACTAAAATGTCAAGTAATTTAGCTACATAGTGCTTAAAAAATCATCAAAATCGGGCCACCAGAACAAAATACAGGGTCCGACAATAGAGCGTCGGGCATCTGTAGCTCTAATAATAAAAAACTTAAGAATTTTGTGTAGGTGCAAATATAAAGTATGTTCTACGATGTACATATTCCAGAAAAATATTTTAACTGCTATAGGGTGGCTCAAAAAAGTGTGAGTGAATTTTTTTAAATGGAACACCCTGTATATTATTCCATTTTTGGCTTGCTTTCAGATCACTTTACATAATCCTAAGATATTAGTAAATATATTTCGATAGTTTCAGAGATATTAATAAATAAATAAAAAAAAAATATTTTACGACCTTTCTTAAAAAAATTATTAAGAATACAAGACCTAACCTATAACCTAAACAAAACTATATTAAATATTTACTTTAGATGGTCTGTACTTACTTAGCTGTAAATATGGTAATCGTATATCATACAGGATGTTTAAAATTTTACGCCAAACTTTGTAAAATATAATATAATTTTTCTTCTTTTTTTATCCTGTATATTATTTTTTCAATAGATCGAAAATTAAAAAATGAACATTTTTTGTATTTAGGGCATTTCAAAGTTTTTAACGGTTTCGCAGATATTCTCAGTTTTATATTTCATATGGCATTTTCCATAGTAAATTTTTATCAAAGCCTGATTTATCAAAGCCATGATTTTTTTCTCGTATTTTACCGTTGAGAGAGCCATATGAAATAATACTGCGTGTATCTGCGAAACCATTAAAAATTTTGAAATACTTTAAATACAAAAAATGTTTATTTTTTAATACTCCATTTAATAAAAAAATAATATACAGGGTGTTCCATTTAAAAAAAAAACGAAGAAACATTATTTTATATTTTAGAAAGTTTGGCGTAAAATTTTGAATATCCTGTATGATTTAAGATTGCGATATTTATAGCAAAGTTAAGTATGAACCATCTAAAGTAAACACCTAATATAGTTTTGATTTCAGGACAGTTCTTTTATTTGTAATATTATTTTTAATGAAGGTTGAAATATATATATATATATATATATATATATATATATATATATATATATATATATATATATATATATATATATATATATACATAGGTGTGTTTCAAAACAACTGCGCTATATACAGGGTGTTTCAAAACAACTGCGAAAAACTTCAGGGGGTGATTCCTTGTTCAAAATAAAGGGTAGTTTGCTTCATAAAGGTTGGGTCAAAAGTCAACCATTAGGGAGATATCGCGGTACAAAGATGGCGGAAAAATAATGTTTTTATTTTTTATCTTGAAAACGAAAAGAGATAGACTAATGAAATTTTACGGAAGCATTACTGTTATGAAAACACACTTTCTGGTAATTTTTTCACTTTTTTAAAATGAGTGGAAGGGGTTGAAATAAACTACCCCTATCATTCTCGTTAACGAAATTTAAAGAAAAATCTTTTCAAACACATGCAAAAAAATTAATTTGGATAGTTTAGTTTATTTAGAAACTTTTTTATCTCTTGTATTTTTTTTATAAAACTAACCGATTTGAAATTAAAAAATAAAATGTAAAGCATTACATGTCAGGACTAAAAATATTTTTAGATTAAGAATCTAGTGATAATAATGATAATAATAATAATCTAGATAATAACGTATTGCAGTAGGGTAATGTCAAATAAAACAATATTAGAAACATCCTAAAAAGTGACAGCGGCCGACTAGATTTTTTCCTAAAAAAAATTACAGCTGCCCACTAGATTCTTTATCTAAAAATGTTTTTTGTCCTAAGATGTAATGCTTTACATTTTATTTTTTAATTTCAAATCGGTGAGTTTTATCAAAAAAACACAAGAGATAAAAAAGTTTCTAAATAAACTAAACTATCAAAATTAATTTCTTTTGCATGTGTTTGATAAGATTTTTCTTTAAATTTCATTAACAAGAATGATAGGGGTAGTTTATTTCAACCCCTTCCACTCATTTTAAAAAAGTGAAAAAATTACCAGAAAGTGTGTTTTTAACAGTAATGCTTCCGTAAAATTTCATTAGTCTATCTCTTTCGTTTTCAAGATAAAAATAAAAAATATTATTTTTCCGCCATCTTTGTACCGCGATATCTCCCTAATGGTTGACTTCTTTGACCCAACGTTTATGAAGCAAACTACCCTTTATTTTGAACAAGGAATCACCCCTGAAGTTTTACAACATTTGTTTATAAAATATATATATATATATATATATATATATATATATATATATATATATATATATATATATATATATATATATATATATATATATATATATATATATATATATATATATATATATATATATATATATACAGGGTGTTCCATTAAGGGAGGTCACCGGCCATATCTCGGAAACTACTGGGTATAGGAAGTCAGGAAAAAATTCTTAAGACTAAAATGACCATGAGAAAATCTGGAAATTATTTTTAAGTTCCGCATTTTACCGCAAGAGGCGCAATTGGTAGGGTGAATAACAAAATTCAAGTTTTCTTGAAAATTCTCATATTGAGCTATAACTTTAATAACAGCATTAGAAAACCTGAAAAATCCGCATGAATTCTGTCTGAGGCTCATTGGCGTACCGACCTTAATAAGGGTGGGGAAGCTCTTGAACGTCTCAGTATTTAAAACTCTGTATCTTCTAAACGACTTATCCGATTTCAGCAAACTTAGGTTTGTTTGAAAGAGAAATGTAAGCGTTTTCAAATACTCAATCCACTGCTACCCAATAGTTACAAATTAAATTGCTAGAGGGCGCAATTTCCAATAATAACAGTTTTTTGATTTTGTCACGAAAATTTAAATCATACGGTATAATTTTGATGTCATATTCGGAAAGTAGATTAAATTTGCAACAAAAACGTTTAGACCGCAATTCGATATCTTCATTCGTTTCAGAATTATTGCCGGAAGAATACTTTATAACGCTTTAATTTGAAGAAATGGTTGTTTTCATAGTTTCGTAAGGTTAAACTTTGAATTGATAACAATTAGTTTTCATTTGTCATATTCCGTGCCTCCATTCGCACTTTACCTAGGCTTAGGACTAGTCCAAATCATGTAAAAGGCAAAATTTGGAGCGTGCTTAAAGGCCAACGGGCCACAACAAAACAACAATAATACCAGTATTAAAGTTTTTAAGGAAGCAATAGAAAGACTATTATAATTTTTTTTTTTTTTTATATATAAAAACCTCAACAACCATAAAATTAGACAAAAAATTTCATGAAATGCTTTACCTACCACGAAACTATGAAAACAAGCATTTTTTTTTAAATCAAAGCGTTATAAAGTATTCTTCCGGCAATAATTCTGAAACGAATGAAGATATCGAATTGCGGTCTAAACGTTTTTTGTTGCAAATTTAATCTACTTTCCGAATATGACATCAAAATTATACCGTATGATTTAAATTTTCGTGACAAAATCAAAAAAAAACTGTTATTATTGGAAATTGCGCCCTCTGGCAATTTAATTTGTAACTATTTGGTAGCAGTGGATTGGGTATTTGAAAACATACATTTCTCTTTCAAACAAGCCTAAGTTTGCTGAAATCGGATAAGTCGTTTTAAGGTCGGTACGCCAATGAGCCTCAGAGAGAATTTATGCGGAATTTTTCAGGCTTTCTAACGATGTTATTAAAGTTATAGCTCAATATGAGAATTTTCGAGAAAACTTGAATTGTATTATTCACCCTACCAATTGCGCCTCTTGCGGTAAAATACGGAACTTAAAAATAATTTCCAGGATTTTCTCATGGTCATTTTAGTCTTTAGAATTTTTTTCCTGACTTCCTATACCCAGTAGTTTCCGAGATATAACCGGTGACCTCTTAATGGCACCCTGTATACCTGTATATATATATATATATATATATATATATATATATATTTTTTTTTTTTCTCACACTGTTAGTGGTAGTTCTAGTCCATGTCCGGGCTGTAACCAGCCAAGGGCACGACGAATATTGTCAATAAGGTGAGACAATTCTTCGAATAATTCCGACGGTACCAAGCACAACTGCTTTTTGCATCCACATTATGGTGTTGTTCGGGAGGTTTAGTTCTTTGATATGTTGGTTTGTCATTTTGTGCACAAGTCCATTGGCACTTATTATTAACGGTACTATAATCACCTTCCGCAGTTCCCAGATTGCTTTTATTTCCTGAGAAAGTGCAGCGTACTTGTTTATCTTATCTGCATAGGCTTTAGCCACGTTATAATCCTGCGGTACTGAGAAGTCGATTATGATGGCGGTTTTTTCAGGTTTATTCCATATTACCATATCGGGTTTATTATGTTCTACTCCTATATCTGTTTCTACTGTAAAGTCCCAGTATATCTTGGTGGTGTTATTCTCTAATACAGCTTTTGGAACGTACATGTGGTGGGGGGTAAATGTGTCAAGGAGGCCCTTATTCAGGCATACCAACTGGTGCACTACTTTTCCCATGTTATTATGTCTTTCTAGGTATCTGGTCCCGGCTATTTTACTGCATCCAGAAGACAAGTGCTGTACAGACTCCTCACTAATATTACACAAACGACATTTTGTGTTTTCAACTTGTTGTTTTAATATATACCGTGCATATGTTCGGGTTTTTACTACTTGGTCTTGAATGGATAGTATTGCGCCTTCGGTTCCTGGGAAGAGGTATCCAGCTGTTAGGTAGGTATTTGAGGCCTTGAAATCCACATCTTCTTGGTGTAAGGAGGCGTAAAATCTGCCATGCAGTTCTTTACTCTGCCAGCGCTGTTTCATCTGTCCAGCAAGATTTACAGCTTCCGGTTCTTGGTCGCTAGCCAGGTTGAGTGATGTATAGTTTTTATCTAAGACTCGTATGCTTTTATACACAGGTGCATTGTTGGTGAGTAAATATTTTCGTAATTTCTGTCTTTCTTCCTGGCTAGCAGACTCTAAACTGATTAGTCCTCGACCCCCTTCATCCCTAGGTAAGTACAACCTTTCTATGGCCGAGTTTGGGTGTAGTATGCCATGCTTTGTAAGTAGAGATCTAATTTTCCGGTCCAGTCTTTCTAGATCCGTTTTTGACCACGTGAGTATGCCGGCGGTATATGTTAGCACCGGTACTGCCCAGATGTTGTATGCAGTAAACTTATTTTTGGCATCGAGTTGTGTTTTTAATATTTTATTTGTTCTTCGTACCAATTCCTTTTCGGCCTGCTCTTTATTGTCTTTCTGTTTCAGCTCGTAGGTTTGTTGTATGCCTAAATATTTGTATGAAGTCTCCGCTCCCAAATTTCGAATTTCGCTTCCGTCCGCTAGCGTGATGTCTGCGCTTTCAGTTAGCTTTCCCCTCTTTATATGGATAGTCGCACATTTATCGAGCCCAAACCTCATACAAATACCCTGGCTGAAACTTCTGACCAGCTCAAGCTGTCCCTCAAGCTGCTCTCGACTTTTTGCATACAACTTGAGGTCATCCATGTAAAATAGATGTGTAAGCTTCGTTCGGTCGTCAATCTTGTATCCGTATGCGCTTCGGTTTAGCATGTTACTCAACGGGTTCATAGCGAGACAAAACCACAAGGGACTCAAGCTGTCTCCCTGGAATATTCCTCTCTGGATGGGGATTTCTCTGGTCTTGTAAGAGTTGGTATTTCCTCTAACTAATAGTGTGGTGCGCCATGAACCCATTAGGTGCCGGAGTAGGTCGATGGTTTGCTCATTAATTTTATAGATTTTCAAAATCTCCATCAGCCAGGAATGAGGAACCGAGTCAAATGCCTTCTGGTAATCAATCCAGGCAACAGAGAGGTTTCTTTGACGTTTTCTTGCCTGCATGGTGGCAATGTTGTCTATAATCAGCAGTTCCTTACACCCTCTTCCTTTATGCTTGCAACCATTTTGCTCCCAGGACATAATATTATTTTGTTTTAGATGACAATTGAGTTTATGGCATAAAATAGATGTTAAAATTTTATATGCAGATGGAAGGCATGTTATCGGCCTATAGTTATTTGGCTTGGCTAAATCACCTTTCTTAGGCAACATATGTGTTTCCCCCTGCGTGAAGTATATGGGTATGCTGTTTGGGTCTCTCATAGCATTTTGAATAAGGCGTGCGAGTGGTTCGTGTGAATTTGATAACGCCTTCCACCAGTAATTGTGGATCCCGTCCATTCCCGGCGCTGTCCAGTTTTTCATCCGTTTTACTGTGGCTTGCACGTCGTCTTTCGATACTGTGATGTTGGGCATCTCCGTGTATTTTTCCGAATTCTCCTTTTCGATGTTAATCCACTGTGCTTTCCGATCGTGTTGGATGTTTTCAGCCCAAATTTCTGACCAGAATTCTGTCATCTCAGTCTCTTTTGGGAGTTCATGTTGTTCATCAGTGATTTCGGCCTCAAGATTTCGGAAGAACAGTCTTTGATTATTGTTGAAGAGTGTGTTTTGTTTACATCTTAGTGTTCTTTTATGGTATCTTTTCAGTCTTTTTCCAAGAGCAGCTATTTTTTGTTTTAGAGTCTCCGCTCTTTGTATCAATGTTTGCTCCAGTAAAAGGGTCCCTGGTTTCACCTTAAGTTTACGCGCGCACGTTTTAATTTTCTTAACAAGTTTTCGGCTAGGTTGTTGGGTACTGAGATAACTATGAATTATTCCTATTTCCTTTCGGTAGTTCGATATTTTTGTTTCCAACCGTTTTTTCCATGGGGGGCTCTGGGGTTCTCCTCCAGGCGAATTATATTTATCCTGCTTCAGAATTTTACAGGTTAGTGTAGCTGCGCAGTAAACTTTATGACAGAGATTCTCAAGGCTGTCCGCTTCATTAAAATATTTTTCTAGAGCAGTATTAATTGAGGTGATGGTGGTTTTACATTCAGCATTCATTTTGAGTCTTGGTATTTTTGGCCTTGTACCCATCGGTATCCCTTCATAGTTTTGATTGGCTTCCTGAAACATGAGCAATATATTCTCCTGTTCTTCTATTCGCTGTATGGAGGGAGGAGGGAGGAGGAGGAGGAGGAGGGAGGAGGAATCTTTGGTAGGATTAAAGGTTAGGACATGACTTCTCTCTGAAAAAGGAGTGTGAGAGCAAATCAAGGCTCGCGTGGGCAGGAACGCATTCCTGAAGTAGGTCTAACCCACCACCGGGATCGTAGGAGTGTACCTACCCGCTACCCCTATATATATATATATATAATATATATATATATATATATATATATATATATATATATATATATATATATATATATATATATATATATATATATATATATATATATATATATATATATATATATATATATATATATATATATATATATTGAGTATATATATATATATATATATATATATATATATATATATATATATATATATATATATATATATATATATATATATGTATATATATATTTTTTTGTTTTCACTCTTGGCTTTAGGTCGTTGGGGTTGCAAAGATGTTTCTAGATTTTGTTCATTATTTTTTATTTTTGTGACGACGTTTCGACAGTATATGTCTTTTCAAGCCTCTTTAAGTACATAAAAACAGTCAGTTAAAATCAATAAGATAAAATGTCAAACTAAAGGGTCTTACCTTGAACGTAGATTCTTACAGAGTTAAAATTTGTTAAACTGGACAACACAATAACACATATTAACTATTGTTTTTAATTGTTTTTGGACATTACACTTTACTACGAGCACGTACGTATTTCCTTGCAGATCGCTCTGTATAAACCACATTTATCGGTTCAATACCCGATGTCTACTGTTCTTAGTGCGTTAGAGGATCGACAGATATATTTTGCTTAGATTTTTTAGGTCTTTTTTATCATTTACCGCATTTTTGTTTTTTTGTATCTCCACCATTTCATAAAATTCTCTCTTTTTTTGGTGATTTTCTGTTTTTAAAATTTTAGTTTTATTAAAATCGAATGTATGATTTTCTGTTGACACATGATTTGTGAGGGCAGTTACATTTTTTTATCATACTTGTGCCCTTTCAGTCTATTTTCTAACCATTGAGAAGTTTGTCCTATGTAAACTTGGGCGCAGTTCGAACATGGAATTTCATATATAACATTGCTTCGTTTGTTTAACGGTGTTACAGATTTTAGTTTAGAGAAATTATTAGCTAACAAGTTATGTGCTTTATGACAAATCGTTATATTATACTTTCTGTGTAACCCTTGTAATTGTTGAGACAACCCATTTACGAAGGGGAGCGCAATATATCGTGTATCTTTTTAATGTTTTATTTTCTATTTGATTTTGATTGTTTTTTGTGTTTAAGAAATTTTGGAGTCTATCTTTGAATATTTTGTTTATTAGTTTTTGTGGATGGTTATTTTCTTTTAATGCATTTTTTTTTTTTTTTATTGCAGCATCTCTATATTCTGGGTCGGATAGACGAATTGATCTGTCCGCCAAGCCAATTATCACCGATCTTTTTGGTTAGCTGGATGGTTAGATAAAAATTGAGATATCTTGAGGACCAAGTTTTCTTTGTATACCATTCGGTTTTTATGGTTTGATTGGTATGATGTAAAAGTAATATCTAAGAAGTTAATTTTTTATCGTTCTCTATTTCTGACGTAAATTGAATATGTTTATTATAGGCATTAAATTTTTCTTCTATATACCTAATTTTTTCTTTTGGTATAGCTGTTAGACAGTCATCAACATACCGATAAAAAAAGGGTATTTCAAAATCGATATCAGATAGAACTGTACTCTCCAAGTGTTCCATAACCATTTGCGCTGCAACACTAGAAATCGACGCCCCCATTGCACAACCCTCAATCTGCTTATAAATTTGGTCTTTAAAAAATCTAAGCAAAATATATCTGTCGATCCTCTAACGCACTAAGAACAGTAGACATCGGGTATTGAACCGATAAATGTGGTTTATACAGAGCGATCTGCAAGGAAATACGTACGTGCTCGTAGTAAAGTGTAATGTCCAAAAACAATTAAAAACAATAGTTAATATGTGTTATTGTGTTGTCCAGTTTAACAAATTTTAACTCTGTAAGAATCTACGTTCAAGGTAAGACCTTTTAGTTTGACATTTTATCTTATTGATTTTAACTGACTGTTTTTATGTACTTAAAGAGGCTTGAAAAAGACATATACTGTCGAAACGTCGTCACAAAATAAAAAAATAATGAACAAAATCTAGAAACATCTTTGCAACCCCAACGACCTAAAGCCAAGAGTGAAAACAAAAAAATATATAGTATACAGGTCAAAGAAACGAAACGAAAAAAAAAAAAAAAATGTATATATATATATATATATATAGTGTCCGTTTTTCGTGCCTGTGTGTGTTTAAGAATAATTTTAGGCATTATTGACAAAAAATTTAATGTACTTCTATAGATAGTTTCTATAGCTACATATTATATTTTTTAAAGAGTAAATTACAACACTCATTTTTTTTATTTTATTCATTTTATTTTTGCTGTAAAGGACGGCAAGGGACAACACTCCCTTGGATGCGCCAGTGGGCTTAGGGGAGACCAGAGCAAAAGGCGATTAGCATGTAATTTCCCGTTTCACATAATGTGTTTTTAATATTTGGCTCTAAACGCCAGATGCCTAACAGATGTCGCCCAGTTTCCAGAATTCTGAAATAAGAAGAAATAGTCGTTTTTTGGAATAAAACATACAATTACAAGTCAAGGCACTATTTCTAGAAAAAAAAAGTGCATTACTTTTTTTTTAATATTTTTTAAAAGTACAAAAATTAAGTAAGTAAATACTAACATAATGTGATTAAAAATTTTATTTGTTCATTGAAAGTATTGATTGAAATCAACGGAAAATAAAAATTAAAAAGAACTCCTTACCTCCTTTTTATTAATAAGAATATAAAAATATTTAGTGTATAACAATCAATTCAGAATTGTAGATGTAAGTAACGTTGATGTCACGATGATATAATCAGAAACACCAAAAATCACACGAAAATGGGACACTCATTTAATAGTTTTTGAAATAGTTCTTCTTACAAATTTTCAATATTTTCCAACATTTTCTTGTTTTCTCAATATATTACTCATGGTTTACCGATAATTACAGTATTTTCCGAACATAGAAATATGTATAATATGATAAAAAAAACGGCGCTGGCGATGGCTATGAAATAAAGATCGCTGTCATTTTATATGTAAAATTATATGGAAAAGGTTATCGATCGTCATTTCCAAGCCAACTGGATGCCGTTTTTTTTTCTAGATCATACGGTATTATAGAAACACTATTTTTTTTCAAAAGAATTATCGTTGAATAATCTGCGCTCCAGTATTACTAAATTTTATAAGTACACTAAATATAAATAGTTTGATTTATATTAATTTCGAAATATAAACATTCTACCGTATTATCGAAAAAGAAACGGCGTTCAATTGGCTTGGAAATGATGATCGATAACATTCCCCATATAATTTTACATATAAATTAACAGCGATCTTTATTTCATAGCCATCGCTGACGTAGTTTTTTTTTTCGATCATATTATACCGTAAGATCGAAAAAAAAGCGGCGTCCAATTGGCTTGGAAGTGACGATCGATGACATTCCCCATATAATTTTACATATAAAATGACAGCGATCTTCATTTCATAGCCATCGCTGACGCCGTTTTTTTTTTCGATCATATGTATATCATTAATTGGAAAGTAATTAAAATTCACAAGTTGGCCAAAACAAAAAGCGACAAAATTTATAACATTTGTAAATCGCTAAGGTACGTGCTGTTGTTTTTGTGCGTTAATTTTTATCTACATGAATAGTAAAAATGACATTAAACATTAAAGATATGCAGTATTTTATTATTACTTTCAATAAAATTTAGTTTGTATTAGTTCTTCACACTTAATAATTCTCTGATTTGCTGCGTCAACCATTCTACTCCTTCTTGTAAACCTTCACCAGTTAAAGCATTACTAGCCGAGATATGCCAAGGTTTATCCATGATTTTGTCCAGACCCAAAGCTGCTGCTATTTTAACGCTACTCAGGGCTTCTTTGCAGTCCATTTTATTGGCGAAGAACAGAATAGGTATTTTCTTTTGGCAAATGTCGGGGTGCTGAAGAAGAAGGTCTAACTCCTCTTTAACTACAACTAATCTTAACCGGTCACTGCTATCTATTACGAAAATGATTCCATGGCAGTCTTTGTAATAATGTTCCCATAGATCTCTGTATCTTCCATGGCCAGACATATCAAAGGCAGTGAAGGCTAGATTTTGTTCTAAAAAAACATGCCACGGTAACCGTTAAATTGTAAATATATTTTATTTTACTTTGGAATCTTTCCACGCTAAATCCAACAGTAGGTACAATATCAGTGACTTTATCATCATCACTTTTAAAATTGTTCACTACAGTGGATTTTCCACTATTGTTCAAGCCCACTACTAGAACATTTACTTCTTTTCGTCCAACACCTAGAAAACTAACTAATTTTTGAAATAAACCCATTGTGCAATATTTGTAATAAATATAATTCACTAAATCTAGGTATATGTTTGTAAATAACTTATTAATTAATTTTTAAGCCTATCTCAACCATAAAATAATTAACTAGACCAAGTGACTAAATTTAACTGTTTATTTGTAGTCTGGTTGTGCTCGTTGCTACGACAAAAATAATTCTTTTGACTTATCTTTTATTCGATTAATTCTAGATTAAATAAAATTTGATATTATATTATTATCATTTCTCTGTCATTTATTTCCTTTAACAATTTAATTAAAATCAAAATAAAATAATTTTGGTCCTGAAATTTTGAATTTATTTTAAAATTATGTGCTGCCATCTTTTAATCAATAGAATTATTAAAAACACACAATGAGCTGAAGTGAGCCAGTGCCTTCTATTAAAAGATCAGCCTACGGGCGGACTTTTGTTTACTTCATCAGCTGTACATACTTAGATATTGGGTTAGATTCCGTTTCATATTTTGTCGGTTGATTTTTGGTTTTAACTCTTTGATTTTTGGTATTATTTATTATAGTAGTGCAAAAAACTAATTATTTTGGTGTTGAAGTGACATAAACTACTACCAGATATATGGTCACTCTCGGTTTCGCATAAAAAAATAGAAATTTTAAAAATTACACGTTGTGTAAGTGATTTAACCTAAAAGTGCCCATACATTTTTTACTTATCGTGATTTTTGTGTGTGTTTTTTAAGACTCTAACAATTCATCAATAAAGCTTAAGTGGAGTGTGTTTTTGGTGCTATGCCTCATCTTTGTTGTGTTCCTGGTGGAAAGGATAGTTACTAAGGATAGTTATTATACTAGGCAGCCTAAAGTGTCCGGAAGAGCAAGAAAAGTGGGTACGAGTTATAAATCAAGAGAATTTTATTGAAAATATCTTTAATAAATTTAAAAATAATATTCTCCCATGATGGTATTAATGAAAACTGGACAATTATGTTTATTTTATTCATATTGTGGAATCTCCACTCCAAGTGTTGCTGGTTCAGCTTCGATAGATTCAAACACGTAAGTAGGTATTATGATCTAGGGAAAAATAAAAGAATATGTGTATTAGAGATCATGAAAAAGATTATTATTTTGAGTTCATATTTTAAAAAAGATTTTTGTAAAGACAAGACTGATACAGTTTAAAAGAAGAATGTGTTTTTGTTTAATAATATATAATGTATGTTAAGCATAACATATATTTGTTCAGTAATTTTTAATGAATAGTATTGATTATTTATAATACCAAATTAATATCAAATATTTAAGTGATGGCTGAATACAATATGAATAAAATAACAATAAAATTGGTATATTTGCATAATACAAAATTACAAAATTAAGTTTTAAGAATAAAGGTGTTACTAAAAATACTAAGAAATTCATATTTCTTTGTTTTAATTGGTCTAATGTTATTTACATTTTACGTAAGAATTATACCGTATCATCGAAAAAAATCGGCGTCTAGTTGGCTTGGAAATGAACATCGATGACATTCCCTAAATAACTGTACACATAAAATAATTAACTAGAATTTTACAATCTTGGAAAATTTGATATTCTTGATCCTTGATTCTAAATATTCTAAATTTTTGGATTTTCTTGGAATTTAGGTTCGGGAAAAACGCTGATTGATTTTTCATTTGGTTTTTCATTATTTTTATTTGGTTTTAAAAAAAACGGTTCGGCTAACATTATAGCCTCCATCAGTGTTGTGTCATATGAAAAAAATAGTGTCGAATATAATCCAAAAAATTGCATAAAAAATATTCACACCACGCACATAATGTTTACTGCGTACTCCATAGTCAATGTAGATAATTTTAGTGTTAAGAATAATAATTTTAAAAAATATGTGGTCATCTTTTGATAAGTTTATATTAGTTTATTAATTGCAGTAAACATTATGAGGTGTGAATTATATTGTATATGTAATTTTTGGATTATATTCGACACTATTTTTTTCTCATATGACACAACACTGTGAAGGCTATAGTTAGCCGAAACGTTTTTAAAACAAATAAAATAATGAAAACAAATGAAAACTTAATCAGCGTTTTTCCCGAACCTAAAATCCCAGAAAATGAAAAATTTTAGAATAATTTAACATATAAAATGCCAGCGATCTTCATTTCATAGCCATCGCTGACGCCTTTTTAGATAATATTGTATTATTTGTAAATATAATTTTTCGAACATTGATACTTGCAAAATATACATATAAATTTTGTGAATGCAAATAATAATACATCACTATTAGTAAATATTAAATGTTTTTGTTAAATTAGATCGATTTTCAAACCCCAAAATTTAAAATATATTTACATTTTACCCATTATCTTATGTACCTATACATTATTTGTACATTGTAAAAACATTTGCTGCATTTGTATGGTTCATAGTTTATTTGCCAAAAGTATTTATTACTATAAATAGGTATATATGTTGTAGTTATTAACTGTATATTATGTATATTTCATTTAAACTATATCATTTTTAAAATACAAACCAAAAATCTGAGGAATAATTATGTTTTCCATGTATTCTACAACATATTTATTAATCCGTTATATCTAACTAGCGTGACGTCATAAATCTCGCCCGCAGGCTGATCTTTTAATAGAAGGCACTGAGTGAGCCACCGAGACAAAAATAGAAATACGAACATAACCACAATTCGTTGACATAAGACTTATAAGACATAAGTTCATAAGCTGATACTTTTTATTTTTTATCAGAATATTTTTTATAAATTCTCAGAAGTACATTAAAATGCTTTATCTCTTTTTGATATGGGGAAAATAAAATAATATCTAAAGAAACGTTGAAACGTTAGATACTTTTAATCGAAATCTAAACAAAACGTTTTCTTCCACAAAGTAGCATTTTTTCTTAAAATAAGAGCCTGTTATGGACAATGCCAACGAAACCGTGATTTGCGAAGCCAAGGACCCGGTGAAAAGCCAGGTAAAAGACAAAAGTGAAAGATCTATTAATCTGGGTCGCGTATTTGTAAAGTGGAGCACCTTCACCGCATTGAATGTTTTCACCTTGATACTTGTCTACACCATTAAACATTTAAAGTTTGACAAGAATCATGATTTTACAGGAAAATCCCGAAATTTCCACGGCAGTGATAGATGAAAAGACTTCGCCAGAAAACTCAGAATATGACAGTGTGGATAGTTACAGTGATGAGGAACAACCTGCCATTAAGGCTAGATCAAAAGCCTCAGGACTGGATTCACACTCTGATACAGAAGGTATTTTTTAGATTTACTTTTATCATTCTTTTAATGGTTTATATCATCCTAGGAAGTGTAATTCTTGAACGTGAAGAAGGTGATGGTCAAGAGAGTGCACCTAATAAAAAGGTTGACGATGATGAAGATAAGAAAAATCCCCAATATATTCCGAAAAGAGGCACATTTTATGAACATGATGACAGAACTGCTGCTGATATGTATGTGAACTTTACTTTTGTTTGTTGAGATAAGCTAAAATTTTCATCTTAGAGAAGCTGAAGAACCAGCTGAAGCTGACAAGGACAACAAGAAGAAAGTTTGGCAGGACAAAAAGGAGAAATGGAAGCACGATAGGTTTATTGATCAAGAACAAGCACCTAAGAGTCGTTCTGAACTTGTGGCAATATATGGTTATGATATTAGGAATGAAGATGGACCTCCTCGTGCACGAAGGCGCAGAAGATATGGGTAAGTATTGTATATTTCATTCATTTTTATTTAATACTAGGTCTTTCTCTATTTTGTCTTTTATGCTCTCTAGGAAGTTTAGGTAAGTTTTTAATAATTACGCATTTAATATAATTCAATTATAATTAACAATTACAAAATACAATATGATTAATCAAAACTGGATTGTGGTTACACAAACTGGTTAGCGCACCTAGATGCTTAAGCATCTGTATGTGTAATATATTTCTGTACATTAAATTTAAATAAAATATATAACTGCTACATTAAACATTTTGAACATAATAAAATCTTAGAACAGTAAAGAGCACGAGCATTATAATACATTTAACATTCAATCAATAAGGCCACAAAAGCAGTATTATTCTGAAAAAAATCTTTTTTAAAATCTAATTTAAATACTTGCTATAGACCTTACTGCAGTTGATATAATTTTGGTATTCCTAAAGAAATTTTGATTAAACAAGTCAATTTTTTAGTCGCGGTCCAAATAAATACACAAGAACATGGGAAGATGAAGATGCTTATAATAAACCAGCTCCAGTTAAACCAAGGAAGTCAATACAAAGTCGAGGACCTGCGCGAATGGGCAAGAACAATGAAGAATTTCCTCCCTTAGGTGATGGAGGTAGAGGTCTAAATAATGTAATAATATTTATACTGAAGTTTTACTCTTCTAGATAACAGACAGAGGTCCCAGTCTGTGGAATCAAATCCTGAAGAAGATTATAGGGAAGAGAATAATGTTAAAATTGTGGAGAGGTATAGATGAAAAATTATTTTCTATCGTTTTTTATTTTCATTTTGTTTTATAGACAAGAGAAAAGAGATAAACCGAAAAATCAAAATGTTTATAATGAAAACCAATCTAACGTTAATGATCACTCTGAATATTCACAACAGAATAGATTTAATCAGCCCCATAAGGTAGGCTCTGGAAGGATGATGAAGCAACAAAATAAAAAAGAAATAAAGGACTCCGATTACAAGTAAACAAGCTTGAAGAAACTAAAATTAACTTTTATTATTTTTTTTTTATTTCTTGCAGAGGGTTTACAAACAAAACTAGACAGCAAAGAGGAATGAGAAATGACCAACAGAAAGTGTTACCTCCTCGTAACTTCAGAAAAGATAATAATGAATTTATTCAGAGCCAAAACTTTACTAACAAAAATAATACTCATAATCAGATTGGTGAAATAGAAAAAGAAATGAGTCAAATGAATATTCAGGTAACTTTTTACTGTAGGTTTTAGATTATGTATGATTTAAAATGATTATTTACTTAGGAGGGATCTTTTAAAAATAATAAACAAGGTGGCAGCAGTAATCAGAACAGACAAGCCAGTGTTCCGCCACGTTTACAACAGTCTGAACAGAAAGGGTCTAAGAGATATAGTTCTATGCGACAAAGATCGTTACCGGAAACTGGTACTCCGCCTACAGCGAATTTTAGTTTTTATCCAAGTGGTAAGTCCTCGACAACAGAGCTGCAACAAGTCAGTTTTAAAAACACTTAAAAGCTCAAACGCACTGACGGCCAGGTCGCAGCGCCCAGCCAACGGCCAGGACGCTAGTGCGCGTTGTTTCGATTTAATGACATTATTACGTATGGCAGCGACCAAGTTGCGACCGCTTGGACGTGGCCGTTAGTGCGCGTTGTATCATTTTATTGGTGGTCGTTGGCTGCTCTGAGCTCTAAATCGTAGTCAATTTCAACTTAAAGTTCAAATGTCTAAGTCTTTGACTTAAATCATTTTATTTCAAGTAATTTTTTAAGACTTAAAACAATATAACGTCATTTTTATGACTTAAGTCTATATTTTTGACTTAAATCATGCTGATCTGCAAATTAAGTCAGCAAAATGACAAATCAATATAATTACCCTCAAGTCAAGACAACCAGAATTCAATTTTAGTACCTTTTATTAAATGTTAATATTAATTTTAATGTTATCACCAAAATTGTTTATATAAAATTAAATTGTGTGGTACTTTGTGCTGGATGCCCCATTTTTGTGTGTTTACAGAGTTTCTCGTTTATAAGCAGAGGTACAAAGATCCGGTTTTCACATTACTATGCTACTTTTTATAAAGCTAAAAATGTTACTCACAGATTTGTCCTAGCCCACTTAGTTCCTGAAATAGATACTTAGGCGGGTCCAAAACTGGAGAGTAATAAATTTACAATAAATTTTATTATTTGCAAACAGTCTTATGAGCCACATAAAATAATAGCAATCCTCGTTTATCTTTCCGAAAAACTAACTTTTTATCCGTTAGCGATTCAGATTGTCAGTGTATTTGGTCTTCTGCCGGTTTGCCGCTTGAGAGTTAAAAAAGAAATGCCTCTGTTAAAAACGTGTCATAAAAATATATGAAAAATAAGACTTAAAATTATTAAAAGATTTAGTCTTTTCTAAAACGACTTAAATCTTTTAAAATATTTAGGCCTTTTTTTAATGACTTAAGAGTCCATTTCGCTAGTCCGAAAAAGTAGCAAAATAAGCGTTCGGCATTTAACATCTTGTGTAAAACTGGTTAGGTATTTTTACACAAATGAAGAAGGAATTTAAAGATAAAGGATTATATTATATCCGTATTATAGCACATTTTTAGACAACGTCTTTATTTTTAAGATTTTGATGGTCAAACATCAACAAGATATTCCGTATGTTTGGACTAATTTTTCTAGAAAATAAAGACATAATTTAAAACTCCGTTACAATACGGAAATAGATTGAAGTTTTGTGATTACAGTCATATATAGTTTACATGGTTTTGTAACAAATTGCTCGCTATTTTATGGCAAATGCTAAAGCTGTGCAAACCTTAATCAAGCCTTAATCAAAGCACGTGTGTTTGGAATTTTGGGTGTGGCTTAACACTACAGGATCGGGCTAAGCCAGGCAGATTTCTGAAATATAATATATATTTCCATCGGCCACACACTCGCTTTACCCTACCCCCGGTAGCGACCCGAACAGTACAGCGGAATAGACTTAAGTCTTTTTGTATTTCGGAGTAAAGACTTAAATGACAAATCATTTTAAAAAAAAGCTTCATTCAGATCCTCGAAATCAGTGGAATAAATAAGTAGTTTCAATCAGCCGTAGAAGTTTGTTCACCTAATTTTAATGTAAGCGCTCAGAACGTCATAATTAGTGGTAGTAATTTTCCATTAGTGGAAAAAGATAACAAACTTTTGACTTTTCCACTAATTATACTTCAAAATTTGCAAGGAATGTCATTTTGGCCTTTGATTATCACCCGTCAAGGAAAACTTTGGTTAGAAATCAAAAATTTATTGTTTTGTAAGCTAAATATTATGCTTTCTCTATGAATACAACAGACTACCGCAAGCTGTTGCTGGGATATTTTATCAATTTTAATTTTGTTTTTTAGACATTGTGAATGATCGTAAACTAAAAAGTATAATTGAAACCACTAATTTATTCCACTAATTGGGAGGTTCTGAATGAAGCTTAAAATCTTAAGTCAGCTTTCAAAATATGACTTAAAATCAAACGACTTAAGGCATTAAAATGATTTAAGTCAAAAAAAGATGTAAGTTTTCTGTAAGCTTGCAACTCTGCTCGACGATACTAAAAAATGAACATAAGCTATAAAAATACTTTTATTTTCACAGATTATAACTCTGCTGCTCCTCCGCCCGCCAGTCAGCAGCCGATTCTGACAGCCCCTATACCACCGCCCGCCTTGGTGGCCCAACAGGTGCCGGTGACGGCCGCGCCACCTCTGCTACAGGCACCGTTCCCTCCGGGGGCGGCGTTTCCACCTCAACCCCCACCACAGGCATATCTGCAAGCCGGGCCGCCGCCCCCGTTTATCGCGGCGCCGCCCGCACAACCGCAGATCGTCGGATACGTGGCCGGGGCTCAGCCTCCTTTTGTACAAAGCTACCAGGGCCAGTTCAACGCTGTGGTAAGACTAAATTAGAGATAAGCTAAATTCGCAAACTTTCATATTAGACTGAGAATCCAATCTAGTTTGAATTTTTAGGCAACCAGTATTAATTTAGTTACGATTGTAATGCAAATGTAATTTTGTTGTCTAATGAGTTAAACATAGTCAGTGCCCTGTCACAAATTGGATTCCACTAGTCAAAACAAGACTAAATTATGTGTAATTGCGGAGTTTATAAAGATTTAATTTATTAGAACCTATATGGGCTGCTGATGTAAAAAAACATAAACTAATCAGCTGATCATTGTTTAATAATTCATTATGTCCGAGAATAATCTTAAAGGAATAATAATTAAATTAAATATTTTTTTTAATTTTTAAGTTATATGTACAGACACAATGACATAGGTGCTGCCACCGTCGGAGAATATCGTAAACAACTAGTACTTTCAAATACACGGGTTTAAATGGCGAGAATACGAAACATTTATTATTTAATTTTTCTAAAAGTGTTAGGAAGTATAATTTGTGAAAATTCTAAAAATAAAGTAAATATTTTGATATCTTCAGAACGTCTAACTTGTATTATAATTTATTATTCAATTATTCCAGTTAAAAAAACTTTTTAGATGAGTTCAACTATGGTAGCAAGCATAGTTTTAATCACCGGTTTTGCTAGTGGAGCATAATTGGGGCTATTTCGACTACAACGAATTTTTTTAAAGGTACATAATTATAATTTTAGATGTTCATAAAACATTTAATCACTAGTTGATTAAAAAAAGTATGCCATTAATATTTCAAATTATATTTTATCCTCTCATAGTATACTCGTATGTCTATTTAATTTTTCGATTATGTAACGAGCACTTTGTTTACTCACTTGTTTCGTCGAAATGCTTGAATCCATTTTTGCTTTTGATCAAATCAGTGTGAGAAACTATGAAGCTATAAAATGTTTCGGAAGAGTTGAATATCCGGAAAAGTTGAGTTATTGAATGTTATTGTACCCAACAACGCCCTAATTACGCTCTTTTTTACGCGTTAACATTTTTTCGGCAATTTTATTAACATTGAAATTGTCACAACACAAGACGACACGACGCGCGACGTCTAGTTCGATTTTTTTTTACTTAGTTTTTACTACCCGAAACAGCGTTACATCACACAAACCTCGTACCTGAGTGTTTTATAGTCTCAATAACTGCACTAGCAAAAAACCAAAATACTTAATATTATGACAGAACCACGATTTCAGTATTATTTTAATGCGATCAACATGACGGAAGCGTGAAATCGGTACTGATAATTTCTGATTTTTGTCGTTGCGCGTTGAAGCACTGCGGTCGGAGTTTGTTGAAACCAACTGAAATACTCCAAGCCTATAGGTATTACAATATTTAAATATTAAAATCACAGTCGCAGGGTACGCATACGGTCGCACCAATTTAGAGATCACAATTGCAGTTTCAGTAGGCTACTTGCACAAATTGAAATTTTAGAGTATTTTCAATGCATTTAACGAAAATACTCGTTTTTTTTATTTTTCGCCACTATAAAGGCGAACGCGCACTAAATCGACTTCGCCTGGTCCACTTAACTAAGAGCTATCAGCAGTTTTCACTTTACATAGAAAGAAATGTAACTCGGCTCACTGGTAGAATTTTTTACGTAGAATACAGTGGCGTAGGCTGTTTTTTTACTAAAAAGAATATTTTTGGGAATATACAGGGTGGTCCGAACTGTATTCCGGAATCTTTAGCAGCATATTCTGCAGATAAAAATAAGTAAAAATGTTTGTATACATGTATGTCCTAAAATGCTTAGTTTCAGAAATGCAGGTTATAGTAGTTAGTCATTTTTATTTGGAGATTTTTCCCAATAATTTCTGAAGTAACGTCAATATTTGGATGAAAATTGGTATCTGGGAGTTTTTTGACATGAAAAATTTGATTTTGATGTTAATATGACTCCTACTTGTAGAGGGCGCCACCTATATATATTTTTTAACTGTTTTGAAAAGTAATAACTTTTCATCCTAAATCAGTTAAAAAATATGTAGGTGGTGCCCTCTACAAGTAGGAGTCATACTGACATAAAAATCAAATTTCTCATGTCAAAAAACACCCAAACACCAATTTCCATTCAATTATTATTATTACATTGTTAATTCAAGTTAATCATTATTCTCGAGATTAACCGGGTAATGTCGACATTAACCGGACATCGGACCTTAACCGTAACATATATAATATATATGGTGCCCGGTGGCGTAGAGGTACAGGCTCTCGTCTACCAATCTCAAGGTTGTGGGTTCGAATCCTACACCCGGCATTTTATCATCCGACTATTTTTATTAAAATAAAAATAGTTTGGGTACCTAGGTCGACTCAGTCTTAAATGAGTACTTGGGATTCACAATCGTAGTGCTAGCCACATTACCTTCCTTGTATACCGAACGGCTCTAGCATGGAAAGCTGTACCTCGCTACTCCCAAGGCGTTGAACGCTATATACGGGAGCTATTATATTATTATATTACTTCAATATTTAAAACATACCATTTCCTGATTAGTCCAGTGGTAGACGGTGCGTTTTTGCGACTGCCGCAGAAACACACGGAACCGGCATCGAGCAAACAATTGACAATTTTAAATTTAAGCAACTATCATTGGTTCTTTGAAGTGTCACCCAGTGTAGTCAGCGACAGAACGGGGCTTTACATGCATCCGTCGTCCGTCGTTGTTTTTAATAATTTTATTGGTTTAGTTCAAAAATGACATTTTATACATCAACCTGATTAGTGTGAAGGAACGACGGATCACGCATGACGGATGTATATAAGCTCACCTTAATCTAAATTTTGTTAAAATGTTATAAAAAAATTTTCCAATATCATTTCCAGACTCAGCCTACTGATTTGTACCAACCTCAAGGAGGTATAACGTACTATTCTACGGATCAGCAAGTAATTCAAAGATCCGTACCCCAAAAGAGGCCTAAGGCAGCTATTCCCATTGTGGCGCCTATGGATTTCAAAGAGAACAAAGATCAAAAAGATGGCGTCAGCAGTACGAATGTCAACGAAACTCAGTTGCAAGAATGAATTAGATCCTAGGTTATAGTTGATTTCAAATGAAAAAAAAACGGAATTTTTAAAATAACTTTTTTTATTATTTAATATTATTTTATTAGATCACTATGTCAAGCATGAATCTATGGATTCAATGCAAATTTATTTGAACCATCACTAGTAGGAAATCACTTCCATTTGTTTATAATTAGCACAAACTTTTTTCGGGTATTTTAAATTGTTAAATTGATTTATTATTTTTTTATTTTTTTTATTTCTTCATACCAATATGGCAACTTTTAATCGTGCTCTGTATATTTAACACTGGCTAATATTAAAAACTTTAAGAATTTGTCCTTATTCAAAATGTCATATATGTATATGCATGATATTTAACTGTAAATTATCATAAATTAGTCGGTTTTAAGAACAGTATGCTTTTTTAATTGTGGGAATCTTTAAAAAATAGAATATAAGAATATAAACAATATCATTATACTTATCGTCATATTAGAAATAATTTAAAAAGAGTAGGATAGATATGTTATTTATTTATGTAATGCTAATTATGTATTGAGAATATATTTAGAAAAATATATAAAAAATTTATATAACAAATGTGATTTTTATTAAACAGGAATTTAAAAAGAAAAGTAATTATGGATTTTTTTTTCTACATTAACGGCCACTTGCCTTTCGGCATTCAGCCATCTTTTATGGTAATGGTGTGGATCCGGTGGCTGACCTTGAAACGAGTTATTGCTGCATATAGTCTTAGACACTACGCATGCGCACATCTTCGATGTTGCCAGAGCGTGAGTAATTTTGGAATTATTTTCAGTAGAAAACAAATATGTGCTTTTCAGTGTTTTTTGTCAATATATACCATATGATTGAAAAAACGGCGTTCAGTTGGCTGGGAAATGACGATTAAGGGCATTTCCCATATAAAATGACAGCGATTTTCATTTCATAGTCATCGCTGACGCTATTTTTTTTTTCAATCATAGTACGCGGTATATTATTTATATTATTATTTTAATATTTCGTACAACACGTGAACGCTTATTATGTATTTTCATAGTCAATAAAATTATATAGAAATAAAACTCTAGATTCCTATCTAGATTATTATGCTACGTTTAAAAAGTGCTTTATTAAAAATTCGGGAAATTAACAACTTTTTCTTTTAATTTTTAAATGCTGTAGCTCCATGTCATGTTCATAATAGGTTTTTTTAACATTCCATCAAAACTACGGAGGCCTTAAAAGGCCTTTTAGCCTCCGTAATTAAAATTGTAGAATCAGCCTTCAGCAACATTAACATCAGTGACCTTGTTTAATTCTGCTTATACATATATTGCATTAATTTTTCTGCTACATTAAGATTTCTCTATTCTTACACCTAATTTATGTGATTTTCTTAGCATATATGATTTATAAACCATATTTTCCTAAGGATGGAATAGGATATGCAAAATTAAGATATTTTAACATTTATTTTTTCCAGACCAAGCATAATATAGTATTAAGATTAAGACATAACAAATATTATAAGAAAGATCTTAATATAAATCACAAACTAAAGTCTTAATTTTAGTCTTGTATTTCTATTATTATTATTATTCTTATAAAACTAATAAGATCAAAAATCAACCTTCACCATATTGTCAAGATTTGGCATTATAGGAAACAAATTACAGTAAATTAAGAAAGAATATCAAAGTACACGATATTAAATACTGTAATGTATTCTACGATACAAACCATCTCCCTTCTAAAAAAAAAAAGATAAAACATAAAGCTTATTTTAGTCTTATCAACACACTCTTCGATAAAATATATGTCTAAAATTGCTATTAATCCACTAACTTGATATTTTTAAGAAATTATGATACAAACATTCCTCCACACGTAATAAAAACATCCTCCTTAAATGGCCACATCATACACTTATTTTGACCATTCCCAATTACAATCACGATTTTTACAAATCGCCTTTAGGAAAACTAAAAATAAACAGTTTTGGATCATCTGTAAACACGATTATGTTGTATAAACTTACACATGAAAACTAATCATTATTCCTGGCGTATTAGCTTTCTTAGAATGACTATGAATATACAACAAGCCTTTTTGAATTAGTGTTTAGAATAATCAGAGACAAGAATAATTGAGATAATAACATAGGATAATAATTATAGATAACAACACAAACGAAAAACAAAACAAACCGATGTCAATCTGTGATGTCAATTAAAGAGGGGAAGTGACAGCGAGACCTGGAAGATGTCTGCCATCTTGCCGTCGACAAAAATTTGGATGCGCACTCGTCGAAGCTCATTCTCCCACTTCCATATCTCTGGTTTTAGAACAATCTTTGGTTTAGGAACGCATGGAAAAATTCTTTGATGGAAAATCTTAGTGGAAAATATTTACGAACTTCAATCGCATCTAAAAATCTTATTTTAATTCTGTTATATTAGTTTATTCTTAAAATGGTAAGTTTGAAATAACGGTATCACTTACGATTTTTAACAGTATTATTGTTTATATAATGGATTCGCTTAGCCAAAAAAGAAGGAAAAACTAAAAGGAGTTACATTTCAATTAGTACACAGAAGTCAGCAGGACCCTCTAGTTGCAGATGAAACGGCACCTCAAAGAGTTCTTGTGCCTCTAACTGGCAAGGAAACGAAAGCTGAAAAAGAGAAACGTATTGAAGAACAACATAAATATGGCATTTATTTCGATGATGACTACAATTATTTGCAACATCTCAAAGGTAGATGGTATAGATAGATTTATGACATAAAGTACTGAATGTTTTTTTTTAATTCAGATCCAAAGGATTATGGTATGGAATGGCCAGAACATATTGATGAAGAAGTACAAAAGAGAAAAGAGGAGAAATATAAAATTAAACTTCCATCTTCTGTGTTTGCATCAACCATAGAGGAAGAAGTTGGAATGTTGAATAAAGCGGTCCCAATATCAGGTACCTACTTACATATTATTTAGAAAAAAAATCATTTATTTTTCTTTCTTTTAGGACCTCAGTTAGATCTAGATCCTGATATAGTGGCAGCAATGGACGATGATTTTGACTACGACGATCCTGAAAACCAGCTAGAAGATAATTTTATTGAATTAGCTGAGGGAGTTAGTTCTACCAATGATTATTTTGATGAAAACGATGAAGATAACTATGAATATTCTGACTACAACAGTGAGGGGTTAGATGATGTTAGGTACACCATTAATATTAAGTTTATATTCCTAGTTTAATGTTTTTTTTTATTATTATTTAGGTCTTTGGGATCAGAGCAGTCCTTTTCTAAAGAAGAAACAAAATCTAGATTTACTAATTATTCAATGACCAGCTCAGTGATGAGAAGGAATGATCAGTTAACATTACTGGATGACAGATTTGAAAAGGTGTTTTTTAATAAATAACATTAAAAACTGAAACTGTGTGTATTATAATGGCATGTTACATTGCAGATGTATGCAGATTATGATGAAAATGAAATAGGAGCATTAGACACAGAAGAAATAGAAGGCCATGTATTGGAATCATCTGATATACTACTTCAATATGCTGAAGAATTCGCCAAACAACAAACCACTGAACAACTAAGCAATGAAAAAATTACTAATAAGACTCAAGAATTTGTTGATAATGAATCTGATAATGAAAGTGAGGATGAAATGAAATATATTCAAATTGATGACACAGAGAAGTGGGACTGTGAAACTATTCTGAGCACATACTCGAATATATATAATCATCCTAAATTAATTGTTGAACCTTCAGTAAGAACTTTTTTTTAATACTTATCAACTTTCCTAAATAATCTAATTGGCATTTTTTCAGAGTAATAAAATTAAAATTGATAAAAAAACAGGTCTGCCAAAAAATATTTTGGGTGCAAACAAACTTACTACAAAAGCATTAAATGAATTAAATGCACAAAATGGAGTATTTCAGGGCACTGGGTCAAAATCTGTTGCAGGTAAGTTCAGATTTGGTTTATAATCAGAGATGTGACTTATTTCTGATACGATACAAGTATTTAAAATACAGATATAAGATACAAAATACGTATTTTCATTTTTCATTTCAAATTACAACATTTTTATGCTTCTGTTTCTATCTCGTATTAATGAATGGATTAAAGAAAAGCACCCATTTCATTCTTTAAAATGAAATGGGTGCCAAAGCTATTTAAAGAACATGTTTCAAAGATTTTGTTCTGACTGAAACACATAAAATTAATTGATATGAAAAACAAAAATTGGACACTTTAAACAACAATGGTGAATTCGTAAAAAAGAAAGACAAACCGTGTAAAGACTGTAAAGTTGTGGTTGATTATTTATTGTTGTTTGTTAATGGTTTTTGTTGATTTAACTTGTTAATTTTTGCTATTTGTTTTGTTGTTGTGTTTTAAAACTGTTTTGTTTGTGCGTATATGTTAAAAAATGAACTCAGTTAATGACTTGGTGTGCAATTTATTGGAAACTCCCTTCAGACGGTGGACAGATGAAGATAAGAGGGATGTTTTATCTCAAAGGTGACCAACTGAAACTTTAACCATAAATTGCAAAAAAGAAATAAGAAAAAGTGGTAAATCTTATAATATTAAATTTAAGTCTTCCAGGTTTTCTGATTTTAATTGGCTATGTAGTATCATTGTTTTACAAAAATTATTTTGTTGGTCGTGTTTACTATTTTCTAATAAACATGGCATTTGGAATAAAGAAGGCTTCACTGATTTCGTAAATATAACAAGATCTTTGCATAAACACGGGGATTCTGCAGAACATTTAAAATGTCAGTTAATGCTAAGGAATTAAAAAAAAATCAAAATACAATAGCCGATGCTTTAGAAAAAAACGCTAGACTCTATAAGCTTAATTTTAATGAAAATGTTTGTTTAAATAGACTTTAATGAATATAATTAATTAATTAAATTCGACGATATTACTGATAAGTTTGCATCAGTAAAGAACAGAAAAATTGAGCTGATTTTCAAAAATTAGTAAGGTGAGTAATATAAATAAGTCAAATTTATTTTGGTTAATATCGCTTTAGAATTTTTTTAGAACATTAATGTAATAATTGAATGGCTACTCGGTTGTAACCAACAATTTTTTCAATATTGAAATTTCAGTGAAAAAACCGAGGAAAAAACGTTATACCTATGAAAATTACAACCTTATTTCACTGAAATCTCTATTTTGAAAAAAATGTAGGTTACAACAGGTTATAACGTTTTTCGGGGAAGACATTCAATAATTACAGTATTCGCCATAACGTTGGATCCATATGGACGGTTTTTTTTGGTATTAGAGTTTAAAAAAAACTTTTTGTGGCAATCAATTCTGCTTTAAAAACAACTTAAAATGCACCAAAATGCAAGCAAGTCAAAATTGAAACATAGTTTTGTTAGTCATCTTTTTTTAAAATAATAATAATTTAACCGATTTTTAAAAATTTCTTTTAAATATTTTGTATTTGACAGCTCCCAGATGTTAGCTGTCAACTTTGATTTGGTGCATTTTAAGTTGTTTTCAAAGCAGGAATGATTGCCACAAAAAGATTTTTTAAAACTCTAATATAAAAAAAGTCCATATGGATCCAACTTTATGGTGGATACTGTATATAATGTTTATTATATTTAATTTAAATTTAATTATATTTTCACTGGAATCTAAAATAATGTGTTTATCGAAAACTGGTTGTATCTCTTTTTACTTAATGCGTTTTAGCCCAAACTAAAACGAAAATATTACAGATATTAGTGTATAAATAAGAACAAAAAAAATGTTGACAAAATGGTGAATGCAGCAAAAAATTTTTCAAATAATATTTTAAAAAATGTTGACAAAATGGTGAATGCGCCAAAAAAAATTTCCGTCTTTTTTTTCGATCATGCTGTCTTTTTATTTTAATAAAAGTATTTAGAAAATACGTATTTTATATCTAGTATTTCAAATACCTTTTCCAAAAGTATTTTTTAACTGATATATGAAACACTTTGCTTAGGAGCAATTTGTATTTCAGAAAGTATCTTGTACATCTCTATTTATAATTCTTCAGAACCTAATGACATGATTTTGTTTATTTAGGTCAGTCAATTATTTCTCAATTATCCCATTTGTCAATAAGACCAAAAAATGAACAGCCCAAGGAACGAAGAGATCGAAAAAAGGCTCTTAAAGAATACAAACGCGAAAGAAGATTGGAAAAGAAACTAAATACAAAAGCATTTAAAGAAGAAGCCCAAAAACAGGCAAAAATAGCTATAAATAACAAAAATAATGTACAAGGAAACAGAATATTATAATTAATTATAGAACTATGGCTAAAAATAAAATATTTACAGAGTTTTAATGTGTTTGCTTAATTTACACGCTGATCAAATAAAATTTAAGTTAATATTATAAGCTTATTAAATAAGAAACCTATCTACATGAGGTGCTATTTTGAGAAATAGGTACTTAAAAAATGAAAAATGTTTTTAAAAAAATGTATAATTAATGTAATATACGTTAATAGCTCGATTGTTATCTTAAATAAAAATATCAAAGGTCGAATGATTAAAAGATTACAGAATAGAAAAATAAATATTATCTCAAAAATTTACAGCACTTGTTTTTGCAAAATTTTTGACCTTTAACCGTGGTGAAATTATTTCAGTAAATTATATAAAAATCAGCTCTATTGTTTTATCCCAAAGATGTCTTTTTCCATTTTTTCTGTTGGCTTGGAAATGAACATCGATGTTATATATCCATGTATATATCCCATATAATTTTACATATAAAATCACAGCGATCTTCATTTTATAGCCATCGCTGATGCCGTTTTTTTTTCGATCATATATTGTACCATATGACCGAAAAAGAAAATGTGAAGATCGATGACATTGTGCATATAAAATCATCATTCATGATCCAAGCCAACTCTAACGCCTATTTTTCGATCACAGGGTATTTTAAAAATTTGAATTTAATAGGAAACAGTTTTGTGTCTTTAAAATTTAAAATATTACTGACATTTTCTTTACAATAATATCACAAAGTGTCACTTTTTAATAAGTTAATCGTGATTGAGTCTATCGTGATGAAGTCTATCGTGATTTTAGAAATAAAAGTTCTTTTCTAAATTTTCAGCTCTTTTTTTCCATTTCAAATGAAGACCAAATAAATTAGCATGCAGCGTTGCCAAAGTTAAAAGCAATTTAGATTGATTAATTTTATAGATATCTAGTTTCATATTTTATAATAAAAATTCGCTAAATCCTGTGTAATGAAAGTAATGAAATTAAAAAATATGTATATAATAATAAAGTAATATCTAACAAAATAATACAGTAAAAAATTGATATCCAAAAATTTCTATTATATAGGGTGAATAATAAGTGCAAATACATATATTTTCACAGCTGGTAAATCTCGATAAAAGAAACATATTTTCTCTTTACCGTTTTTCAAATAAGTCCAAAATAACCGAGAAATTTTAGTTTGACAATTAAAAAAAAATAATTTGTTGCTTAAATTTTGAAAACCTCCAGTGGTTTTCTTTTCTGGGTTTTCTTTCTTGTAAATTTACTATTATGTTGCTACTATCTATGTTGCCATATTCTAGATAACCAAATTTTTTAAAGGTTCATAATTATAATTTTAGAAGATCACGGCTGCGATCACGATCAGGGATTTAAGTGTACAAACACTTTATCGCTGCCCTGCCTGCGTACCGCTTAAAGCTACACGCACACTGGTGCTATCACAGCCGCGATCACGATCACGATCAGGGCAGCGATAAAGCGTTTGTACACTTAAATCCCTGATCGTGATCGTGACCGTGACCGTGATCGCGCCAGTGTGCGTACAGCTTTAATGGTATACTATTTTTAATCAACTAATGATGATACCAGCGTGCGTGTAGCTTTATGCTGTACGCACACTGGCGCGATCAGGGCAGCGATACAGTACGTGTTTGTACACTTAAAGCTGTACGCACACTGGCGCGATTACGGCCGCGATCTCGATCACGATCAGGGCAGCGATAACATGAGCGATCATTCCTACAGGATAGCTCGATCACTACATATAGGTGCGGCGGTGAACATGAACGCGTTGGTGTGTGCTAGAATGATCGCTCATATTATTGCTGCCCTGATCGTGATCGCGGCCGTGATCGCGCCAGTGTGCGTACAGCTTTAAGTGTACAAACACTGTATCGCTGCCCTGATCGCGCCAGTGTGCGTACAGCTTAAAGCTACACGCACACTGGTGCGATCACGGCCCCGATCACTGTCACGATCAGGGCAGCGATAAAGTGTTTGTACACTTAAATCCCTGATCGTGATCGCGGCCGTGATCACGCCAGTGTGCGTACAGCTTTAAGTGTACAAACACTGTATCGCTGCCCTGATCGCGCCAGTGTGCGTACAGCTTAAAGCTACACGCACACTGGTGCGATCACGGCCGCGGTCACGGTCACGATCAGGGCAGCGATAAAGTGTTTGTACACTTAAATCCCTGATCGTGACCGTGATCGCGGCCGTGATCGCGCCAGTGTGCGTACAACTTTAATGGTATACTTTTTTTAATCAACTAATGATTAAATGTTTTATGAAAAAATCTTCTAAAATTATAATTATGAACCTTTAAAAAATTTAGTTATCTAGATCTAGAATATGGCAACATAGATAGTAGCAACATAATAGTAAATTTACAAGAAAGAAAACCCAGAAAAGAAAACCACTGGAGGTTTTCAAAATTGAAGCAACAAATTATTATTTTTTTTAATTTCCAAACTAAAATTTCTCGGTTCTTTTGGACTTATTTGAAAAACGGTAAAGAGAAAATATGTTTCTTTTATCGAGATTTACCAGCTGTGAAAATATGTATTTGCACTTATGTCACAGGAAATAACAGTGCATAAAGAAAACATAATAACAAGCTTAAATTACATTAAACTGCAAGAACATTTTAATAAAGTAAGAACTACGATATAAGAAAACGCGGAAAATAAGCTAAACTTGATCGATCTGACAACGTCGCGACCCAAAACAAAACACTAGGAGCGCACCGCACCAGGCCTCGCTCGATTAAAAACATACCAGCTGTTGACTAGCATGGAAGTGCTTTATTCTATAATTATTGATATCCGCGAGTTCTCTCAAAGAATAATTAATTTAGCATAGACTAATTCCTGTTTTTTAACTCTAATCAATCAGAGTTAAACGTGTCTTCGATAATAATTCAGAAAAGCCTGTCATCAAAATGTGGTGTTTGATCAGTCAAGCCAATTCAGTTGTCTTTGAAATAAGGGTCGATCCTAAGTCCATTGGACAGGAATGTCTTGAGAAGGTAAGTGACTTTGTATTACCTACAGCTTCAGTTTTAAGAATTAATATACCAATACCTACATATTTAAATTCTTAAAGTATTTGGGTAGATATACCTATATATTTAGTTGTTTACATTTTTTTATGTTTTTTATTTTTTATGTTCTTGAAGGATTACTACAGGGGCTAATAAAGCTATTACAAAATTCACAAAGCGCCTACTTTAATACAAATTATCAAAAATGCAATTTTGTAATATTAATTTCAACACTTTTTAGTCAACATGCACGTTTTTTTTTGCGGTTCCAAAGTTCAATTTCTCCAGGTAGTACAAAGTTCAACTACTGTATTTTATTTGTAAAGATTATAGGCTTAGGTACAAAATGCTTTATTATAACGTTATACATATTTCTTTCGTGGTATTTTTCGCAAATTTCAATGCATTCAATGCGTAATACCCCAAATAACTCCCCTTTTTTGTTTGCCTTGTTATTCTTTGTGTTTTATCATCTTTTTGAGGAGTGTTTGAGAAAACCTTTAAGAATAGATTTATAATTTATAACGTGAATAATTTTCTAAAAGAATATCTAAGAGTATTTTTGAATATTTTTAGTAGTAGTATAAATAAAAACAAATATAAATTTATGCAAATTAAAAAAAAATTCTGGTAATAATTAACTGATCCTTTAAAATTTAGAATATAATAATTTTTGAATATCTAATAATTTTTGAAAACATTTAGGTAGTTATAACTACCTAATTGGGCAACTAAAAAGATTCTTATAACTACCTATCTAACTGAGTCATATTACAAACTAGGCATACTGACTAACATTTTTAGATACCAAATTAAAAAAAATATATTTGATTAATCCACCAAAATTTTCGAAAACATATAAGCAAATACTTAATAAACACTTTATAATTATCATCATATTGTCATTAGTATATAGTAAATCAGAATCTAATGCGTTTTAGAAATACACCTCTAGGAATGGTATTAATCATGTTTTTATTTATTTTTCTACAAAAAAGTTATGGGAGGTTGTTAAAAATGCGGGAAAATGGAAAAAAAATATTTTTCGGCATATTGCCAACCAAGTTGGTCAATCACGCTTGAAGCTCGTGCACAGTTTTCTACATAACATATATATATTTACCGATTTTATTTGCATCAATTGAAACTCTGGCAGAACATAAATATACAGGATATGCATGGACAACGATACTGTCTAGCAAGTTAGAGTTTATTCTTTTTGTCTATACATACATATTATACCGTATGATCGAAAAAAAACGGCGTCCAGTTGGCTTGGAAATGACGATCGATGACATTTCCCATATAATTTTTCATATAAAATGTCAGCGATCTTCATTTCATAGCCATCGTTGACGCCGTTTTTATTCGATCATACGGTATTAGTCTTTCATTTGAATTCACAGACAAATCGTATTTTCTGATTTTTTAGATGTCGTCTGGCGAAATCTTCCCCGAGTTGTTGGTCCGACTTTTTTATTTTTAAAGTAGATAGGGGTCATATTTCCTCCCTTTAACGCATAGAAAAATGTTAAATGTTTCTTTCTTTTCCCAAAAATCTTTGATTTTAGGTAAAGCGTACTTATTTAGTATCAAAATTCGTCAAATTTTAGAGACAATTTAAACTTATAAACACAACTTTGGATTTTTTGGGAAAAGAAAGAAATATTTAACATTTTTTTATGCGTAAAAGAAAATATTATGACTATCTACTTTAAAAATGAAAAAATAGATCAAAATATTCAGTAATGATTGTGTAGTCTCTATAAATTAAACAATTGAAATGTTATACCCTTAATCTAAGGTTATACAATATGATCTAAAAAAAACGGCGTCAGCGATGGCTCTGAAATGAAGATCGCTGTCATTTTATATGTAAAATTATATGGGAAATGTCATTGGTCGTCATGTTCAAGCTATCTGGACGCGTTTTTTTTTCGATCATACATCATACGGTACCTACATATCAATAACACTTAAAAAAATGGCTGCATGCATATTTTTAATTTCTGTTTTTCTCCGCCTAACCACATACATATGTAAGTTTAGGTATAACATCACTTTTACTCGATCACACTGTATATGACATGCATACATGTCTAAGTTTATTGACTCCCCCCCGCATATCGATAATCAAAATAATTTAATTAATCAAATTAATATTATTAATAAACATGTTGTATAAATTTGCTCGTATATTACGTCATTATTTTATAAACATTTTTATCAATATCTTCGATTTAATCCTATAATTAACATTTAGTATAATTTAATATAAATACACATTTTTTGCGATTTTGTTCTGATCGTGTTCACAATTTACATGGAAATAATAGTTGCTACGATTTTCCAACAAGGATTTTTTTGTCTCCGCTCAATTATTTTTTTTTAATTGCGATCTCACAGACAACTGGGTACGGGGATTCTAGCCTCGAGTAGCACGTGTTGAAATAGTGCGAAATCTTGTTGGACTTTGTACCTGACACACGGCATTTCCCGTATCAAGTGGGCGGGTTACGATTAATCCGTACTTTCGAATTAGAGGGAAAAAATGAAGGTCCTAGGGGCATTTATATGTATACGCCTACTAGGAGCAATTTCATCGGTGTAATATAACGAGTTCTCCTTAAAAAGCGGACAAACAATGTAATTAGTAGTCGCTATAGGGAATCCAACAGTTCAAAGTCCGATAGAAACCACATATTAACTACTGTTACTCACTCTTTTAAGTCAGCGAAATCGGAGGATTAGAGTCCCACAGTTTATAGTGGAAAAGTTGACAGAATGTGGATAACGTAGGAGATGGCAACATTGTCATATCGATACAACGATGTACAACGTCAAGAAATTTCAGAAGAATTAATTTGTGGCACCAAAAAGTGTTTTTAATTTCCCGGAAGTTATCAATAAAAATGTAAAATTTTTACCAATTATTTTTGCACACTGTGACTTTATTGGACGTATTGATGTTGTATTTAATTGTATTGTACACGTCGTTCACATTTCATTTTTGCCTGATGTAAATAAAAGCACGTGCAAATCAGGACAGTATTTTAATTTATTTTTTGGAAAATATTTAAATTTTAGATATACGGGGTGAGTCTTAAATAAGTACAAATATTTTTAGGGCTGGTATATTTCAAACCCAGGAACAGGTCTATGAGTTTTTTTTTCGCAAAAAAAATGTTGAAAATCTTGCATTGTCTTTTAAATTTCCTGTATATTTTAGAAATGCCTATTTGCCGCAAATTTTCCCACGGTATAATTTCTTAGCTTTGAATGAAATTCAAAGTTTCTTAATCTATGATATTACCATGGTTACGGCTCCACTCTATCGTTACGGCACTGAAAGTGATGCAAATACAGAAAAAATCCGGTGGCTCTCAAATTTTTTTAAAAAATAAATCAATTTTTTTGAATTTTCAAACTTGAATAACTCGGTTATTTTAGAGTTATTTGAAAAACGTTTAAGAGAAAATATGTTTCTTTTTGCACTTATTGAAGACTCACTCTTTCAATACCTGCTTGTACAGAAAATACCCGATTATTTTAGTTTCTTAGCCGAATATAATTATAAAAGTAAAAAAAGTTGCTTGTAATTAAGCGGAAAATGTACAAGAATAACGAAATAGAAGATTGAAAACCCAGTTGGACCCTGTTAAGTCTCGACGCAAAGATTTTTGGTTTGGGTTATACGCTAACAGGAGCGCGAGATTTTGGGCATCAATATTTGTCAGCACACGCTTATTGTTTTGATCAGTCGTAAATAAAGTATAAACAGAGTATTGTACATTTTTTATAGTACAATAAATACAATAGATATACCGTATGATCGAAAAAAAACAGCGTCAGCGATGACTATGAAAAAAAAGACCGCTGTCATTTTATATGCAAAATTAAATTATATGGGGAATGTCATTGATCGTAATCTGAGCAACTGAACGCCGTTTTTTTCGATCATACTGTATTTTAATATATCAATTATTGTGTTGAATAATTCTACAAAGAAACTGTTCTCGGTTCCTAGTAGTATTTTGGTGATTCCAAATACGTTTTAGTGATTCAATAACATAATCCTGTTATCTCTAATCCCGACGAACTCGTCGGCGTTCAAATGTGACGACCTTCTATGTAAGCGAGAAGCCGGAACAATGAAGTGTTCAGAGTCCAAAGTCCACCAAGATCTGTAATCTAGAATAAGGTTATTTATAAATGAGGTAAAACAAACTTAAGGTAAAACACGTATTCTAGATTCTTGAGAGAACAATTTCTCATTTTAGCACAGCGACTCTATAAAAATACAAGAAGTAACATTTAGTTCCTATAAAAAAATAATATTAAATGAATCTACTAAAATCTAAATGAATTAAATATTCTCCAATTGTGGACCATCCTGTATGCAGACAATCATGTACTTTGCCGTAATTGATACTTTACACACACCCACTTTAGAATGTGAAAAAAATTATCAGGTACAAAGTTCACAAGCAATAATTTGCCGTAATATCACGTATTTAATGTAATAAAAAGGAATCTTTTAATTGAATTTCAGAAAATATACACGGCAAGAAATTATTTTATTATTTCTGATAAATGTATTACAAAGGTATATTTTCATTAAAAAGGAGTTTTTAATGAAAATGGGAATCACAAGGGAATCTTACAAAGAGCCTATCTGTTTTCAGTCGCTTTGCAAAATGCCTAATTAGAATTAGACATATTAAATAATGATGATATTTGATATACATTTCTGTAAAAATTTGCTTGCTTTCAGTCATTCTTTAAAACGCCGCGGGACTGAATTTCCAAGGAACGTTTTATGGTACAGGAAAAATTGGCACAATAGTGATGTTTCTGTTAATGAGAAGTGTGGTCAAGGACGATTATTATAATGAACTAAATTAATTTCATTCCAAGACATGTTTTATGCCGTTATACGAAATCTTTAATCATGCGCTTTGATTTTGTGATTGTGTTTTGCCTGCTGCAGATCTTCGATTCCTGCTTTTTTTTTCTTATTTGAACTATACGTAAAATTCTGGACAAACTTAATAATCCATAAACCTTATTTATTTTCAAATCATACAAATTTTAAAGATGGAAAAAGATATCAACTCAGTCCACAAAGAAATGTGCCGAAAATATCATTGTTTAAAGTGCCTTAAAATTAGAATTAGGCACTTTGCAAAGCGACTGAAAATAGATAGGTTCTTTGTAAAAATTCCTTTTTCTGTTTAAAATGTCGGCGTTTTATAATCCAGCCTACTCGTTTTGCATACGCCTGCGACATTATCTACACTTATTATGTTCTTTTAAACTACACTGCTGATATTATTTGATCACCAACTTTCACGTCTTAGCATATGACTTTTCTTTGGCTAGATATACCGTATGATCGAAAAAAAGCGGCGTCCAGTTGGCTTATACAGGGTGGTTATACAGATTTCGATAGAAGAAACATATTTTCTTTTTACCATTTTTTCAGATAAGTCCAAAATAACTTAAGAGTTATTTAAGTTTGAAAATTAAAAAAAATATATTTTTCTTTGAAAAAATTTTGAGAGCCACCGGAGAAATTAGACCGTGGGAAAATTTGCGGTGAACAGGCAGTTCTAAAAAGTTTTCGAAAAATATACACGGAAATTTAAAAGAAAATGCACGATTTTCAACATCTTTTTTTTGCGAAAAAAAACCTCATAGACCTGTTCCTGGGGTCGAAAAATACCACTCCTGAAAATATTTGCACTTATTTAAGACTCGCCCTGTATAGAAATGAACATCGATAACATTCCCATATAATTTTACATTCAAAATGACAGCGATTTTCAAATTTTAATATGCATTTTTCGATCATATGAGAGTTTTTCATCCCAAAAACGTTTTAAATATTTTTTTCTCTCATAAATATTTTCGATATTAGGTATAGTATGTTTGACACTAAGTTTTGTCATATTTTTGAAATTTAGACTCTTCGACGAGTCAAGGAAGATTTCGACCGACAACGTCCAAGAAATAACAGTTAATACAGTTAACCTGTGAATTAAAATGACAGACACAACTGTCATAGATCCTCTCGTTGGACAAATAACAGATTATAATATTATTCATTAAAATAATGCAAACAAAAAAAGAACGCTTTTGTTTAAATTTCAATGACTTCGGAGAGAGACAAAAATCTAGGATTTTATATCTACTTCTTTCAAGGATTTTTAATCTCTATTGGTACTAGGTATACGCCTAAAATATATAACCGTTGTTGTTGCCTCATCAGGTAAGCGCTGAGGTACCGCTTATATCAGGTCCAAAGTCCACCGTAGGATGGCCTCCTTGTCACGTACAGACTTTCAATATTGCTTTTAAAATATAACATATTTTGAAGAATAAGTTTTTATCATTTTTATTTTACTGTCTATGTTTTTGACGCTTACTAAAATCAGAAAATTGATTTTCATTTGAAACAATCATTTTTTATGTATTTTTAATATTAAATGTAATTTTTATCGTATTAGTTGTGGTATTAGTATTAACACAACCTGTATAATATTTAATCAATAATTACTATAAAAAGAGAAATTCATCATTTCTTAAAGCCAGCAAATATACAGGGTGGTCCGAATTGTATTGCGGAAACTGCGGCAGCATATTCTGCAGATAAAAATAAGTAAAAAAAGTTCATATAAATGTATGTCCTTATATGCTTAGTTTCAGAGATACAGGTTGTAGAAGTTTCATTTTTATTTCGATTTTTTCCAAATAATTTCTGAAGTAATGTCAATATTTAGATGAAAATTGGTGTCTAGGAGTTTTTTAAGATGAGAAATTTGATTTTGATGTCAATATGACTCCTACTAGTAGAGGGCGCCACCTGCATGTGTTTTAATTGTTTTGAAGCGTAATAACTTTTTGTCCGTACCTGTATAAAACTACCGAGGGGAAAAAATTACATCTCTGTAACTTTCTATGTAAAAAATATCTCTTTGTAAAAATTGCTACGAGAGCAACTGTTCTGAAGTTACTTAGAATGGAAATAGTCAATACATGTTATTATTGACAAAAAATAACCACGTTGAGTAGATAGTTATTTCACTGAAATAATAAATTTAGGAAATTTTTTTTTTAAATTAACCATAAATTTTTCTGCAAAAAATGACTATAAAACAGTTTCTGCTGAACTTTTAGCACTAAAACATTTCAAATTTATGATTTCAGTCTAATAACTATTTAGTCAACATGTTTAATTTATGTCAATGATGACAGGTATTGATAATTTCGATTCCAAATATCTCGAAAACCATTACTCGTGGCGATTTTTACCAAGAGACCTTTTTCACGTAAAAAAGGTCGTAAATGTATATTTTTTTACTCAGTATTTTTATACAGGTACGGACAAAAAGTTATTACTCTTCAAACCAGTTAAAAAATATATAGGTGGCGCCCTCTACTAGTAGGAGTAGGAGTCACATTGACATCAAAATCAAATTTCTCATATCAAAAAACTCCCAAACACGAAATTTCGTCCGAATATTGACTTCACTTCAGAAATTATTTCGAAAAAATCGAAATAAAAATTAAATTTCTACACCCTGTATCTGCAAAACTAAGCATTTTAGGACATTCATTTATACGAACTTTTTTACTTTTTTTATCTGCAGAATATGCTGGCCGCAGTTTCCGGAATACAGTTCGGACCACCCTGTATAGTGGTAAAATATTACATGAAATACCGAAACATAATATTTAAAAATTCTAATTTTTCACAACTATATACAGGGTGAGTCTTACATAAATGCAAACATTTTTAGGACTGGTAGAACTTGATAAAAGGACCATATTTTCACTTTGCCGTTTTTTAAATCAATCCAAAATAACCGAGTTATTTTACTTTGAAAATTAAAAAAAAAATGATTTTTTGCTTAAATTTTGAAAACCACTGGACCTTTTTCTGGATTTTCTTTCTTGTAAATTTAATCTACTACCTGTGTTGTCATATTATCAAGAAATTATGTTTTTAACTAAAAACTAAAAACATTTCCAAAAAAATTTTCAAAAAATTCCCAGTATTCAATTTTTTTCAAAAAACCTCATAATTGTGTTTCTGGGGTCGAAATATACTACCTCTAAATATATTTGCACTTATTTAAGATTCACCCTGTATAGGTACTACCTACTACCCTTATACTACCTTACGATCGAAAAAAAATGGCATTAGAGATGGCGTAGTAGAGATGGCGTAAATGAATATCGCTGTCGTTTTGTATGTCAAATTATATGGGGAATGTCATCGATCACATCATTTCTAAGCCAACTGGACGCCTTTTTTCTTTTCGATGATTATCTGCCAATATTTTCATAGATCATACAAGTAGAATTACTAACAGTAACCTCCAGATCAAATCGATAAACTTTCATAAAGTAATTTTTGTCATGTAAAAATAAAAATTTTAAAAAACATTATAATAATAATGATACTTATAACTATATACTTTCTACCTCGCCCATCTGTGGTATCGATTCAAAATTACAGGTTATTATAAACTATTTTTTTATATACATTTCACACATATCAATTATTACTATGTTGAGCGTGTTTTAAAAATATAACTTTATTGAGAAGGTAGGTAATACAGTACTAAAGTTTAACACAGGATCGTGAACAAGATTGATTCTATATAGGGATTACAAGCTTTTATATATAATTTAATGTTAACATAAGCATAAAACTATTCTAGAATATGGGTGGCTTCGTTGGCAGCTTCCATTTATGGGATGCCCATAACTCCTATCTATTTTTATTTTTACCCTATTTTTTGTTAATATGGTAATTTAACATATTATATAAGTGATACATTATTGAATAATTTTAATATTTCTATCTTGAAAAAGAGATGGGTTGAAGTACATCCTGATTAAAAATATTATCAAGTAGGCCACGGCTGCCTTTTGTTTAACAAATAAATTTTCAGAGTCTATTGTTTTTCACACAAATGTTTCCATCAAATTTGTAAAAAAAATTAGTCACTATACACGGTTCATAAAATTGACGACCTTGCTAATCGATTGGTGTTAAAAATAATATTTCGATGCTTTTCATATTATTTTTTTCTAACGTTATTAATGACATCGGAATAAAATTAAGCTATTTTGTATTCTCCGTCAAAACAAGAAACTAATTTGAAAAAATGATATTACGTTCATATATTTTCTCCTCGACAAATAGGCTTTAGATTTTATTCGTTAAACAAATAATAATTTATAATTAGAATTTATGTTATTATTGCAAGGTAAAATGTCCAAAGTCCGTTTTCAGAGGTTTTCGAAATGTTAACAACTATATTTAGTTCACAAAAAGTATGTATACCAAGTAAATTTTGTGAACTTTGAATTTATAGATAAAGCGTATAGGTACACACTTAGAATTGCAAATTTTCTTAATTGGGCATAAAATCAAATACCTACTGTTTTTTACACATTGCGAAAAAATACCATGCAATATTTAATGGTTCAAAATAACGAAATGATTATTATAATACAGGGTATCTCTTAAATAAGTCCATGTGTTTTAAGGGGTCGTAGATTTGGACAAAAGAAATATATTTTCTATTTGCCATTTTTAAAATAATTTGAAAATCTCAGCTTATTTGACGTCTTGTGTTGTCACAGGGGTAGGAAATTATAGCTGCGCTTAACTTAGATATACATAATATAGAATGTGGTGTGCACACTATCAAGAAATATCAGGACAACGAACCTGCGGCAATAAAATGTTTCTAAAATTTCTCGGAAAATATCAAGAAAAATGTTAAATTTTCAAGATTTTTTTGCAAAAACACCTCACAAGCTGGTTTCTGAGGTCGAAATATACCACCAGTTAAAATATTTGCACTTTTTAAGAGACTATAATACACCTACATTATTATATACTATTTCCCCGGATTATATTTACAAGAGGAAAAAAACTTTTTATTATTGACATTTTGAGAAAAATGCATTCTTCATAAAAAAAATTTGTTTGTTCTATAATTTATACCGTATGATCGAGAAAAAACGGCGTCCAGTTGGCTGTGAAATGACGATCAATGACATTTCCCATATACATTTACATATAAAATGACAGCGATCTTTATTTCATAGCCGTCGCTGACGCCGTTTTTTTTTCGATCATACGGTACTTTTGCAAATTTCCATACCATTTTAGAGAAAATTAAAAAAACATGAAAATGTAGTCCATTTTTTTCCTTTCAAGTCCTAAAAATGAAAACGCGTTTCTATAATAATATAATTTCGTTTTCATTCTTTGATAGATTGTTAGTGACAGAATTTTAATTAATGCCATATTTTGCTAATTAAGGCTGCATATTTTGCTGTTTTAAAATGTTAAAGAAGCACAAATTTTATTTAGTTCAATGCTACGGAAAGGGTACATCGATATCGGAAAAATTTGATACTTTGATAACATCAAAAATATGACGTTAATCAAAACTAATTATAACGATCTTTCAAAGAATGTAATCGAAATTATGTTACCATAAAAACGCCTTTTAACTTTTAGGACTTGAAAAAATTCAACTATACATTTTCATGTTTTTTTTATTTTCTTTGAAACAGCGTGGAATCTTGGAAAAGTATAAACGGGATTAACCATTTTAGAACAAGCAAAAATTTTTATGAAGAATGCATTTTTCTCAAAACGTCAATAATAAAAATGTTTTTCCTCTTGTAAAGACAATTCGGGGACATACTGTATATCACTGAATAAGTATCCTGTGCCATATTCGCTCCATACCTGTATAGACCAGAAAAGAACTATATTTTTTATTAGTTGAGTTAAACCTTTAAACAGTTTTTTTAAATACCTACAGATATTGCACAAGCTGTCAGTATAATAATTCGCAATTATCTATCAAAAAGAAAGTAAAAAATATGTGAAGTTGAGACGAAAATAAATGTTTGTAATAGCGAGTAATAGATTCCCCAGGTTAAAGTCCGAAAGGGAGATCTCCAATAAAGTTATTTACTTATGCATTTCTTGGCACTTTGCACCTTTTGACAAAATTAGACTGTTCGTCGAAGTAACCTTGTTATAAATAATATTTCTTTGTTTAAACAAATTTCTTTTTTTTCTGGCTAATTAGTGACAGAGCTTTTCGAAAGATATTTGAAGTCTTAAGTTAATTATTTACTATAAGAATTTCATAATCTTCGAAATGTTAAATATTTACAAAAAAAAGGTGCATGACTTCTTTATCCAACGTTCCACGAACGATCAACACGTTGCATTTCTTACAAACTTTTGGCCGAATTTCAAACGGAAAATGCCCCCAAACATTTATAGAATGCTAAATTTATTCCGCATTTTTTTCTTGCAGATATGCGATCATTTAGGAATATCAAACGAATCGGATTATTTCGGCCTGAAATATGAGAATACCAAAGGCGAAGAACTATGGCTAAATCTTCGAAACCCAATAGACAGACAAGTAAACATCCATGGTAATACTACTCCTTTACGTTTAGGACTTAGAGTTAAATTTTGGGTTCCTCCACATCTTTTACTCCAAGAAAGTACTAGGTAAGTTCAGAAGGAACAAGCATTTTATTAAGCATAGAGTGTTTGACGAACTGCAGATATTTCATATCAGACTTAACTATCTAAAGTCGGTTGTTGTTGCTCTTTACAGGCATCAATTTTATCTACACGCCCGTGCTGACCTGATAGCTAAACGTTTGCTGGCCAGTGATTGGTCTACAGCCTCTAAAATAATGGCACTCATAGCCCAAGCAGAATCCAGTGATTATGATTCGATTCATCCACCACATAATACATACATGCAGGTAAGTCTTAAGACTATTTCTGTCAATAATATCATATTTTAAAGATATATTTGTTTATTAGGTTTCAACAATAAGTACACATGACCATTCCACGAAACCAAACAACTTACTTCAACAAGTTATCAAGGAACATAAAAACCTGAAAGGCATGAAAAGGACTACAGCTGAATATTGGTTGTTGAAAGAGATTGCGCAATTTGAGTCATTTGGTGAAGAACTATTTACCAAAATCCAAGGGAATATCTATCTTGGAGTAGGACCTCATGGTATGTATTGAAAACATTGATATAAAATATGTCTCTTAAATAAGTACAAGTATTTTAAGGGGTCTCAGAACTGGACAAAGGAAACATTTTTTATTTAGTCGTTATCAGTAAACGAATTATTTAACTTATATAAAAATAATGTGTAAAATTTATCTTGTCACATAGACAAGAAACTATACACAAAAAATGCATAAAAAATATCCAGGTTTATTCATATTTGTTTTTTTTACAGGAATTACTATTTACGAAAAAAACAGTGATGAAAAACAATTAATATCGTTTACAAACATAATCAGCGCATCCTCTCATAGAAGAATTTTCAAACTTGAATACTACGATTGTGATACTAAAGAAACGGTTTTGGAACTCAAACTTGATTCCTGTCACAATGCCAGTAGTCTGTACCGCGCTATTACAGAAAAGCATGCATTTTACAGGTAAGATATTTTTGACGTTTTTCAAACATGAAATACGTATTTTTATCTCATTAACATCATAAGTCTAGTAATACGGGGGATATTGGAAATTAACATCAAGGAAATAGCTGAAAAGTTAAATCAGATTTAAAATAGTTTAGAAAAATTGAAATATTTTTAATACAGAGCCTGACTTGTGTACCATAAAACACTCTTGTATTCACTGTCTGGGCATTTTTCCTTTGATTAAAAATGATTGCCATAAACAATATCAATGAAACGAGGAAAATTGACATGGAAATAAATCTGATAAGTTTATTGAATTTTTGCTCCTAAAAAATCTCTGCTAAAGATATATTACATATACAGGGTGTCAAAAAATAGTGTATCTAACTTTGGTGAGTGATTCTACAAATAAAAATAAAACAAAAAGTTCCTAGAATTTTACACTATCGCCATTCGCTGTGCCATTAAAATTGTGTAAGTACCAAATTTCAAGAAAAACAGTTTACCAATGTTTTTAAAAATAAACAAAATATATTATTTTTATTTAACCTTTGGAGGGCTATGCTGTAACTTCTTCAGAAAGCATTTTAGGGCATATGTTCATAGCAACTTTTTCTTTTATTTTTATCTGTAGAATCACACCCGCCGTTAGATACACTATTTTTTTGACACCCTGTATATAAGTTGTCAAATTATGTAAACAAATATTTTTGTTTGGTATACAAAAATATATAGTTTTTTTATTATAAATACGCGATTGATATGAAAAAATATAACTTCTTTTTTTTTTCGTTTCAAAGAACTTGATAACTACCTCTTGTATTTTAATAGACAAAAACTTTTGGCTTAGAGTTGAATTCACGACGAAGTCTCGTGGATTCTCGTCATATATATGCCAACATCGCCTACACCACACGCGAAAAAAGCGTGATAATGTTTTTTTATCCGTTAGAATTACAAATTTGAATCTAATTGCATTAAATATGCATCTCGATACGTGGCCTTATCTACAAATCGATTGGGTATTTATTTTTAGTAACTTGGCGTGATATTAGGTACTTAGTAAATTGCCTTTAACCTACGAAGATTTTGCCTATTTTTACATTATCGATCATTTTTGAATATTTTTGAATAAGTAATGACCTTTATACTATAATTTACTTTTTTAAAATTAAATTAAATATTACTCAAAACTTTTTATTGCTACTGGTTCGCTTCGGTGGTACGTTTAGAATTTATTTCTACAACTATACGTAACATTTATATTGTTCAGTTTTATTTTTGAGTTTAAGCATCTTTTTTTTAAATTCCAGCTGCGAAACAGTACGCAGTGCTGTAACAACCCAATTTATCAGGGATCTAAAAGGTACCATCGTTTCAATTTTCAACGAAGATTCGACTTTGGGCAAAAAATATGTTTTTGACATCAGAAGAACGTGCCGGGAGGTGTATGATAATGCCAGGAGAGCCATCTATCAGGAAAGCCAAGCAAAACTTGCTCTGGATGCCGAACACATGAGCGCCTCTAATCTTGAAGGAGACCGCTGCAAAGTAAGTACCGTAAATATACCTGTTTTACAGGAGTATTAACATTAACCAAGTTTAACAAATCGGTTATTTTCATTTTATTTTTAAAATAACATACCGGGTGATGCATTGACATTGGAAACATAGGAAATCGCGTGCAAAACTGCATCTATTTTTAAATTAAAACTGAACAGGTAACACTGCAAAACCAGGCAAATCCCAATGTACTACCTTAAATTGTCATCCTATAATTTTGTCAATGAAAAATTGTATCTAAACGTTAGGCTTTTGCCTCATTCAAAACAGTTTTAAATTACAAAAATGCGTTTCGATGACGCTAACCTTAGGTAAGATAATATGTAGTAGTGTAGAGAGTACAAGAAATTATATTTGACAATGGTAAAATCATAGGTTGACATCTTAAGGTATGTTGACATATGCCTGGTTTTGCATTGTTACCTGTTCAGTTTTAATTTAAAAATAGATGTAGTTTTTCTTAAACTAAATACTTAAAATCGGCTTGTCCAAAATTGTTCAAATTTGGCATGTGTATTCAGCATATGCAGACATCAGGCAGACATTTAAAAAACTTATTTACGACTTCACTGTAAAATTAATAGGCGAGCCAATATTTGTACAGTTCAAAATTTGCATGGGATTTCCTGTTTCCAACGACGATGCACCATCATATATATACTAACTAACTTTGATTTGATATGTATATGTGCACCACCCGGTATAAAATATGTTTTTTTATCCAGATCTGTTACTCCTAAAAATACTTGCACTTGATGTGTGTTTAGTTGTTAAACTACATTTTTTGTTTGTTTCAGGACTCTGAAGAGAAATTATCAAGATTCATCGAAGCTATGACCTGTAAAATCTGCATGGACAATCGCCTAGATTGTGCTTTCATGCCTTGCGCGCATGTCGTAGCTTGCTCCACCTGTTCAGCACGTATTGACCGATGTCCACTCTGTAGGACGGAGATCAAACAAGTCCAAAAACTCTACATGCCCACGTGGTAATAGAGAAAATGCACACCTAATATAGTATTATCCAAAACACGTTAAGTTTGAGACAATCTTCAATTTGTTACTTCTCAACTTGTGATTTTTATTATTAGTCTTTCTCATATTGAGATGATTATTTTCTTATTTTACTGTGTAAATATTTTGATTTGAACTGCTGTGTATTGAGGAACCTTCTATTTTTGCTGTTTCCTTTTTTCTAATCTCGACTTAGAAGGACTCAATAAGATACTTCGACAATAGATATGATTATTAAATATCTGAAGAAATCTATGTATATTTAGTCATAAATAATCAATGCAACTATTTGTATAAGTTTAGGTATTGATAGATATTTTGTATTAATCGATGTTTATATTTATATATATCTATAAACTGTCATACAGGGTGTGCCAAAAGCTCGAAACACATGGACAAATTTTATACATATTTTAAATTTTCTTATTTGTTGCGAACTTTTTGGGGACCCTGTATATCTCTCCCCAACTGTGTTAGTAGATTTAAATTTATTTTTTATGTGATAATTATGAATTAAGTTTTTTACTGTCGAAAAGTATAGATTTATTTAATTGTTGAATTGGCTATAAAACTAAAATAACTAAGTGACCCTTGCTTTAAAAAAAATAATTTATTGTGATACATGTTTAGATGAAAAAATGACCAAATTTATCTTTACTGTTAATTATGATGGGTATGTAGAAATGTGTTTTCTTGACTTTTCTTGAAAAAATAGTTTGGCCAAATAAAATACTTATTAAATATTATAATATGTTGTTTTATTGCAAATTAAGCTTAAAATAAGAAAAATAAAGTAACATATTATTATTTGATTCAAAAATAAAAAATATAAATATGAAAATAAATATAATAAAATAAAAAACAAAAATATGATAAATTATGTTGCAGCCTGGTTGCAGCTTTTTTGTTTTTTGTTTTGTAGTATAGGCAACTCATAATACTTTCTATTTAGCTTTAAAGTGTATAAAACATAAATATAATATATTAAATATATATATATTGGTAAAGGTGTGGATCCGGTGGCTGACCTTGAAGGCCATATTTGCTGCTTTTGATCATCGATACTACGCAAGCGCACATCGTCGATGTTGCCAAATTGAAGTTTATTTTCGAATTATTTGCAGTTAAAATTTTTTTTTTGCGTGTTAATAATAATACAAATTCTATAATTTCAGATTTATCTTGATATCCAAAATTAAGGTAAGAAGGATAATGAAGATTGTGAAACGAAAGTATTATAATATATAAAATTGTATTAATAATAACATTTATTTATATGTTTACATTAGAATTAAAATTTATCATTTACGGATTTTTTCTTAATGGTTTTAAACTTATTAGAATTATTTTATTTCTTTCAAGTTATATAATTTCTAGTTATTTACAGGCAACAATATTTTTGATTATATGCATGTATTGATGTTTTGAAGTGCTACCATGACGGGTCTTATTATAGAACAATAAACGTCAATCGGAGATAGAGGTAACATTTTACCTATTATATAATGTTACTAATATAATATACTTTGATTATAATTAATGTTTGTATCATAATTTCTTAAAAATATCAAGCATAGATATCAAGTTAGTGGATTTTATCGAAGAGTGTGTTGATAAGACTAAAATAAGCTTTATGTTTTATCTTTTTCTCTTTAGAAGGGAGATGGTTTGTATCGTAAAATACATTACAGTATTTAATATCGTGTACTTTGTTATTCTTTTCTTAATTTACTGTAATTTCTTGTTTCCTATAATGCCAAATCTTGACAATATGGTGAAGGTTGAGTTTTGATCTTATTAGTTTTATAAGAATAATAATAATAATAGAAATACAAGACTAAATTAAGACTTAGTTTGTGATTTATATTAAGATCTTTCTTATAATATTTGTTATGTCTTCATCTTAATACTATATTATGCTTGGTCTGGAAAATAAATGTTAAAATATCTTAATTTTGCATATCCTATTCATCCTTCCATTAGGAAAAATATGGTTTATAAATCATATATGCTAAGAAAATCACATAAATTAGGTGTAAGAATAGAGAATCTTAATGTAGCAGAGAAAATTAATGCAATATATGTATAAGCAGAATTAAACAAGGTAACTGTTAATGTTGCTGAAGCTGATTCTACAATTTTAATTACGGAGGCTAAAAGGCCTTTTAAGGCCTCCGTAGTTTGATGGAATGTTAAAAAAAAAAATCTATTATGAACATGACATGGAGCTACAGCATTTAAAAATTAAAAAAAAAAAAAAAAATTTGGACACATCCCTTTAATATCTCGAATTTTAATAAAGCACTTTTTAAACGTAGCATAATAATCTAGATAGGAATCTAGAGTTTTATTTCTATATAATTTTATTGACTGAAAATACATAATAAGCGTTCACTTGTTGTGCGATATATTAAAATAATATACCGCGTACTATGATTGAAAAAAAAAAATAGCGTCAGCAATGACTATGAAATGAAGATCGCTGTCATTTTATGAAAATGTCCTCAATCGTCATTTCCCAGACAACTGGACGCCGTTTTTTTGATCATACGGTATATATTGACAAAAAAACACTGAAAAGCACATATTTGTTTTCTACTGAAAATAATTCCAAAATAACTCACAATCTGGCAACATCGAAGATGTGCGCATGCGTAGTGTCTGTGACTATATGCAGCAAAAACTCGTTTCAAGGTCAGCCACCGGATCCACACCATTACCTATATATTAAATCCGGTAATACCTTAAATCCCTTCATTATTTTCCTAATACCCATATTATATAAGATAAAAAGAAAACTGAACAGGGACACATAAAAAAGTTTTATATTTGGCAGATATTTGGTAATTTTTTCTTACTGGGGATTTTATTGGTTTTGTTCTAGTCTCATTACTATTGGCAGCGCGTATTGCATTGTTGGAAATTCTTTCAAAATGGCTGATCCCTGTGAGGAAGTATGATCAGTGAAGGTCTCAAATAATGTTTTTCGTTTAATTTCGCGTATTTTCCATCAAAACCACTATCAAGGGTTTACTAAAGCTTTAATTTCGTTATGCGTGTTTATATTTCGTTTGGATTGTGCTCTGTTACCTATTTTCTAAGTGCAATGTAGTTGTAAGTGTACTTTATGTGGAAGAAGATTTGTTCATATGAATGTTTTTCGCAAAGTGCAAAGTATATAGGGGCGATTCGTGTAATAATCGACGGAGGGAGCTCCGAAACCGTAAGTAAAAAGTTATTTTTGGTCGATAACACGCCTTTATCTTAGTCCTTTTCGAATGCGTACATCGTTCATGGCGCACACTGAAAGTTTCGAAATAAAATGATTCGTTTTTCAAATAGAATCATTTTGCAATAAAAAGATTATTAACATTGTCAGTTTTATAAGTGCAAGGGCTATCAATTCGGCCAGTTGTGCCTTTTTTCTGCTTTTCTATTCGCCCGCATTGCCGGCTACAAGTACAAGTTTGAAAAAACAGCTGGTCTCTTTTCGCTCCACTGGAAAAATGTTAAAATGTTTCCGGTGAACAAAAAATGTTGCTAAACCACTTTGAGGTGCTTAAAAAGTACCACGTAACGACAGGGAGAAATTTTTCGTGTGAAATTTTGCCCAAATTGAAATGTAGGTCACGGATTTCGGTGAACAATAGCCAACAATACGACGAAAAAAAAGTGCCACTTCATATACCTAACAATTAATAAAAATATATTTGCTATGAAATTCAAGATATTTTGTATTTTATCCCTGGATAGGACCGATAAGGACATAACCTCAAATCCGTAGACTTGTGTTTATCTGGGGCTCTTTGTTTATAAAAAGTAAGCAAAGGGTCACTTCAATTGAACTTGAAACAAAGTGTCGATATGTAATATTTATGTTTAGTGAAATAAATATAAACATTCTCGGGTCACTAGCAAAGATTGTGACTTTTCAACCTCTTATCCAACTTTTTTATAATTTAGTTGTTCTTATCACTTTGGCAATTTCCATCATATAAATATTATTGAGAACCAGTTCTCTTGTTTCCACTATTTAAAAATTGTTAATAAATTAAGCACACTCTTTGTTATATTTTTTGTTTCGTTTTGTTTAAATATTGCTATTTTACAGAAAAAAAACGTGAATTTTTAATATTCAAAATTGAAATAATTTAATGACAACTATTTAAAATATGCTGATAAGTTTAGGTATGCATATTTAGCTTACTTTAAATTAAAAAAAATAATGTTAATTTTGTAAAATAAATTTGTTTAATATACAGGACATATTGTCACAAGGTGGTTTTTTGTTTTTTCTATTTTTAAACTATTCAAAACTATCGTTCATAATTTTTCTTGAAGTGTATTGACTTTAAAAAATGTGTTTATATTTAAAAAAATCTTTTAATTGATGGTAGGGAGAAACATCAATTTTGATTTTTTTTAAAATATAATAAACATTTATTAGAATAATTTTTCAGTATACAGGGTGCTTCAAAAAGAGGGTAGTGCATATATCATAATGTTTTTTTTAATTGCAACTAACAACTATTTTTACTTTATTTTTAGATTCTGTCTAAAATTCTATAATTTTTTCTATGTATAATGTTATACCTATACACGGTCGCACCTCTTTACGAGTCTCCGCGTCGTATGAGAGGCACCACCCTGTACCTAAAATTACTAGTTTTTGTAAAATTTTAATTAGACATGTACCGGATCGGGTTACCCACCTTTAGCACCTGGTACATGTGAATTGACCGTCGGCCCAACCTACCAGGTATGAATACACTCAGTGCACATAATAACACTACATTATCCCGTACATTTATATTTCTGATAAAATAAATAACATCTGGTGACACTGGGATCTTGGACTAGTCATAGAGGACTAAGTATACCGGGTGGTGCATCGTAAAAAACTCTCCAAATATTAGCTCCCCAGTTAATTTTACAGCTAAGTTGTAATTAGGGGTTTTCTCGGTTTTTTTTGAAGGTCTACCTATGCTGAACAACTATGAATACATATGCCAAATTTGAACAATTTTTGACATGCCGAATTTAAGTTATTTAAGAAAAACTGCATCTATTTTTAAATTAAAACTGAACAGGTAACAATGCAAAACCAGTCAAATGTCAAATTAAGTTGTCAACTCATGATTTTATCGTTATATGATCGTTATTAAAAATGTAATTTTTTGTGCTGTCTACACTACTACATATGTTATAATACCTACACTTAGGCCAGTATTTATTATTTATAGTCGATTCTCAAAACTCGACTCCAATCACGAGATGCAAAAGACCAACAAAAATAACAAGCTTACGTTTCGTCGCCTATATGTATACACGCGCCTAGTAAGCCTGTTATTTTTGTACTAGTAAGCCTGTTTGTTTTCGGAGACCCAGTTTCGAGACGCGACTAGTCTCAAAAGCGACTGGAGTCGCGTTTTGAGACCTGACTATAAATACGGACCTTAGTGTCCCCGAAATGTATTTTGTAGCTTAAAACTTGTTCAAATGAGACAAAACCATGACGTTTAGAAAATACAATTTGAAATCGACAAAATTATAGAATCACAACTTAAAGGTGCGCTCACACAGGCTGCGCCGCTCCGCGCCGTGCGGAACGTTTTTTTTTAAAGTACATGTTGAAAAAATGATTTGCGCGGCGCGGAGCGGCCTGTGTGAACGCACCTTATAGTACGTTGAAATTTGCATGATTTTTGCATTATTACCTGTTCAGTTTTAATTTAAAAATAGATTTCAGTTTTTCTTAAATTACCTAAAATCGGCTTGTCCAAAATTGTTCAAATTTTGCTTGTGTAATCAGCATTTGCAGACCTTTAAAAAACTACTAAACGTTCTCTAAAAAACTATTAAAAAGCGGCTTTAAAAACTATTTACAACTTCGCTGTCAAAGTAACAGGGTAGCCAATGTCTGGACAGTTCAAAATTTGCATGCGATTTTTTGTTTCCAACGAGGATGCACACCATCTGGAAGATAATTAAACCAATATAATCAATATGGGACCTGTTGCGATCTGTTTTTGATTTACTTAGACCTTTTGAAGAGATAAAGAAACTTATTAAAATGTTTTGCTCTTTAGATAAAGCGGCATTCTAGATTTGAATATAATTGAGTTTCTTCCATACGTACTCTAGTGTATTAGTTGTCTCAAACATATGTATATATTTATCTGCTATTTCTCTCTAGTGTTCTGTTTTTTATTAGAATGTCTTTTCTGTCTATTAGTTCCTTATACATTACTTTAGTTTTTGCCCAATACATGTATAACCACAGGTATAACATTTCATATTATGTATAATATAATTCAAATTCAAAAGTACTTTATTGTTGTAAAATATATAAATTTAACAAAGCATATTCCTAAATCTAAACCTAAACCTAAAATATCTATTACCAGCAATTTTAACATTAAAACCAGTTTTATAAAAAAGTAAGTAAATGTGTGCAAATATAAAAACAAAAAATAAAAAAAATGTGTTAATATAAGATTGAACAAAATACATCCATTTAAACAAACGGAATTCAGCAAAATAGGTTTAAACAAGTAAGTCAAATAACATATATGTACAATATACAGAATAAAGATAAGATAAAAAATAAAGCTAAAAAGAATATGTCAGACCGACAAGCAATTCTAAACAGTAATATCAAGGGTGTCCCGGTAGAATTCGTCGACGCTGTAAAATTCCCTACTTAAAAGTTCCTTTTTCAGTAACTTACGGAAGGTTCTTATGGAATTAACCAATCTTAAAGCAACCAGCAGATGATTAAAGACCTTTCGGCCCTCATGTATTATAGATCTTTTGACCAAGGTGCTATTTGGAAGAGGCAAGAGCAGATTTGGGTTTGGCGGGTAACAATATTGGGTATAGGACCCTGTAGTCTGTTACGATTTTTAAAAATAAGGGATAATGTTTCCAGAATAAAAAGAGATGGTAGAGTAAGAATTTGTTGAGCTTTAAAGTGTTGTCTACAGGATTCATTACGTGGTCATTTACAATAAATCGTACTGCCTTTTTTGTAAAATAAAGAGAATGTTTAGTAGACCGTGATTAGCCACACCCCAGATTGGTATTCCATATCGGAGATGAGACTCAAACAAACTAAAATAGACCGTCTTTGCCACTTGTGAACCCAGTTCTTCCCTAATTGCCCTAACAGCAAAGCATCCAGAAGACAACTTACCGCTTAAGGCCAGAATATGATCTTCAAATCGCAGATTTCCATCAATAATAATTCATAGGAATCTAGTCGCAGGAATTCCATAATAATTATAGAATTTTTCAGTGTCTAAAAATAAAATAAAAAAAGGGTAAAGGGTGTTTAAAAAAAGTTATATTCACAACACTTTTTAAATATTTTTTATTAATGTTATAACAAATGAAATAATGAACTTTACTGTTTACAGAATAAAATGTTTTGCTTTATATTTTCAGTTTAAAGAGGTAACTGCAGGGCTTTACAATGGAGAAACCAAAGAAGCGGGAATCCCCGATATCTACATCGTCGGGAGGAATCAAACCTGCAGAACCTCCCCCTTCCCAGGAGATCTGTTTTGTTTGTGGTAACAGAGGACATCCCCGGTCGTACCCCCTCAGCTCTAAACCTCGACAAGACCGGCCCAAGGAGCCCTACTTTTCGTTTCTGGACAGTCATGAACCTCCCAAAGGCTATTCAAAGAATTGGGGTAAAACTATATTATATTATCCCTAATAATAAGAGCATGTCAGATCACTTACTTACTTGATATACTTTTTAAATATAGATTTATTTACTATATTTTTGGTATAAGTACCTAATTCTTACTTTATCTTAGAGTTATTAATAATTATTATAAGTTCATATCAAATATAAACTTTTAGTCACGTGATTAAGCTTGACCAGCACAGCGTTGCCCACTTTTACATATTTTCTTTTAATGAAAATCTTTTAGGAAACAAAAATAAATTAATTATAAATATATAAACAGTTATTATTTATAAAACTCACCTTCTTAATAGCTTTTAAAGGGCGTAAAGGACCATTACTACGGCTTTCTCGTTCAAAATATTTTAATACAGTTGCGATGAGTTTTTTACCGCTAAGCAATCTTGTACACTTCGCGGTAAAATAGGTTCTAAAAAGAATATATGTTCGACTGCAAGGTCTGCTAGTAAAAATGTTTAAGCTTAAATTTTATTATTTTTCAATAATAAATAAAAGTGTCAACTTGACATTTTTTACAGCCGAGCTTACAGCCCGGCGCCGAATATGTCCATGGTTAGCAACAATTAATTTAAAATCGCGCCCTCGATTACGTAACTAAAAGTTTAACTGGTATCGGATATATACATATACAGGGTGGCGCACCTCATTCGCCTTGGTTGATTATATACGAAAATGGAAAGATGTAGAAACAACATATTTCATGGGTATATGTGGGGAGGCAATGTGCACAATTTAAAATTCTTTTGATATATACAGGATATATCGGAACTAAGATCCACACCTAAGTTATATTTTTTTTAGATAGGTATAGGAAACCCTAATATAGTTTGAAAGAGTGTTTAAATCTATTTTTATTTATATTAAAAAATACAGGTCGTTGCATTTGAAATAACACAGTTTTTGTGTAAAATAAAAATTGAAAATCGATCAGCAATTTTTGGTACTCCTGTATAAATATAAGGTATCAATATTTTTTTTCAGTAAAGTTTATTTCTCTACCTTTAAACTCAGCACAAGGATTAAATCTGAAAAGTAATGTACAGGGTGTTAATAATCTATTCTATTGCAGCATGCATATTTAAAAATTTAAATATCTCAAAAACCAAAGACTTTAAACATATTTAACCCTTATAATAAATACCTGTTTTGGGCCCAAGAATCCAAAAATGAAATAAAATACCGGGCGTTCCTTAAGAAAAAATATAACTTTGGCATTGATCCTAGTTCCGAAACACCCGGTAGATATCAAAATAATTTTAAACGGTGCACATTGCCTCCCCACATATACCCATGAAATATTTTGCTTCTACATCTTTCCGTTTTCGTATAATCAACTGTGTATGTATCGATCTTTTAAAATATCGATACTTAATCTATCGATTTTGTTAGCGCTGGGGGACTCTTCGATTTACGCGGCTTGTAGTCTGTGCTACCAGTTGCTGATGCAGCAGTGGGATCAGCACGAGTACGCCTCAATACCCCATTCCGAGAGGTTGTACTGGTTGAAAAGGGCCGACAACGGCCCCTACACCGGTGCTGACATGGGCCTACAAGGCGAGTACGCTGCACAGATGCTAGGATTGAACACTGAAGGAATACCACCACCGGGGAATACCAGAACGGGGCCCAGGGAGGACATTCACAGGGTTCGGGCTTCGCCTAGGCCTGTTTCGGCACCAGTAAGTATATTACTGTCCTAACTTTAAACCACCGAATTAAAAATATACAGGGTCCGGCAATAGTGTGTCGGGTATATGTATATATGTAGCTTCTAGAATAAAAAAATTGGAATTTTGTTTAAGCGTAAACCTAAAGTATGTATGAAGATGTATTTCAGGAAAATATTTTAACTTCTATAGGGTGGCTCAAAAAAGTGTGAGTGGATCAGGATGTGTTTTTTAAATGGAACATTCTGTATAATATTATATTTTTGGCTTCCTTTCAGACCATTGTACATAATCCTAAGATATACGTAAATATATTTCGATAGTTTCAGAGATATTAATAAATAAATAAACAATTTATATTTTTCAACCTTCACTAAGAAAATTATTATAAATCGTCCCATTGCTGCCAAAAGTCACTAACTTACTTTTTATTACTTCCGAGAAAAATGCGTCTAAAAATGAATTGCATTGCATAAAGATGTATAGTTAGTAACTATTCGGTATTAAAATAAAACATAAATAACCAGAAATCGTAGTTAATGACTTTTGCAGTCGATTTTCCGCTTCAAAACATAGTTAGTGATTGAATTTGGTTGTTCGGAAAAATGTTAGTTAGTGACTTTTGGCAGCAATAGGACGAAATACAAGAACTGTCCTGAAATCAAAACTATATTAGGTACATATTTACTTTAGATGATCTGATATTTACTTTGCTATAAATATCGTAATCCTTAATCATACAGGATGTTCAAAATTCTACGCCAAACTTTCTAAAATATTGTTAAGGTCAAGGTGTATTACTGGTTGCATAACCGCAACGGTGCATTGAGGAACCTGGCGAATTCGACAGAAAGTAAAAGAAAATTACAGAATTCTTTAGAAAATTCCAGAAACCATCGCCAGGGGGTATATAAGGCCCGCGCTTTGACAGTTGGAGCAGTCTGAAGATAGTCTGAAGTCGAAGTTTGAATATACCGCGCTTTAAATTGTGAAATACCGTTAGAGTAATAGTAGTTGCATAAATTGTGTTGTAAATAGTATAATTTGTGTACAGAGTGAGACAAATAAATTCGTTAAGTATTTTATCGTGAGTTTAAATAGTGGATCCACGGAATCCGTAACAATATGAAATAATTTTTCTTTGTTTTTTTCAAATGGAACACCCTGTATATTATTTTTTTATTAGATATAGAATTAAAAAATTATTATTTTTTGTATTTAAAGTATTTCAAAATTTTAATGATTTCGCAGATACACGCAGTATTATTTCATAAGACTCTCTCAACGGTAAAGTACGAGAGAAAAATTATTGGGTGGCTTTGATAAAAGTTCACTGTAGAAAATGCCATATGAAATATAAAACCGCGAATATCTGCGAAACCGTTAAAAATTTTGAAAAACTCTAAATACAAAAAAAGGTTCATTTTTTAATTCTCCGTCTATTGAAAAAATAATATACAGGATGTTCCATTTGAAAAATCGAAGAAAAATTATTTTATATTTTAGAAAGTTTGGCGTAGAATTTTGAGCATCCTGCATTATTTACAATTAACATATTTATACCAAAACAAGTGCAGACCATCTAAAGTAAATACCTAATAGAGTTTTGATTTCAGGACAGTTCTTGTATTTTTAATATTTTTTTTAAGAAAGGCTGAAAAATATATATTTTTTATTTATTTTTTAATATCTCTGAAACTATTTAAATATATTTACTCATATCTTAGTATTATGTAAAGTGATCTAAAAGGAAGCCAAAAATGCAATAATTTACAGGGTGTTCGTTTTAAAAAAAGTCCTCCCAATCCACTCACACTTTTTTGATCCATCCTATAGAAGTTAAAATATTTTCCTGCAATACATCCCAGAACATACTTTAGGTTTGCACTTAAAGAAAATTCTCAAGTTTTTTATTCTAAGAGCTACAGATGCCTGACGCACTATTGCCGGACCCTGTATAAGAAATAAAGACTTTACGGAGCAAACGTCATGTTTATTTTTACTAGGTAAATTGTAGTTTAAAATATTGATAATGAAAGCCTACCACTTTTTTTTTACTAATTTAATGTTGTGCAGTTGTTACGGTACTGCTTTTTTTCTGTGTTGCCTGTTGCAGAAAAACATGATTTGAGGCAAAAAGTTTCTAAATGAACTGCCTGAATAAAGTAGAAAATTAGTATCACATATCTTAATTAATATAACATTTATTTTATAATACACCTAGGAAAACTAATCAATAATTTATAGAGTGTTTCAAAAAACATGTGCCATCTCACAATAATATTTATTTTTCATCTAAACATATGTAGGTCCGATTCTGCTTTGTTTTGTAGCTACAGGGGGTTCAAGTCTTCCGATATACATGGGTGCGGAAATGCATAGTTTTAAAGTTAGAGGATATTAAAGCTTTTAAAAATAGGTCTTTTGTAATTATCTTAAGTACCTATTTTTGAGGGGAATCTGCTGTAGGTAGCACCATACATCAGTGTTATAAGTTTTAATAAAATAAGATTAAATAGACAATTTATTAATTTCATTTTTATTTTATTAATTATGATTAATAAAATTGCATCAGAATGGACAAAATATCAAGATACAACTTTTAATCGGCATTAAATGTCCTACATAATGGTGTTAATATTTAAGAGGAAAAAAGTCAGTGCCGCACATTTTTTTTTGAAAAATATTTATGATAACTCATATGCACGCCCCTGGTGAATGTGTTATTTATACCCTCAAAATTTCATTCGAATCGTTAGAAGCACACAAGAAAATTATAATAAATCGAAAAAAATATAGACTAACCCCCTGTAGCTATGAAACAAAGCAGAATGGGACCTATGTTGATATGAAAAATAAATACTGTTTGTACATTATGAGGAATCTCCCCACGAGAGATGGCACATTTTTTGAAACACACTGTATACAGGCTAGTTGTATACAGGATATTCCAAAAAACACATGCTATCTCTCGTTGAGGTAAAAATAAGGTTTATTTTTTCTATCAACATAGGTCCAATTCTGCTTTGTTTCGTAGCTACAGGGGGTTAAAATCTTATTTTTTTCGATTTATTATAATTTTCTTCCAAGTGCATTCGGCGATTCAAATGAAATTTTGTGGTAAAAGACAAAAAGAGAAGGTTGGTAAAATAAAATTGAGGGTATATTTTAATGCTAAAAAAGGTCGACAGATTCACCAGGGACGTACATATGGGTTATCACTGGAATATTTCTCTAAAAAAACTGTGCGCCACTGACTTTTATTCTCTCTTGTTAGCACTGTTGTGTAGGCCATTTAATGCCGATTAAAAGTTATCTCTTGATATTGTGTCGTTGCAATCTAAGATAAACACAATTCTATTGCAAGATAATATTGCCTTAATGCAAGACTAATATAAACACTTAAAAAATTTTAAGGCCAAGGTGTTAAATTTGCTTATTGATTCCTGAAAATATGAAAAAAAAATCCTACAAACACGGGTGCGGAAATGCTTTGTTTTAAAGTTACAGGATGTTAAAACTTATAAAGAGATAGGTCTTTTGTAATTATCTTAAATACCATTATTAGCTGACCATACCAACAGGTATGGTAGGCTATTAAGATTGGCAAAAAACAAAGTTTTTTTAATTTCACTCAAAATGAGTTATTTGGGTCGTAAATGACCTAAATACAAAATATTTTCATGGTGTCTGTCTGTATGTCTGTCTGTCTGTCTGTCCGTCTGTCTGTAACACGATAACTCAAAAACCGCTAAACCGATTTTAACCAAATTTGGCTCAAAAATACTGTGGCACCCTTTGAATAAAAAGATTAAGGAAGGAACATATGTTATGTATTTATATATATATTTACGCATGGTGGGTGGAAAAAGGACTCTAAGGTGGGAATCCTTGACAGTTCTGTTTGACGATTCATTTGTCACATTTGTATTTGATTTGAAATTTTGTAGATTTGTCACTCTTTACGGAGCTTATTTTATGTTGTTTATTATTTATTCTACTATTGATAGTTATATAAAGGTAGTAAATCTAGAAGGAAATTGTGGAAGAACTTAAATTAACAGTGATACTATTGCGATTTATTGAAAAATACTCTAAAATAGTTGATTGAGTCGCGTGCGGTAGATCTCGGTCAAAAATCGAGTGAAATAATGGAACAACTTTTTTCGCTAGTAAGTGACTATACAGGGTGGTCCGAACTGTATTCCGGAAACTTCGGTAGCGTATTCTGCAGATAAAAAGAAGTAAAAAACTTCTTATAAATGTATGTCCTAAAATGCTTAGTTTCGGAGATACAGGGTGTAGGAGTTTCATTTTTATTTCGATTTTTTCCAAATAATTTCTGAAGTAACGTCAATATTTGGATGAAAATTGGTGTCTGATAGTTTTTTGACATGAGAAATTTGATTTTGATGTCATTATGACTCCTATTTGTAGAGGGCGCCACCTACATCTGGTTTAACTGTTTTGAAGAGTAATAAGTTTTTGTCCGTACCTGTATATAACTGCCGAGTGAAAAAATATACATTTTCGTATTTTTTTACGTAAAAAATGTCTCTTGGTAAAAATCGTTACGAGCAACCCTTCTCGAGATATTTAGAATGAAAATAGTTAATACATGTCATTATTGACAAAAAATAAATATGTTGAGTAGATAGATATTTGACTAAAATGATTAATGTGGGAAAATTTTATTTTTTTAAATTAATCATAAAATTTTCTTCGAAAAAAATTATGATTGATGATGATTTGACACAAAAACATTTCAAATTTATGATTTTCATCTATTAACTATTTAGTCAACATGTTTAATTTATGTTAATGATGACAGGTATTGATAATTTCGATTTCAAATTTCTCGATAAGAGATCTTTTTTACATTTTTTACAGTTTTACAAACGTCGTAAATGTATATTTTTTTACTTAGTAGTTTTATACAGGTACGGACGAAAAGTTATTACTCTTCAAACCAGTTAAAAATATGTAGGTGGCGCCTCTACAAGTAGGAGTCATATTGACATCAAAATCGAATATCTCTATTACAGAACTCCCAGACACCAAATTTCATCCAAATATTGACGTTACTTCAGAAATATTTAGAAAAAATCGAAATAAAAATGAAACTTCTACACCCTGTATCTCCGAAACTAAGCATTTTAGGACATACATTTATAAGAACTTTTTTAGTTATTTTTATCTGCAGAGTATGCCGCTGAAGTTTCCGGAATAACAGTTCGGATCACCCTGTATAAAGCCGGGTCTCCACCAAAGCAACATATGTCGACGACATTATCATCAACTTTTTTTACTATTTTAATAAATATTGTCGAGAAATGTAGATTGTACCTACCAAAGAAATATTGTTGCTCGGCTTCATTTTTCGACTAAAGAGCGAAAGTTTATTTAGTGTTTATCAACACCAAAATAAACTTCTGACCTTGTGAACTACACCAGTACAAATGGCAAAATATACCCGATAAAGTTACTGATAGGAGTTGATTCAATGGAGACGTCTTTCGACATGTTTGTAAACATTGTCGTCGACACGATTTTTCTTTGATGTACCGCTCCTCAAGCGAAACATGAAACAAAGTCGGCGACTTAAATCTGCGACATAAAATGTCGACGACTTTACTGAATTTTCAGCAATATTGTCGACAACACTAGTCGGCGACACAGTCGCCGACAAATGTTGCTTTGCTGGAGACCCGGCTTAATATACATACGTGTAGTAAACCGATCATTTATGAAATTCGCTTAAAATAACTAATTATATATTTTTTCTTGCATTTTTGCTTTTATTTACTACTTGTCAAAGATTAGATGCCAAATAATTTAGATACGTCAATTTGACTTACCTGCTTCAGTAGCGTATCGGATGTTTATGTTAATAAGTAATTATTATAACTTATCTATTTTTATTAGAATTTTAAATTTTTATAACAATTTTAATAACTACCAACATTTATTCACAACGTAAAATAAAACAACAAATTATTGAGTCTACCCCACGTCTACCCTCATCATAGTTTAAGACTTTTTAAATAAAATTAGAACGACACTGATAAACCGGAATTTAAGTCGGCCATATTTGAGCCCCATCGCGGTGGATCTAAGATTTTTGATATGCTACTTCCTTAATCTTTTTATTCAAAGGTGGCATCCGAGAATATGACCATTAGTTTTTGGTGGGGGTGGGGGGTTGATAAGGGGATATGGGAGGGGGTTAAAAATTTTAAAAAATCGTATCTCCAAAATTACAGTAACTAGCGAAACGCGGTTTTCAATTTAAGATTAGGAATAATATTTGCAACAAAATTTGTAATAACATCAAAATCAGTCAAAGTCGTAGTTTTTGAGATAATTGAAACTAAAAGAACTGCCTACCAAGTTTTTATTAACATATTTTAGTATCCCGGCTTTTTTTTCTTAAATTTGCTGTAGGTAGCACTGAAAATCAGTATTATAAATTTTAATAATAAAATAGATTAAATAAATAATGTATTAATGGTGATTAATAAAAATTCGAATCGCTAAAAGCACTTTGAAGAAAATTATAATAAATAAAAAAAATAAGACTTTAACCCCCTGTAGCTACGAAAGAAAACAGAATCCGATGTTGATATAAGAAATAAATCTTATTTTTACATGAGGAATCTCTTCACTAGAAATGGCATATGTTTTTTTAAATACCCTGTATAGGTAATGTAGGCAAAAATGATAATAAGCATTTTTAAATTTAAAAATAAATTGTCATAAAACGAGTTGAAATAATCAATAATAAGTGAATTATAAAATACATACGTAATTATATCCATTTTTTATCAAACTTAATGATAATCCTAGTTTTTTGTTAAACAATTTCTTATATTTTTTTATTGTTACATCTAAAAATAAACTTAAAACGGTCAAGTGGGTGTGAACTGATGACATCAACATCAATCTGTTAAAGAAGACAAACAAAAACACATCGCGCATTTATGTTTTTCATGGATTTTTTCGATTTTCGGAGCTGCGAAAGTAATTAATTGTAATTTTTAATGTTAGGGGAAAATTAGTAAACACAAATTTATTAATTTATATTTAATGTGCAGGAATAAATTACCTACATACTATGCATACCATATCAATCTATAGAAACTGAGATTATATTATTTGTAAAATATACAAATTAAACATTATACATCTGACGAACTATATTTTTTATTATACAGGGTGGCCCGAATTGTATTTGGAAAACTTCGGCAGCATTTTAGTAAATTGCTTCGTTTCGAAGATACAGTGTCACAGTTTTATTTCATTCATTTTCATACATTTTTTTTGATAAAATTTGTATCATCTGGGTGTTTTTGGACATGACAACTTTGATTTCGTTGTCAATATGACTCCTACTTGTAGTTTAAACCGTTTTGAAGAATAATACATTTTCGTCCGTACCTGTATAAAACTACTCAGTAATTTTCCGTTCTTTTTTACGCAAAAAAATGTCTCTTGGTAAAAATCTCTACAAGCAACCGTTCTCAAGATATTGAGAATGGAAATAGTCAATATATGTCATTATTGAGAAAAAATAAACATGTTGAGTAGATAGTTATTTGACTGAAATAAACATTTCAAATTTATTATTTCAGTCCAATAACTATTTCGTCATAATGTTTAATTTATGTCAATGATGACAGGTATTGATAATTTCGATTCCAAATATATCGAGAACCATTACTCAGCGATTTTTACCAAGGGACCTTTTTTTCGTAAAAAAACGTCGTAAATGTATATTTTTTACTCAGTAGTTTAATACAGGTACGGACGAAAAATTATTACTCTTCAAACCAGTTAAAAAATATGTAGGTTGCGCTCTCTACAAGTAGGAGTTATATTGACATCAAAATCAAACTTCTCATGTCAAGAAACTCTCAGACACCAATTTTCATCCAAATATCGACGTTAGTTCAGAAATTATTCGAAAAAAATCGAAATAAAACTTCTACACCCTGTATCTCCGAAAATAAGCCCCATTTTAGGACATATTATATCCATGAGAGTTTTTTTATTTATTTTTACCTGGAGAATATGCTGCCGAAGTCTCCTGAATACAATTTGGACCACCCTGTGTACATTCTGAAATTATTCTGAACCTAAGTTTTCAGTAAAAAATCTTCAGCGTCTATATCTCACGAAAATTTAACTATTCTTACGTCATATTTTCAATGACACAGTGGACATTATTACTGCATTCCGTTTTCAGTTGCGTATCGATATTCTTTACGATATTTCTTCATGTAGTTAAATGCGGCCGTATTGACATATTTTTTTATTGTTGTATGTAGTAGTGTGCAGAAAATATTAACACCTTTCGTTACTTGTGGCTCGGTAATATATAATTTAAATAAAACTGATAAGATGACACTTTTTTGAGAAGTTTACGAAGGTTTGTATTTTATACATATTTTGCTAATAGAGAACAACGACACAGACTAAAAACACGTAAACGTTTACGTACGCATGCGCATTTCTTATATTTTTTACGTCTACGTATACGTGCCAGCAGCGGCCGACTCGACCGTAGGCCGTTGTTCTCTAATATCACCACTAAAATAGTTTTTAAAATCGAGTAAAGTAATTCCTGTTGATACAGATGCGTAGAGAAATAATATATCTTTATGTGTTATATATTATATCCGGCATCGCGGCACGGGGGGATTGCTATAATTTTTTATTAACATAAAGCTATTAAATTTTTACAGTCATTTACAAAATTTCACTGTTTATCGCTAGACAGGCTTAAAGTATTTCGATTAAATCCTATTCATGTACTCAAAATAAATAGAAGATAAAAATCGCTATCACGCGGTGTGGCTGCGTATAGGGATCTTCAGATTTTCTACGGGGCGTTCCAAAATTAGATGACCAGTATGCGATTTCGGAATCAAAAATACAAGTTAGTACCACATCAAACTGACAACGGTAGACACAGGTACTTCGAGTTTATTTGTTTATATAGTGTATCAATCGCGAAACGTTGCACAAAACCCAATAATTTTCTTGAGACTTTGCGTTAGCTACGATTATTTTATACAGGGTGAGTTTTCTACGATGTTCTCTATGGGTATCTCGGAAACTACTGGAGATAGAGAGTCAGTTAAATGGGGAAACAATTAAAGTTTTGTGGGGTCATAAATATGCGCGTTTCGAATTTTTGAAAAAAAATTATGGCTTGCTAGATATTTTGAAACAAACAAATTTCGGCTAGTTTAAAAATGCTCCCTAATTCCATTATAGCCTATTTTAGCCAAAAAGCTTTCAGATAAAAGTTCCTCAATGAGGCTGCGTTACCCATAGACAACATCGTAGAAATCTTACCCTGTATAAAATATAAGTTTTTATTTTTTTTTTAATTTTTTGTGGTTCACCCTGTATATGCCCCGTTTCTTTTTCAATTCGCCCGCAACGTTCGTTGTTTGTTTCTAGCCACTAGTCGTTTATTTTGAACGGTGTAGAATCGTGACTGATCTGGATTTTCATTTGTTTTTATACGAATCAGCCTCCAGTTTTAAACGGTTTTTTGTTTTGCCGCCCTTTGGTTTTTCAACCCGTCATCGATTTATACAGCGACGTTGTCAAGTCGACTTTTTTGCAATAACTTTTCGATTTTAATAGTGTTCGAAATGGTGAAATAACTAATATGATTCGATAAACGAGATAGTGACAGTGTTTATATACCATCTCATGTGTGTCTCGCGACGCTGTCAAGGACGAATTCGAGAAGCTAGAACGATATTTTTGTTTGTTTATTGCAATTTTACGGTGTAAATAGAATTGCAAATAAGGATTTAGCAGTAATGGTTGCAGATTCATACACCCAGTTTATTTTTGTGGAAATGTACGTCTATAAAACTGATATTAAAACAGAATTAAATTTTGATTTTAAAAACCCCAAAAAATTTTATATATCGGCTAGTTGGTTTTTTGTTTTCATCTGGTTCTGGTATAAAAAATAATGGATCATTCTGTATATAACTAAATTAAATGTGTCAATTTATTTTGTACTCATTGAAATATGGCTTTTGCGTGACTCAAATTAAGTTAATTTGTTGTAACCACGATTTAATAAAAGTCCCGCTTAAAAGTCAACTGAAACCAGTTCTTATCAGTTTTTTTCATTTTATTTTAAATTAGAAAATAAGAGAATGTTATACAATAAGTTGTTTATGTATTTTTTAACTAAATATACCTATCTGACCTGTCTATTCTTCCTTTGAATTAGAACATATTGTAAAAAAATTATAATAAATGCAACAAACGTAACAATCTGGAAATTTGTTCATTTATCCAAATTTGATGGGCTTCCACGAGGTTAGGAATGATTCAGTTTATGTAAATTAAAGTTTTCTATGAGATTTTGTTTCGCCGATTATTTAGTTGCCAGGGCTTATAGTTTTAGGCTTCTATCCCTTCTAGAATTCTAACATAATTATTGTGAAAAATTACTATAACTTCTTTTTTTTTCTGAAATGCAAATCTATAGATATATCGTCGGTCTACAAGCATAACACGCCATGTCTAAAAAAATACTTTTTTTACTGCATTCTACCTGAAATATAACATTTTTAACTCTATGAATATAATGCTATTCTGGACTTAGAGCCAAAACACACGACGCGGTTTACGGGCGTCGCTGCGCAGCGTCTGTGCAGCCGGAGTCGGCTCCTTAATGGGACTTTAATGTTCTGGGACTGGGATCAAAGTCGCGACGCCTATAAACCGCCTCGTGTGTTGTGGCTCTTAATTTAAGGTTGCCAGATGAAAACTTGTCCTTAAAAAATTAAGAGTAAAAATGATACTTTTTGTGGCGAGACTATAGGTTTGACATTCAGGCGGGACACAAAAAATCATTTTTACTCCGAATAGAACATGCTACTTTTTTTAAACGACACATAATTTTTAAACAATTTCAAACGTCCCAAATAATATAAAAAGATTTAAAAGCGATACCTTGTAAGTAATTATATATCGAGAAACTATACGCTCATTGAATTTGACACTTGTCAGTTTAATAATATATTTTCGTACTTTTGTGCTTAGGCGAAACGCTCATTGAATTTGACACTTTGTCAGTTTAATAATATATTTTCGTACTTTTGTGCTTAGGCGAAGTGCTATACTTTTATGCCTAAGCGTTAAAATGATGTTTTTATGTTGTCAATCACGTCGCAAAAATTAATACTTTTGTGTTTGAAAAAAAAATACATTTATAAATTTTAAAACTTATAACTTAAGAAGCAAAACAATGTAACTGCTTAATTTATCGACGATTTTTTAAGTAACTAATTTTATTAAAACTAATATATTATTTTGCATTATTGCGACATTTCTTAATGGAACATTAAAATATGGACGCATATGAAAAATCCGCCCCGACCCAATCGGACTTTATAAAAATCCGGACGTCTGGTAACCCTACTCTTAATGAATATATGAAAATAATTTAAAAATGAAACAATTCTTAGAAGACAGAACATTTTTTCAGAATATAGCTCTATAATCTGTAAGAAGTCTAGTCAAATGATACAAAAATGTGTAAAAAAATCGAAATATATTTTTTTTAATTTTATTGTTATTACAAATTGTCATAACCCTGTCAAAGTTTACAGAATAAAATATAAGTTCGGTCACTTAGCATCGGCACTTTGAAAATCGCGTATCAAAAGCCAGAAGCCGCCTCGTCGGATACGCCGGATTTCGATGAAAACAGGAGTGGAAGCCGGGATAAATAGAAGCCGAATTTTTACCGATCCCAATGTGCGACAAGGTGCAGGGGAACGTGGGGTATTTCAAAAATACCTAATGGTAAATCTACAAAAGAAAAAATATACTATCAGTTTATTGGTGTATTACATATAAATATTTAGACATGGCAAGATAAAAAAAGATAAAATAAATTTTAAAAACAAACACAAAAAATAAAGCTACACAATATCAACAGTAAATAATGTAAAAGTATATTACGTAACGAGTGTTTAGGAAAAAATAATATTACGCACGAGTGCAGTATTCCATGAGTGCGTAATATGGTTTTCCAACACGAATTACGTACACTAAAAAATTCAAAGCTGATACTATTAAATGTCAACAAATTTTGATGTTTAAATGGTATCCTCGGTATTTTTTTTACGTTATTCGATAGAAAATGATACTCTGAGTAGAAAGACATATCATATGTCAGCTTTTAACAGTTTCACATAAGATTTATTTGAAAGTGTAACACGCGGTTTATAACGACAATTTGACTCGAAATACCAAGTGTGTGGCATGAAATTTCGTAAAAAAATACTTTTTCCAAATATACTAATGAGCAATCCTCTTTCCATTTGAAAAAAATTAAGATATGGTTAAAATTACCATTTAGACATCTTTTAACCGGCCAAGACAAGACATGGAAAACATTAGACGATCAAATGATGAGCTATGGCACTCAATATTGAAATCATTTCAAATTTATTTCAGTCAATAACTATTTCGTCATAATGTTTAATTTATGTCAATGATGACAGGTATTGATAATTTCGATTCCAAATATCTCGAAAACCATTACTCCTAGCGATTTTTACCAAGAGACCTTTTTCACGTAAAACACGTCGTAAATATAATTTTTTTTACTCAGTAGTTTTATACAGGTACGGACGAAAAGTTATTACTCTTCAAACCAGTTAAAAAATATGTAGGTGGCGCCCTCTACTAGTAGAAGTCATATTGGCATCAAAATCAAATTTCTCATGTCAAAAAACTACCAGACACCAATTTTCATCCAGATATTGACGTTACTTCAGAAATTATTCGAAAAAATCGAAATAAAACTACACCCTGTATCTCCGAAAATAAGCCCCATTTAGGACATATTATATCCATGAGAGTTTTTTACTTATTTTTACCTGGAGAATATGCTGCCGAAGTCTCCTGAATACAATTTGGACCACCCTGTGTACATTCTGAAATTATTCTGAACCTAAGTTTTCAGTAAAAATCGTCTATATCTCACGAAAATTTAACTATTCTTACGTATTTTCAATGACACAGTGGACGTATTACTGCATTCCGTTTTCAGTTTATTATCGATATTCTTTACATTTCTTCATGTAGTTAAATGCGGCCGTATTGACATATTTTTTATTGTTGTATGTAGTAGTGTGCAGAAAATATTAACACCTTTCGTTACATGGCTCGGTAATATATAATTTAAATAAAACTGATAAGATGACACTTTTGAGAAGTTTACGAAGGTTTGTATTTTATACATATTTTGCTAATAAGAGAACAACGACACAGACTAAAAACACACGTAAACGTTTACGTACGCATGCGCATTTCTTATATTTTTTACGTCTACGTATACGTGCCAGCAGCGGCCGACTCGACCGTAGGCCGTTGTTCTCATCACCACTAAAATAGTTTTTAAAATCGAGTACAGTAATTCCTGTTGATACAGATGCGTAGAGAAATAATATATCTTTATGTGTTATATATTGTATCCGGCATCGCGGCACGGGGGGGATTGCTATATTTTTGTAACATAAAGCTATTAAATTTTTACAGTCATTTACAAAATTTCACTGTTTATCGCTAGACAACCCAAAAGTATTTAGATTAATCCTGATATGTACTCAAAATAAATAGAAGATAAAAAATCGCTATCACGCGGTGTGGCTGCGTATAGGGATCTTCAGATTTTTCTACGGGGCGTTCAAAATTAGATGACCAGTATGCGATTTCGAATCAAAAATACAAGTTAGTACCACATCAAACGGTAGACACAGGTACTTCGAGTTTATTTGTTTTATATAGTGTATCAATCCGCGAAACGTTGCACAAAACCATCTTTCTTGAGACTTGCGTTACCTACGATTATTTTATACAGGGGTGGAGTTTTTTCTACGATGTTCTCTATGGGTATCTCAAAACTACTGGAGATAGAGAGTCAGTTAAATGGGGAAATAATTAAAGTTTTGTGGGGTCATAAACATGTACGCGTTTCAATTGCAGAAAAAATTATGGCTTGCTAGATATTTTGAAAGAAACAAATTTCGGCTAGTTTAAATGCTCCCTAATTCATTATAGCTATTTTAGCCAAAAGCTTTTCAGATAAAGTTCCTCAATGAGGCTGTGTTACCCATAGACAACATCGTAGAAATCTTACCCTGTATAAAATATAAGTTTTTAATTTTTTTAATTTTTTGTGGTTCACCTAACATATGCCCGTTTCTTTTTCAATTCGCCCGCAACGTTCGTTGTTTGTTTCTAGCCACTAGTAGTTTATTTTTGAACGGTGTAGAATCGTGACTGATCTGGATTTTCATTTGTTTTTTATGAATCAGCCTCAGTTTTAAACGGTTTTTGTTTTGCCGCCCTTTGGTTTTTTCAACCCGTCATCACGATTTATACAGCGACGTTGTCAAGTCGACTTTTTGCAATACTTTTTCGATTTTAATAGTGTTCGAAATAATGGTGAAATAACTAATATGATTCGATAAACGAGATAGTGACAGTGTTTATACCATCTCATCATTATTGTCTCGCGACGCTGTCAAGGACGAATTCGAAAAGCTAGAACGATATTTTTGTTTGTTTATTGCAATTTTACGGTGTAAATAGAATTGCAAATAAGGATTTAGCAGTAATGGTTGCAGATTCATACACCCAGTTTATTTTTATTGGAAATGTACGTCTATAAAACTGATATTAAAACAAATTAAATTTTGATTTTAAAAACCCAAAAAATTTTATATATCGGCTAGTTGGTTTTTGTTTTCATCTGGTTTCTGGTATAAAAAATAATGGATCATTCTGTATATAACTAAATTAAATGTGTCAATTTATTTTGTACTCATTGAAATATGGCTTTTGCGTGACTCAAATTAAGTTAATTTGTTGTAACCACGATTTAATAAAAGTCCCGCTTAAAAGTCAACTGAAACCAGTTCTTAACTATCAGTTTTTTTTCATTTTATTTTAAATTAGAAAATAAGAGAATGTTATACAATAAGTTGTTTATGTATTTTTAACTAAATATACCTATCTGACCTGTCTATTCTTCCTTTGAATTAGAACATATTGTAAAAAATTATAATAAATGCAACAAACGTAACAATCTGAAATTTGTTCATTTATCCAAATTTGATGGGCTTCCACGAGGTTAGGAATGATTCAGTTTATGTAAATTAAAGTTTTCTATGAGATTTTGTTTCGCTGATTATTTAGTTGCCAGGGCTTATAGTTTTGAAGCTTCTATCCTTCTAGAATTCTAACATAATTATTGTGAAAAATTAAACCAAACCAAACTTCTTTTTTTTCTGAAATGCAAATCTATAGATATATCGTCGGTCTACAAAGCATAACACGCCCATGTCTAAAAAATACTTTTTTTACTGCATCTCTACCTGAAATATAACATTTTTAACTCTATGAATATAATGCTATTCTGGACTTAGAGCCAAAACACACGACGCGGTTTACGGGCGTCGCTGCGCAGGCGTCTGTGCAGCCGTGGAGTCGGCTCCTTAATGGGACTTTAATGTTCTGGGACTGGGATCAAAGTCGCGACGCCTATAAACCGCCTCGTGTGTTTTGGCTCTTAATTTAGAGGTTGCCAGATGAAAACTTGTCCTTAAAAATTAAGAGTAAAAATGATACCTTTTGTGGCGAAGACTATAGGTTTGACATTCAGGCAGGACACAAAAAATCATTTTTACTCGAATAGAACATGCTACTTTTTTTTAAACGACACATAATTTTAAACAATTTCAAACGTCCCAAATAATATAAAAAGATTTAAAAGCGATACCTTTGTAAGTAATTATATATCGAGAAACTATACGCTCATTGAATTTGACACTTGTCCCAGTTTAATAATATATTTTCGTACTTTTGTGCTTAGGCGAAACGCTCATTGAATTTGACACTTTGTCAGTTTAATAATATATTTTCGTACTTTTGTGCTTAGGCGAAGTGCTATACTTTTATGCCTAAGCGTTAAAATGATGTTTTTATGTTGTCAATCACGTCGCAAAAAATTAATACTTTTGTGTTTGAAAAAAAAAATACATTTTATAAATTTTAAAACTTATAACTTATAGAAGCAAAACAATGTAACTGCTTAATTTATCGACGATTTTTAAGTAACTAATTTTATTAAAACTAATATATTATTTTGCATTATTGCGACATTTCTTAATGGAACATTAAAATATGGACGCATATGAAAAATCCGTCCGACCCAATCGGACTTTATAAAAATCCGGACGTCTGGTAACCCTACTCTTAATGAATATATGAAAATAATTTAAAAATGCGAGACCACTCTGTAATAACGCCAAAATCAGAGTAATACGCCGAACGTGATCCGCCGTGTATGCTGGGTCCAAAGTCCACACACCAGTAATACACTGGGAAACACGTGCGTGAAGCGGCTTTTGATACCTGCCGCCGGCACAAGTGACGGAACTTATATTTTATTTAGTAAACTTTGACCCTGTATAGGATTTTACGATGTTTGGTTAATCGTCAAACATTATTGTTGTGAGTTATCTACATTTCATTTAACATTCATCCACTTATTGATTTCTTTTAGTGAATTTCCCAATAATTTCTCTCAGGTGGCCTTACAAATAGCTTCTGGTGGCCAAGATCGAGACGAGATGGTCCCTGAGGGGGCTCTGGACCTAACCCACCCCCAGCAACAAGTATCTGTTCCTGTGCAGTCCGTCTCTGTACCGCCCATTTTCCACAGTCAAAATTCGAACTCGTCAACTGGGACGGACATTTTGGACCTCAGCATGCCCGATAAGAATTCAGTAACCGAGGTAAGCTATGTTAAAAAACTAGAATATGGATATTTTGTTACATCAATATACAGGGTGTCCCAGAAATAAGTGCAAGTATTTTAACTGGTGGTATAGTTCAACCCCAGAAACACGCCAATGAGGTTTGTTTTTGCGAAAAAAATGTTGAAAATTTTTATATGTTTCTTGACATTTTCCGGAAAATTTTGAAAAACTTTAGCCACTGTTCACTCTCCGGAAATTCGGTTACCGTACCACAGATTAGGTATACTATAAGTATACAGATAAAAATCTTGTTCCTAATTCGTGGTACGAAAATTATTTTTTATGACGATGAGCAAACGAGTAAAATTTCCTGTGCGTAAAAATAAACTCGCGTTTAAACAGCGTCATAACTGGGCCGGTCACAGGCGCTGTGCACAATTTTAGAGGCCATAATGGGCGTGCTATGTGCGCAAACTAGTAACTTAACTAGTGCGCGACTCCGAAAATTGGAACCACAAAAAACAATGCTTTTGACGATAAGTTTATAATCTGTATAATATGTGACCGCACATAGAGAGAATCTCGGAGAGAGTGCAATGTTGCATCTTCCTACCATACCCACATTCTGCATGTTTATTTATAAATTCACAGTAATTTTAAATTTCTGCAGAAAAATAGAAAAACTAATTTTATTCATATTAGTGGAGATTGCTATACTAATTCTAGGAAAACGCGCAATGTTTTAAATACTTTTTACAGTTAAGTAAGCTGAAAAAATAAATATTAACAATTATTAGAGATTCTTTTTTCGCCATATTAGGAAATGTTTTCAATCGTTTCAATCAACAATTATAACCTTTAAATATTAAGTTCTGAGCTTACTCTTTTGATGAAAATTTATCAATATTTTTATCCAACATATACCATTACACATCAACCCCAAATATCTATTAAACTGAACATCACAAATCTATCACTTGCAAAATATTATTTAAAATATTTCACATAATAATTAAACACTAAACTTACAAATACAACAAAAAGTGTTAACTTGCTTTAATAACTACTTAAAACCTCCACTGAACTCTCCCACAAAAGAAAATTAAACCAAAGGTGCCAAAACTTTAAGCGGTACACGTACAACATACGTTGATTTTGGTTTGTTTACATTATTTAAAAGATTTTGGGAACCCCCGAGACCTCGTAAATACCGATCAGCGCTTTAGGGCCCTCTATACCGCTCCCGGCGTCTAATACGACTTGCCTTGCACCCCACAGTGCCAATTGTCTTTAAAAGAAAGCTTAATCCGCTATTCTATAGATGTCGCTGGCTTATTGATTTCAGTTTAATTTTGGTTAATAATAAATAAGATGATCAGCATGTTCGACTATCAGAAATCATTATAATAGTATCGAGCTTTTAAAACTCCAGAAAGTGATTGGAGATTGTGTTTAAAATGTTCGTTAATGCATATTTTTGTGTCGGTAATCGGTATCAGTAGATCGCGATGGCCTATACAAATCCGAAAAACTAGCTTCTAAACTCTGCCTAAACTGTGAATTTGGCATACTTCCTCCTGGCAGGTGAAATAGCTGCGGAAGCTTGGAGGCTTTATTCCGAAGAGTATCCGGATAGATAGGTCACGAATACTCGAACCTTTGTGAGTATACTGAAAATAAAAGAATTTCGGACATCCATTGTCTTTATTTATTTTTATTAACACAACGTTTCGGTCAGACTGACAGTTATCAAGTGTAAACTCTGTGAGTGTGGTTCAGCATTTGAGGAATTTTGGAAGTTTAGATCCTCAGGTGCATAATCACGTGTTGTCAAGAATTGTAGTGAAGTTAAGTGTAGTGTTAAGGGCAGTTTTAAGACTGGTAAAATGGAAAAAAAAGCTTTGCAATTATATCGATCTGCTTTCGGGATATCCTTTTTTAATGTTTGGCAAGTTTTTTTTTTCTTTTAATTTATTTCGTGGAATGTGGGAAGTAGGGCTAGCGAAAGTAGTAAATAGCGATCATCCATTTAATGGTATGGAATTTTGTAAGTAGTTTTTTATAGTCTTTCTTGTCGCGGCAACAGCGGGCGGCTAACGAGCCGAGATCCGGGAGATTGTCTATTGCGGCTCTCAAAATGTCGCAATTTTTTTTAAACTTTCAAAGTTAAATAACTCGGTTATTTTCAATTTATTTTAAAAATGGTAAAAAGAAAATATGTTTCTTTTGACCATATCTACCACCCCTTAAAATACTTGCACTTATTTTTGGGACACCGTATTTACACGTAGTACCTAGCTTTCGATATTTTAATTCGTCGATAAAAGCACATCTCTATTTTTTCAGGTTTGTTACGTTTGCGGCGATGAATTCAAGAGGGGCAGTCTGGATTTTATAGCTTCTAAGCAATCGCCGGACAACCCTTTGCAACCTTTTTTTCCTAGCTTGATAGAACATCCAAGACCAGCAAGGAGCAGGCCTATCGATTCGCAGGGCAGAGTGCAGGCCTGCGTCGACTGCCAGCAACATCTTTTGAAACAGTGGCACACGTTTCAAGGTCAAGGTACGGCTAAGATATTTTATTTGTATAGTTATTAAAAGAACGGTTTGCTTTACTTGAAGTGATTTAAGATGGAAAACTATCTAGAAAACTGGCGAAATCATTCAGGTTTACAACACAACCTTCGTTTTGCCTATACTGAAGAAAATATAAATCAATTTACAAAAAATAATATAGATATCTTACAGCACCTTCAATAAGCGTGTTTTAGAAATTTAAGATTTTGGATAGTTTCACAAAATTGTCTAGAGATATTTAGTGGTTATTACTAAATGATACAATTTTACAATTATTTTTTTGTGTATTTACAAATAAAATTTAAACCATATATACAATTTTGTAGTAAATGTCAATGTTTTTTTTTTATTTTCAACTTAACTAAACACAACGGTATAATTGTTAAAACCGCAGGTAAAACTTTCAGAATGTACCTTAGTTTTAATCCGTTGCTAGTAGCATTCAGCGGCAATTTTTTTTCATCATTGGTCTTATATACTGCTAATCATTTTCTGCTTTTACTGTCGCACAGCTGTCATACGTTTAAAGATTTAAGATAATATATGACATTTTTAGGTTCCAGTATGCTGTTTCCAATCAGTAGGTATTTAATACCAATTTGTCTGAGAAAAAGCCTAACCATTTATTCTGTAGCGTTATCATATCACATTCTACATATAACCATTTCTATAACTTTGTAATCTGTCAGAAAGTAATGTGACAATAAAAATCCGAAAAGCATATAAATTAAAAACTCCATGACGGAAAGGATATGGAACGGAAATGTAACAAATAGTGTGAACAGAATCAATTTAAATGGAACGTTTACGGATCGGATTTGGAGCATAAACGGAATGTATAATGAGAATCAACCTTAATGTAGTATGTTGCTGGATTGTCTCTGCAAGAGGAAATACTTTTTTTTTCTTTGAGAAAATGCATTCTTCATAAAAGTTTTTGCTTATTTTAAAATGGTTAATCACTTTTATGGTTTTCCAAATTTACATATCGTTTTACACCAAAATATAAAAACATCAAAATTAACAAAATAAAACACTAAATCACCACAATACAATAGCGAAACGCGCGTCCAGTGTAAAAGTAAAAGTGTTTTGGTGTATTGTGGTGATTTAGTGTTTTATTTTGCTGTGTAACACCAAAGGTTCCAACCCTCAACTGTAATCAAAATTAAGTTGAAATTTCCCATAGATCAAAGAGAATAACCATCTATTAAGATAGATATGAAACTTATAGTAAAACTTTGGGTCAAAGCACCCCTTTGTGTCCTTAATCAAGACTACCGTTTAACCTAGCGCCTTCGCGTTTTCTGCACTAAATATTGTTTATATTTATATTTTTTTAATGAATTATTTATTTATTTTAAAAGTTACACTGATATATTAGTATGTCAGGGTAACTTTAATAAAACATAAATAATAAATAAATAAATTTTACAGTTCATTAAACAGAATTTTGTCTACAAGCTAGTAATTAAATAACAATATTTTTGATATATATTTTTGATGATATAAATATAGTTAACAGAAATATATAAACACTAGCTGATGCCTGTCTTTGTATGTCAAGGGTTTGACAAATAACCGAGAAATTATTATTTCTATTAACTAGACCAACCTTTCGCTACACCTCGACACCTATGAAAAAAATATAAAAAAATCTATATTTGTAGAATTATTAGATCCCAATACAAGCGACCGCCTTACAAAATTACCAATACAGCCACAGCTGCTTTTGCATATAGGCTATAGCTAGGCATTACTTACTTCCCCCCCCCCCCGCCGTTCTATCGAAAATCAAATGATTTAAGTCATTAAATAGTCAAAAAAAGACTTAAGTTTTCTGTGAGCTTGCAGCTCTGCATATTTTCATTAGAAATCTCAATTTTGTACCGATTTTACTTTGGAAATCCATTCCTTGCTTTCTGATTGGTGAATTGCACCATCATTGAACAAAAGTAAGTACCGAAAAAGAACGGGAAATCCCGGTTCCCAAGTGGCGCGGTAGCGAAATTCCCGGTTCCGAAAAACAGCTCCGGTTCCGGAAACCCTAATATCAATTGCTAGCAGCGCTCTACAACGGACGCGATCCAAAACAATTACAAGTTTTGGCGAAAAAACAAGCTTTCCAATCTAAATTTATTTTCTAAAAATTCTCCTCTTATGAAAACCAAAAAATAATATTACCAACACAAATGCGTCTTAATTAGTTAGTTAGACTTATTTTTGTATTAACGGTATGGAAATTCAGGAAAGTATAAACGGGATCAACGATTTTAGAACAAGCAAATTTTTAAAGCATAAAAAAAATCCTCTAGTAGAGACGATCCGGGGACATACTGTTTATAATTTTATATTTTAAAGAGTATAGGTAAATAAAAAAGTAAAACTCAGGGCAACCGCTATGGAAATGGAAACATGAAATGATAATTGAGATCGTATTGTGAATGGTCATTGTCAAATATTTTTGACCAATCACAATCGCCCTTCGTATTATCCGATGAACGGAGGCATGAGAATGCAATAAATGTAGAGTTTTGGAATTTTCTAACTAATCAAAGTACCGTATGATCGAAAAAAAAACGGCGTCCAGTTAGCTTGGAAATGACGATCAATGACATTCCCCATATAATTTTACACATAAAATGGCAGCGATCTTCATTTTATAGCCATCGCTGGCTCCCTTTTTTTCTATTATACGGTACTTAAATTCAACCAATAAACTGAATATCGTATCGTCGGATATCAGACGTATGAGAATCCTCCTTTAGACGGACGACCGTCTTGAGAGTTTCCGTCAGTTTTCTAGACGGTTTACGTAACACGCAGAACTGGCAGGTAAAACATTATGTTTAGACGGGGCTTAATGATATTGCAAAATAAAAAAGTCGATTTTGTAAAATATTTTTGATCACGCTGCCATAAGTATTATTTTTTAAATATCCTGATAAACAAACGATCCAGTTTTCTAAGTTGCGAAATATTTGTCCTAAATACCCGCATCGTGGACCCCCTTTTCAGTCGATAATCGATCAATTAATAACATAATTTCTCGACATTCTAGTAAACAACTTATATTAAATACCACTTACAGAATACGTTTACAACGGAAAAATTATTAATGTTCTTCCAAGAACGATTGAACTGCGTTCTAGAATACTGGTGACTCGCTCAAATATTGGAACCATGTCATTTTCAGAATATGTAGTGAAAATATTTCGATCTTTGATAGTTTTTCAGTATCGGCGTTTTGATATATCGATCTATTTTGGGCATCCCTAATTTAGGTTCGTTTTTTTTTTATTAATTTATGATGAACTTTTTTAAAATAAGAATCGGTCAAGTTCTAATGAACCTAAGGGGACGATAGTGTTCAATATGACAACGTCGCAGGCCAAATACCCAAAAAGGTTATCAGTGTTTGCCGTTTATCCAATTGAAAAATCCGGAAATATCCAGATATGTTATCGTCCCGCTTGGTAAATAAAAGTTTTGCTTTGAGTACATATTAATTTTCGTGGTTTCTTTCAAGTGTCCCAAATACGGGGGACTTTCAAAAAGTATTTTTTCTACCAACTTTGGGAGGACAAGAAAAATATTTCTAATATTTTGTTTTGTTCGACGACATGGAACACTGCGCTTTTGTCATCATATGTCGGCAAAAAATAATGTTCTTTTTTTAACATGGCAAAGTTCAATAACGCCACCATTCTGGGTTGCTATTAGGACAGATGTTATTTTGACGTCTGTCTAATTTAGAGTTATGATACCACGAAAAAATATCGATCGTGGTATGACCGGCACAGCGTTGTCCACTTTTACATATTTTCTTTTAATCAAAATATTATAGGAAACAAAAATAAATTAATTATAAATATATAAACAGTTATTATTTACATCAATAAAACTCACCTGCTTAACAGCACTTATAAAGGGCCATTACTATCGCTTTCCCGTTCAAAATATTTTAATAAAGTTGCGATATTTTTTATGGCTATTAAGCTATCTTGCACACTTCGCACTAAAAAAGATTGTATGTTCGACTGCACGGTCTGCTAGTAAACATTTTTAAGCTTAAAGTATCACAACACTATTTAAACCAAAAACTCGTAATACAAAACTAAAGTGTCAAAACGTAATGTCAGAAAAAAATCAAATGTTAGAAAATAATTATATAAATGTGGCAACTTGACATTTTTACAGCAGAGCTGCCACCCGAATCCCAACGTGAAATTTAAATTCCAGATAATTAATCAGCTTGGCGCCAAATATGTCCATGGTTGACAAAAATGAATTTAAAAATCGCACCCTATATTACGTAACTAAAATTGGTATCAAATATACTAATAGTTATAATTAAAAAAATCATGATATCGTATTTCGTTAACGCTATTTGAACGAAAAACATGCAGTGAAAAGAAGTTTGTACGGAATTGGAATATGCCATTTGACTTAGTATCCAAATTTATCAAGGTCGTAGTTCGGAAACCATAAGACCGGAACAGAAATGTATAGAGCAATTTTTATAGAAATTTTTTTCAGCTTTTTTGTCTATAGATTGTTTTTCCACTAGATATCATTTTTTTTCGAGATATAAGCGAAATAGTGAAAAACAGTGTTCCCAACTCTCAAAAATTTATCCCCCTAAAAATCTAAAACACCCGCATCAAAAATCCCCAAAATATCCCTAAAAACCTAAAAAATATCCCGAAAACCCCCTAAAAATATAAATAATAATAAATAAAGAATTTGTTGTGTTTTAAGTGGTTGACCTTGAAACGTCTGATCACAGCAATATAGCCAACTGTTCGAAACTTTCCATTAAAGCAATATCAAACCTTCTTAAATCCAAACAACTAAAATCCCCACAAGTGTTATCCAAGATTCGGTGATTAAAATAAATAAATTATTTTGTTTTATTGATACTTTCCTATTAATTTTGAAAAATAGCAGTAAAATTCCATTGAAATTTTATCCCCAAAAAATTTTACTCCCTAAAAAAATCCCCGTATAGATTTTTTCTGCCCAAATTTAGGGATAAAATCCCGGAGTTTGTAACACTGGTGAAAAAATTGGCATATTATAACCCGGGGACTTTTAACACGTATGAGCCCAAGTCTAGAGGATCCGTTTAAAACAATTTTTAAAACTAGGAATTTCTTCCACCGATCGATCTTTTTTAATTAATTTGACTGATATCCGCCGCAATATCTAAAAAAATTCGATCAAAATCAAAAAGGCAGTATTTACAATTTTCCGATAAGAACATATTAAATCTTAAATAATAAATTCAACTACGCTGTGTACCATAACTGATATGTAAACTGATAGATAGGTAATATTTAAGAGGAATGTACATTTTAAGTTAATTAATATTTATATTTTTAAAAAATACAGTCATATTATGCTTATCGTTGCCTCGGATATTATTCAATACCTCCTGGTATATTCTTATTTACTACTGCACTATATCAACACCGCATTTAAATTTCAGAAGCCAGATAAATCTAGTTAAATTACTACTATCTTTATCTTTAATCAGTATGTACTTAGTTTTTTTTTCGAATTTCAATTGTTTTCCGTGTTTACTTCAGGTTTAGTCTGACATATAGTGTTATAGTGTATACTACGTTTCTTTACGTCAAAATATAGGTGACAGCGTTCTTGACATTGACATTATTATAATTTTTTTTCGTTCGACAAGATAGTGATTTTGACACTTATACAATGGTTAATATTTTGATAGTGATATGATTTAGTATGACATACTGTGATTTTTTTATAGGCGTACCTCATCCTGAAAGGAAATACACGTTAAGAAAAAGACAAAGTGCTGCACTGGACACTACTACATTTATATGTTACACATGCGCGTTGGAATACCCATCTTCCAGCATCAGATTGTTGTATTGTTGTCCGAATGCAGAGAAGGTGACATGTCAAATTTATTCAACAATTACAAATTCTAAACTAAGTACTGTTTGTCTCGCAGGAACCGTATTTTCCTTTTATACAATCGTTGAAGGCGCCTCCTGGTGCAAGACCAGTTACACCTCAAGGTATGGTTCAAGTTTGTTCCACCTGCTACAAAAGCATTCCTCAAAAACATCAGGTAAATTATCAAAATTCCATTGCCATTATTTTCGAATTTTGTTTATTAATTTTTTCTTTTATTAGTTTCTTGGTATTTCAAAACTTACTTGAGGGTATAAAAAAAATCAGACGACTTACAATGTAATACCTTAGCTTTACAGAAGCGACAGTATTGGTTTTTTTTTATTAACGACCACTGTATCGTCTCTTTTTTGTCTTATACTAAACCATTGGTGCTTTTTCTAGGTTTTTGGAGGTGATCCTTCAGCACAACAGCAAACTCCAACAAACAATCACGTGAGCGTGACTGAAGTGCAGTACGTCAACACCACTACTTCAAGGCCGAGTACTGTCAAAAGTCCTGCCAATTCCGCAGGGTCGGATATTAGATACAAACCCTACGATATCAGCCAAGCTAATGTGGTGACTAGCAAAAAGAAACAAGCCGCTTTAGCTGAAAATAGGAATTCTAAGGTAAAATATAGTTCTTTTCATGTGCTATCTACATTTTCTCCTACAACAGTCACAAGCGTTAGTTTTTCAAATAAATGTAATATCAACCAGTGATGGACGGTGGGTAATTTGACGGGTACGTAAATAAAATTTGGGTATACAGACAGGGTGATTTACAGTCATGGTACGTTAGACGTTTATGGAGAACCGGTCGGTGATAGGATTTTTTTGAAAATTTGGATTTTTGCTAAAGGTAGCTTCTCCATCTGTCTAAATTATTTTCAGCGGTACATTGTTGCCGCTTCATACTAAAAGTAGTAGCATCTTTGTTATTTTAAATGGAACACCCGGTATATTATATTTTTCGAAAATTTCGTTTGTTATAAAATACCTCAAATCATTGTTATTTTAGATTCAAGCCTATGTATATTATTAAAAAAATCGAAACACAAATGAAGTTTCTTTTCGACGATATATCATGTTTTACCCAAATTTTAATATTTTCTATTATTCCTAATTGTATAAAAACCACTACGCTCTCAAATATTTTATTCACCAATAAACAATTCGCGTGTTTGTGATTTTAATTCAAACAATAACAAATAAAATCATCGTCTGTTATGAAACCAAATATCGACCTCTAACCCAAAATACATTCTTATACCATACACATTCGCTTTATAATATATTTTTTATTACTAGCGATAACCTCGTGTATATCTCGTTTCTTCTGCAAAACACTTTTTGCCAGTCTAGTTTTAGTGTTCGTCATGCAGTGTACTTTTATTCTCTGATTTTAAAAATCGAAAACAAAACATAGAAATGACAAAAAGTCACAGAGCAACCTTGAAGGTAATTAATTCGATTTATATTTAGTTTTTATTTTTAACCATTGTCTAGTAATACTAATTACTATATAATAAATAAAAAAAGATTAAATATCTCTCTACAGTAACACAATATTTCTTGTAACAATAACACAGTTTGATGCACAATATTTTTGATAAAAGACATTTTTGGTTATGTGGAGAAGAATACCACAGAATTGCTAGTCATACAGAAGCGAAGCGGGCTATTTTTTCGAGGAACAAATTTTAAGAGAATTTATTTGTCATATTTTTAAGCTCTACTTTTAATGATGGGATGGACAGGTAAAGAGCCGTAACTAACAAAACTTATTTTACGCCTAAAAACATTTTATAAAGAGCGTTTTTTTCTAATTTGTAAAGCTCGTTTAAAAACACTGATTTTTGTTAATGACTGTTGTAGAAGAGCATACCAATTTCGAACGTTTTCTGCGAAAAATGACGTCAGATTTTAAAAGGTAGTCATTAAAACTTTTCATACTTTTTATGAATTTTGTGCCGCCATATGGTTTTTCGCAGAAACGTTGTGAATTCGTATGCATAAAAACTATCTGTTTTACAGATGACCGAAATTCCAACAAAAGTTTTAAATGTTCTCATTCATGATTGCCCTAAAGTAGATTTGTTTTTACACATTTTTTAGGCTGCTCTTGCCGCCAGAACCACCTCGCCATTGGTCGACGTGAACGGCCACCCTAGTTCGCAGAGTTATCGCTGTTACATATGCGCCGGTCTGTATCCATTAGAACAGATGGAATGGATCAGCACGTCATCGGAAGGGATGAACTCCCATGCCATGCATTTTCCCTGCCTGTCGAAGGTAATAGACAGTTCTTTTGTATATGCTAGAGAAATTGGAACTGTTTTCTTTTCTAGATCGGTAGGACTTTAGAAAATAGTTGTATGGATTCTCATGGGCGAGTACTAAGTTGTACAAGATGTGTCAATCACTTAGCTCAACAATGGGAAACGTTTGAAGCTGATAGAGTTCCGTTAGAGAGAAGAAGGTAAGTTGTAAGGAATATACCATACTATTGAAGGATGTCAATACTAGTCTTTGAAATTGTAATCGCAGTATTTTTTGAAAATAGATTTGTGCCTGGAATCATTTTACTTTTTTCTAAATTATACGTATATTCATTTGTGACTGATTTTTCAGGTATGACGTACCTCTACCAGAATCATCGTTAATGAATGGGGATAGGGGAATTCCCACACCACCAAGTACAAACAGTGAAAGAACGGTTTGTAGCAATACGACGACAGGTGGCAGCAGTATATACTGTTTCCTCTGTGGTTTACATTCGGAGTTTACTTTGGCCAGGGTAGTTTACAGCAAACCTCAAGGTAAATAATACTATATTAATTCCATAAATACTTGTAGACTAATACAAAATCTGCAAAAAAGTTTGTAACATTTGTCCATTTTTTTAAGTTAAAAAAATGTATGTGGAGTTTCTTGAGCATTATCTCTTCAGCAAATTAGGCAAAGAAAATAAAAGTCCTCCTATGCTGGGTGCCTGCTCACCAAGGGATCGAAGGCAATGAAAAAGCAAACGATCTAGCTAGAAAAGGAGCGAACAAACCTGGAGGACACCATCCGTAACCTGGAATCGCCAACGGTCTAAGACGCTCGAAAAAGTTCTTTAGAACTTACGACAGAGAAAAATCAAAGATTTTCCTTGATTTAAGTAAGAACAATCTTCGGATTGTCGAGGGGTTTCTAACAGGACAGTCTCCTCAACGAACGCCTCAGTAGATTGAGAAACAACGGGTAATGCATATTCTGTGAAGAAAATAAGGAAACACCAGAACACTCTATCACTGAGTGCACCAAGACGACAACCGTTCGTGCCATAAACTGGTATGGCTGATGTTGAAAATGGAGAGGCTGGCCTCTGTGGAGCCGTCTCAGATACTGGCTTCTATCAAAGCCCTGAGACTGTATGATGACTTATAATCCGTTATAACTGAAGAACGGGGAACACACATTAGATCTGTAAGGTGGCGGTGATTAACCCCCCTCCTAAACATTCTACATTCATTCTTCAGCATACATAAGAGCAATAAAATATAAGTTTGACATATGCAAAAACCCAGCTGATTATGATATCCAAGACTCAGAAATAGAATTTGGCAATTGTACTGTAGATGTGGCAGAACTAGCAAGACTAGTGATATATCCATAGTAAATTATAATCCATATATACATAGTAAATTAAATCCTGAACAACTTTTCGCTTTGACATTTTTCAATATTGTCACCTCACCTAGTCCCACCTTTTGCATATTGTGTAAAGAAATTTTGTAATTTATCGTCTTGACAGCTGTAGCATGACATGTTTAACTTTGGTTTAACTGATTTGTTTTGTTATTGGACATGCTGATGAAATTCCGTATACACATTTTTTCCAAATTAAATAAAAATAATAAAAACTGTTCCCATTTGTGGCGAGCTTTTTGGTACACTTTGTTTCCTACCTTATGGCTTTTAATATCTTTTAATATTTGAATTTCAGGAAGGAATGCTCCGTATTTTCCAGCCTTATTGCGTCACAAAAGTCCTCCCAACGCCGAGCAACTGAGGGAAGACGGCAGCGCGCTTGTTTGTACGTTTTGTTACCATAGTTTAGTGCACCAGTGGAGGAGGTATTTTCTTATAAACTATCTTTGTTTAAATTAAAATTATTGTTTTTGTTGGTTGGCACAGGCACGAGACGCAGGGAAATCACGCAGCTCCAGCGGACAGGCGGGACTACAACACTCATGATTATTGTTGTTACGTCTGCGGAGTGACGACCTACAGAAAACGAATCCGGGCACTTCTTATTAAGGTAACTGAGTGTTTATTTAATATATTTTATTACTTTTATTTAATTTTTTAATTTTTATTTATTTTATTCTTATTTGTCTCTGTTTAACACTTTGACTGCCATGTGTATATCTGAGTATACACAATAGCATGTCCCAGTTCGCCACGTGTATATTCTAGTATACACATACAATCAGTAATAATCCGGCGTGTGTATACTCTGTTTTTTTTTCTCAGGTAAGATTTCGACAGACGATGACAGAAAAAAAGCAGATGACTTCCATACCAATCCATTTATTTCACTAAAAAAAGTTTCTAATATTTTTTAAGTTAACTATGGATGGGTTTATAAATAAATACGTCATGTCGTAAAAATAAATACGTCGTCTCTTGTTTTTAACCAGTTTTATTGGTTTATTTCAAAAGTGACAGATCATATTTCAATATTATTGGTTTGACGCAACGATGAACGACAAACGGACGCTTATGCGTATGAACTCGACTTAAGATTTTTGAGAGTTGTCAAATTCTTGCCAAATTATAGGTTATAATTTTATGTCAAATTATGTCATATAGAAATGATAAATATTTTGCATTTTGCATTTAGGACTGTGTTGTTACTTGTGTTTTGTGTTTTTTTAAATTAAGTGGAGGAAAACTCGAGGGAAAATTAAGTGTTGACCCAGACCATAGTTTACAGTTAATATTCGGTGCACATAGACCGCCAGAGACACAGTTTGCCAGAGAGTTGTATTAGCCACAAATAAAGTTGTATACCATCTCGTATATGGTACCAAAAACTGGAGTATCTGTAAAATAACATCACACGATAGGTAAATAATACATTTTAGTACTGCAGAAAAAAATAAGATTAAAGGTAATTAACCAAGATTAGATTTTTTCAGTTTCATACAGTTTTTTTTTCATAATATTTTGAAGTAATCACTTGTCACTCAAAATTTAAATATATTAATTATGCGTTCCAATTGTTCCAACTTGTTTCTTTGTAAAATAAAATAAACTACTTTGCAGTTGAAATGACAGACACATCTATCACTGTCAAGGATTTTGTCGTTGGACAGACTATAGACTACAGTAGCACGCTTTACGTGCATTTCTTATGGAATATGGTTTGGCGTGGCGTGGAAGAATGACAAAATAATTTTAGCGCCGAGTTTCAATGAAAAATATTTTTTTTATAGTTCATTTTTTATTTAAGTACTATATTTATTGTGACATAATTAATAGTTTGTAGTTTTGTCTTAGAAAACTTAAAATAACTTTAAAAAACACATTATTTGAAATAAAACAAACTTAAAACTTAAATGGTAACAACAAATTAAATGAACAAAAGTACAAAATATTTATGTTCGGTTAGGATATTTATGTTATAATTATTCTCCTACGCCACGTGTATATTTTTTATACACTAGCCTAAAAGTCACAATGACAGATTTTTAAATTTTTGTGCACGGGGCAAAGGGTTAAAAAAAACATTTAAAGTAATTTTCTATAAAAAATACAAGTGGCGCGCGGAACCCTTCTACTGAATTCGGCATGGCAGTCAAAGTGTTAATACAGTCACAACTGGAAATGTATTACGATAAATAAATCTGAAAATACATTTACTACTTTATTAGAGTGAAAAAAACAATATTTTATTTCTAAACACATCTCTGAATAAAAAGATTAAGAAAGGAGTATAATGCTATCCATGTATTCATGCATGGTGGGCGGAAAAAGGACTCTAGGGTGGGGATCCTTGACAGTTCTGTTTGAAGATTCATTTGACACATTTCAATTTGATTTGAAATTTCGTGAATTTGTCAGTTTTTATTTAGCTTATTTTTTGTTATTTATTATTTATTCTACTACTGATACTTGTATAAAGGTAGCAAATCTAGATGAAAATTGTGGCAGAACTTAAATTAACAGTGACACTATTGCGATTTATCAAAAAAGACTGTAAAATAGTTGGTTGTGTAGCGTGCGGTAGATCTAGGGCAAAAATCGAGTGAAATAATGGAATAACTTTTCGCTAGTAAGTGACTATATAATATACATACGTGTAGTAAACCGAGCATTTATGAGAGAAATTCACTTAAATTAACTAATTATATATTTTTTCTTGCATTTTTGCTCTTATTTACTACTTGTCAAACATTAGATGTCAACGAATTTAGGTAAATTTGACTTACCTGCTTCAGTAGCGTATCGGATGTTTGTGTTAATAAATAATTATTATAACTTATCTATTTTTATTAGAATTGTATATTTTTATAACAATTTTAATAACTACCAACATTTATTCCCAACGTAAAATAGAACAACAAATTATTGAGTCTACCCCACGTCTACCCTACATCATAATTTTACACTTTTTAAATAAAATTAGAACGGCACTAATAAACCGGAATTTAAGTCGGCCAGGTTTTTGAGTCCCATCGCGGTGGATCTAAGATTTTTTATATGCTTCTTCCTTAATATTTTTATTCAAAGAAACACATATTGTGTAATGTTGACATTACCATGTCAAGTTTTGAAAGTGTACCACTACCTATCTTTACTTTTCTCCATTTACTTCATTCGTTTTCCTCACTCGTCTTCTACCATTTATCTTGCTTGTTGCGACCTGATCGGTCAGTGTGCGCACGCCCTTATGGAGTATGCAAGAATGTGAGATATTTACCAGTGTTAAAATAGACTATGTGTTATTGTCACTTTCTGACACAATTTTGGCCTTTTTTTACTCCAATTCAGAGTAACTAATGTGAAATTCAAAATTGACAAAAGTTATTTGTGTTTTACTGGTTTTGAAATTTTGCATGTCAAAACTAGAAATGTTTTTTTACAATTTTTGGTGTATTTTTCATATTCAAAATAAATTGTTGTAATACCTACTTTTTGACTAACGGTGTGGTTGTATACAAAAAACCAAACACAAACCTCGGGTTTCATTACTTTCTGGGATTTAGTGAATCTCTGTGAGTATAATAATGTTATTTTATTTTTAGGATTTTCCATTTTTGAGGTTTCATCCCCAACCGGAAAATTCGCTTCTTTTGGAAAACGGTGATTATGCTGTGGTCTGTCTGGATTGCTATGAGACCTTGAGGACGCAGTCGCTGGAGTACGAACGGTGGGGGCTGCCGCTGGACAAGCGCCAGTACAACTGGATAACGCAGCCCCCGCCGCCCGAAGATAGCCCCGAAGCGGGAATCGCGCGCTTGCCCAGCGGTCAAAGAAGCGACAAAGTTGTAAGTTATGTTATTAATCTATACTAGTCATCCTCATCTGTGGTGGTCTGAATTTTTAACCTGTAAAATAATGATGGCGATATATTACTAGATATAAGAACATAGGTTTTGCCCGCGACTTTAAGTTTGATTTTCATGCATCCGTTATACGTTGATACGATGGTCCGACGGTGCTCTGATTGGTCATAGCGTTTTCGCGCCACTTTTCATCCGTAAATATTTTACTTCAGTTCGTCATCGGACCCGTTCATACGATAACGGACGTTTTGACACTTTTTTGACAAATTTAATCTAACCTTAATAAAAATATAAGTTAGCAAAATCGTTATGGAAACGAAAATATAAAATAACCCCAATCCGATAATCGGAGGCATGAAAATGCAATAAATTTAAAAACTGCGTTATTTTCTAACCAATCAAAGTCTTTAAATTCTACCAATAAAATTAATATCGTATTAACGTATCGTCGGACAACGGATGCATGAAAATCAAGCTTTATTCGCATAAAATTCGAATCTCTGAAGTAGGATCCTCATGCAGGCGAAATGCATTTTTTTTCCGCGAAATTGTCTCTATGGGTCGAATTGATGGCATTTGACTTTTGGCGACATCGCAATATAGTTAAAAGAGTTTTAACTTTAAGCGAAAATTTACTTTTACTATTTTTGTCTAATCAGTTTGGCTATTTTTATGTTTTTTAGTATCCTCTTGGTTTCCACAGTGGCGTGCACATAATGTAGGCAAAAAGGCGTTGCCTACCCAGACAAAATCATAAAATCTTTTTTTTTTACAACATTACATATAATGGCTCATTAATAATCCAACAAATATCAGCAATAAGCATTTTTTATCTATTTCTATTTTAGAGATTAATATGTACTATAATAATTTTCGCCTACAGCGTTATCGCGCAATTCCCATATAAACTTCACCGTAGAGGCGCTCCATATAATTTACTCGAAAGCGGTTTGGTTCCTTTATATTGTCTCTAATGGGACATTAAAGGCCGTGCCTATGCGACGGAGTCGGTCGGTATCCCTCACAGCAATGCCAAAGCCAGGGTGTCCCGTTTAAGAAAAAAAAAAGTTTTAGTCATATTTCAAAAATGACAGCTCTCAGCGAAAAGCTAGTTACGCCACTTGTACCTGAAAAACTCTACGGGACTAGATAAATATGAAGATCTAGATAGAGATATGAAGAACTAGATAAAGATATGAGGGAACTTGAAAAATGACATAATTTTCAAATTCGCCTTGTATGTTAGGAGCTAAGAGGGCTAGGAAAATAATTCTGTATGTAGCATTTTTAATTTCATATAAAAGTAGCACAGTGATGTAAAAACTGCATCTTTGTAGCTCTACTAATAAACAAGAAACACCATAAAACACCCGAAAATGGGACACCTTGTACAGAAATATAAAAGGTACTTGAATCGAAACGTAAACAAAAATGGCAACTTTCATATTGATTCGTCTCAATCATTCCTGATATAGTTTGCATATATTTGGTCAATCAGTCATCCGTGCCATCAATATTGAAATAAAAATCACTTAGGCGATACGAAGTTAGCCGGGTCAGCTAGTGTTTAATGTAAATCAACGCCCATTACCGCCGAAGTCAAATTTTGCAAAAATCAATAATTAAAAAAAGTTCCATTATGATGCCGACTTTATATGTGATACTATACGTTTAACATGAATAACAAATACACACATGGCCAAAATTATTGCATATATCCGTTAAAAATATACGGAAAGGAATTTAAAAAAGCTTTTTTTATACATAGCTTTGATAATCTGTACTAAACATTTTTTTGTTAAAATGGATATGGTAACCGATGTTTATCTCGTTCAGACCCAATATTATTACAAATTCTTGCACATTTCGATTTGTGGTATCTTGGATTTCGGAAGAAATTTGACCATTGTTTTGGTCTTAAAATGCCTAAAAACATTATTTCACAGTTTAATAGAGTCAGAATAGTAACACTGTCTCAACAGGGCTACCGGCAAGTTGCAATAGCTGAAATTGTAGGAGTTAACCAAAGCTATGTTTCGCGAATATTAAAAAAAAATAAGGGAGACAAACGAGGTTACAGACCGGCCTGGAAGAGGTAGAAAGAGATAATTGCTGTGCAATCCCCTGCTTTCTAGTACTGCTAAAAAATGAGTTAGCTCGCCTTGAAGGAGTAAATGTTTCAAGAAAAACCATAGCAAGAAGACTCCATGACAGAGGATTACGGAGCCCTTTACGTGTTCCGAAGCTTAATTTACAGCACAAAACTACGCGACTACAATGGGCTGAGAAGATAAGAGCAAATGGACCTAATTGGAATTTCGTCATATTTAGTGATGAAACAACTATAGGCCTAGAGTATCAGACTCGCGACGAACTTTGGTCTGGAGAGCATCTGGAAGACGAGCACGCTTGAATGCAGCTCAACCCCGTGTCCCGTTTCAAGGGAGAATAATTTTGGTGTGGGCAGGTATAATGCACGGGGCTCGAACTCCTGTTTTTATTGATGGCACAATGACAGGTGCCTCATATCTTAGAGACGTTTTAGAGCCTATTGTGCGTCCATTTCTAGGGGCAGATAATGCTCCTCCCCATCGCACTTTAGCGGTTCGCGAATTTTGTGAGGAAGATGTAAATGAAATATCGTTATATGCAATAATTTTGGCCATGTGTGTATAATAAAATAACAAAAATATTATTACCGTTGATAAAAGATAGGGTGTTTTCATACTTGCAGGCACCCCCAACGTTCCTAGCCAAACCTACCAGAAAGAACCACTCACCGAAAATTATGGAGAGAAAAACCACATCAAAGACTGATCAGAACTCAGGTGAGTTATATTTTCTAGTGATGGGAAAACCGATTAATTTCAATAATCGAGTACTCGAGTTTCAAGCGATTTCAATAATCGAGCGTTCGCTCTAGCGAAAATCGCTCGTATTTAAAAATACGGTTTTTTGCCCGTCGCTTGTTGTACTCGTAACGTCAAGCAATAAGTTGCGTGCGCAGAGCACATATTCTTTCGGTGATGAATGGCAAGTAGCAAGCGACGAGCTATTCGCTTGATCGCTTGATTCAGTTTATTTCAAAGCATTGTCGATGTAGGTCGTAAAATTTTGTCTACTCAGATACGCAACGGATACGTCGTATAAATTTGCTATCTGCAATGCATGTAAAAAATTCACTCGGCTTTTTATCGAGTATGTCGCATTAAAATTATTGGATTTCAATTTATTTCATTCTAGGATCGCTTGCGTTCGTTGCTCGTCACTTATCACTTCCATCGCTCGTTCACAATCGAGCGATGTCGGTTGCTTCAATAATCGAGTACTCGAGCGAATGTTCGCTCGAGTTATCCCATCTTTAACATTTTCATGATTTGTACAGTTTTCACTGTTTTTTTACCTTCGGGTATGTAAGAGGATCCCTAAGGAATTGTACCTTTTAATGTATCTCTAAAATAATTGCAAATATTTTAAGGAGTGGTAGTTATATTTACTACTTTATAAAATATATTGATACACCAAGCTATTTAGCATTGAAAATTTAAAAAAATAATACCATAATTTTAAGAAGCGCCGGTATCAACCAGTAATCATAAAATATTTACTTAAATATTAATTAAATTTTGTCATATGGCGGTAAGAGATTGTACAATAATTATTGTTAAGATTTATTTATCTAGTTATTTATTTTACTTATTCATGTTAAGCTTCATTCAGAACCTCGCAATTAGTGGAATAAATTAGTGGTTTCGATTACACTTTATGCTTTTGAGTTTACGATCATTCACAATGTCCAAAAAAACACAATTAAAATTAATAGCATATCCTAGCAACAGCTTGCGGTAGTCAGTTGTATCCATAGTGAATGCCTAATATTTCGCTTATAAAACAATCAACTTTTGATTTTTTACCACAATTTTTTTTGACGGATGATAATCAAAGGCCAAAATGACATTCCTCGCAAATTTTGAACTATAATTAGTGGAAAAGTTAAATGTTTGTTAAGCTTCATTCAGAACCCCGCAATCAGTGGAATAAATTAGTGGTTTCAATTACACTTTATTTGCAGTTTATATTCATATATATTATAGTCTACAAACAATTCCAATAATATTTTCTGAGGCATATACTAACTGTGAACGTAGGGCTTATAGCATAATGCTATTCTGCTATAGATCATACCAAATAAACTTTTAGACACGTGATTAAGCTTGAGCAGCACAGCGTTGCCGACTTTTACATATTTCTTTTAATCAAAATATTTTAGGAAACAAAAATGAATTAATCCATACAGAAAGAATATCCTAGGTGATAAAGGTGCCATGTCACATACAACATCAATAATTTTTAGACGTGTTTTGTCGATTTACTCGAAACATAAAAAAGGGACATGACACCTTTATCCGCTCATGTCTTAATTAAAAATACAGGGTGAGTTTTCTACAGTGATCTCTATAGGTATCTCGGAAATAATGAATGCCATAATGAAAGTCATGTTGGAACGACTCTATTAATGCGCGAGTCTCTAAATTTTACTTTTCTAACATGTCTTGAAAACCGGAAAAACGTAAGTAACGTTCACCGATCAACGTATCCTCGAAAATGTACGGCCAAGAAAAGTTGAAGCAATAATCCTACACGCTTTTTTTCATTTGAAAAATTCATATTTACAATTTTTCTTTATTTTAATTTACAAATTTTGGATGTGACAGTTTCACATTTCTGAGAGCAACGACGATTGAACTTGTTTCCATGGCTAACTAAGTGAAATTGTTTAAAAATGATAAGAATTGGCTTGGGAAACAAGAGAAGTAGCGAAAGATACAAATTAACAATAATTCTTTAAAGCACTGTTGCGATAGCCAAATATTTTTTAGATTTTGAGTTTGGTATGTAAAAAAGAAGACTTTTTCAATACTTGAGAGAAAAGAGGACAGTGAGATCTGGAATAGAGGACAGTTGGCAACCCTATATTTAGTCGATAAAAGTCCCTCAGTGTGGACGGACGGGGTCTCAAACCTTTGTATACTGTATTTTGATTTACCGTTCATACTGGGCTGCATTGGAAGTTTAGATTTTATGAAGCTTAGAATAGAGGCGAACGACTGAATGTATGTGTGGAATCGACAAAAGTCGCTCAGTATAAACGTAGCCTAGATGGTGAGAAATTCTGTAATTTTACGTTTTAAAATTACGAAATAAAGTGGCGTTGAGTAGCTAGAAAAGGATGCTAGTAGGAGACCGGAAATGGGATGTAAATGGTGGATGGATGCCGAATGAATAAATAAAGACGTTTATCTGTGCAAGAGGGTGACGCCAGATAAAAGGGATTTATTAGCCACAACAGGGCCGCACTGTTTAATATTATTTGAACATAAAACTGCTACGTAGTTTTGGATTCAAAATATAATATTTGGACACAATTTATTCCTCTACAAAAGTGGCACCAAATAAAAAAAATAAACACATTTTTTAAAATACTTATAAAAAGAGATACTTAAACACACCGGCGAAGCTTCCATTGATGCGGGTGATGCGTCGCATCCCCTCAAAATATTGTAATACGTTTTTATTTTAAAAGGTCAAAGAGAAAAAATAGATCAATCACAAAAAAAATTATCTCGACAGCGCAATGATACGATTGTCCTTGGTACATCTTCAATGCCACCGAACGCGAACCGAGGAGAGCGAACTTTCTGGCCACGATTGCGTCTCCCGTTCGCTGTTTTACTCGGTGCGTGATGCGGTTTATTAAACACATCTTGTTCGGTATAAAATGAAAAATATCGTGGCGCATTGCTATAGCCGATTCTGAGAGCGACTGTAAAAGAAATAATTTTGCAATCATCCTTCAGTTCTATGGTGTATTTAGAAAAATTAAAAACTATTGAAGAAGGAAACATATTTTGAGTATTAATACTAAATTAAAATCGTGTATTCGTCATTTTAGTGAAAATGTTTATTAAAGTGAACACTGGTTATGTGGTTGTAAGGCACACAATAAACTTTTTTTATTGGCCTTCTCTACGATTTTCCAACGAGAAAAATGTATGGAATACTACGATGATTTAAATAAACATATACAGGGTGGTCTGAACTGTATTCCGGAAACTTCGGCAGCATACTCTGCAGATAAAAATAAGTAAAAATGTTCGTATAGATATATTCCAAAAATGCTTAGTTTCGGAGATACAGGGTGGTGTTCGGGAGGTTTTTGACACGAGAAATTTGATTTTGATGTCAATATGACTCCTACTAGTAGAGGGTGCCACCTACATATTTTTTAACTGGTTTGAAGAATAATAACTTTTCGTCCGTACCTGTATAAAACTACTGAGTAAAAAAATATACATTTACGACGCTTTTTACGTAAAAAAGGTACCTTGGTAAAAATCGCTACGAGTAATGGTTTTCGAGATATTTGGAATCGAAATTATCAATACCTATCGTCATTGACATAAATTAAACATGTTAATTTTTTAGTTATTAGACTGAGATCATAAATTTGAAATGTTTTTGTACCAAAAGTTCAACAAAAACTGTTGCAGAAAAATATGATTAATTTAAAAAAATTAAAATTTCCAAATTTATCATTTCAGTGAAATAACTATCTACTCAACTTATTTATTTTTTGTTAATAATGGTATGTATTGACTAGTTCCATTCTAAATATCTTGAGAACGGTTACTCGTAGTGATTTTTACAAGGAGATATTTTTTACGTAAAAAATCACAGAGATGTATATTTTTTCCCTCGGTAGTTTTATACAGGCACGGACAAAAAATTATTACGCTTCAAAACAGTTAAAATACATGTAGGTGGCGACCTCTACCAGTAGGAGTCATATTGACATCAAAATCAAATTTCTCATGTCAAAAAACGCCCAGACACCAATTTTCATCTAAATATTGACGTTACTTCAGAAATTATTTGGAAAGAATCGAAATAAAAATGAAATGTCTACACTCTGTATCTCCGAAACTAAGCATTTTAGGACCTACATTTATACGAACTTTTTACCAATTTTTATCTGCAGAATATGCTGCCGAAGTTTCCGGAATACAATTCGGACCAACCTGTATAGGTCGGGAAAGAGGCATAGAAATTCAAGTCATATTTCGCCTAAAAAGGCTTTTATTTGGGAAAACCTAAAGAATTGAAATTGCCGTAACTAGTGCATAGTTATGACTTTCCCTTGTATTGACGCCACGCCGCTGCTTAAACACTATTTCATATTTCATTGCTATTCAATTCCTATTTCAATGAGTTTTGGGGTGTCTATGTTTTGCTAGTCGCTTTAAAATTTGACCTTCACATATAATAATAGAAACGGTACGAGAAGGGTGAAAACTACCCTAACCCCTACATAAATGCTAGAAGAAATAATTTTTTTTTCGTAAATCGGTTCTTCTGGTAGAACGATTACTTTTAATCGTCCAACATCTACACCGAGGCTTTGTTGGTCACCATCATGTCTAGCTCGTTTTAATTAGAAAAAAAGCCGTTTTTTATTTTAATTTGTCTTTGAATTTTGTTGGCGGCCTTTTAAATATCGAATTGTCCGGTTGATAAGAGATGCCGAATTTCTACTGTAATTTCTAAATGCTTTTTAGGGTTCCGTACTCAAAGGTTAAAAACGAGAACCCTATTACCTATTACTAAGACTTCGCTGTCCGTCCGTCTGTCACAAATGTCTATCTTATGAACCGTTATAGCTAGACAGTTGAAATTTTTACAGAACAAATACTAAAAACAGAATTAAATAAATGTTTATGAATAAAAAAGTACTTTCACTAAACATTATCTTTTAAGTAAGAATTTTACATAGAATCTTTCAAGTCCTCGATGGCCGCGTGGTTAAAGCGTTAGGACTTTGGACGCTGCTATGACGTTGGAGCCGTAGTAAGGCAGGTTCGAATCCTAGTCAAGGCGACTTTTTTTAATCGTTTTTTTAATTTTTACATATTTTTATATTTTTACTTGTTACATATTTATTATTGATTAATACAATTTTTAGTAATGTGTCTTTTTTTTAAATTACTTATACGCGCATTCAAAAGTTCAGCTAAATCGGAAAAAAAGTTTATAATAATATAGTGTCTAATGTTGTATAGATAATGAATGGTACGGAACCCTTCGTGCGCGACTCCGACTCGCACTTGACCAATTTTTTTACGCGTAGAGATATTTATTTAACACTCTATTTCTGTTATTAAGGTCCTAAAACTAGGCCAACGACGTTGTAAAATCTCAAAAAAATTAATTTAATTATTTTTTTCTCATTAAGAAATTAATTAAAACTTAATATTATGTAATTATTAAGTTTGCAGTCAAATAAAACAGTAAATTAGTAAAGGGTTTGTCTTAATTTTCTTATTCATTTTGAGTCAAAACAAATCAATGTATGTGGTAGTTCATATTCTAAACATGTTCATCGCTGCCTTAGTCCACCCCTGCCCCTTTAGTTTCACCCTGACAACCGCAAACTCATTTCGCCCCTTTCGGCGCGGTGTCAGTCAGTCGAGGGACGTCTTGCGTCGGTAAGCGTCGTTTACACCCCTATTCCTTCTATAAAGCCTCGTTTGAAACGGTATTTTCGCGATACGTTATGGTTTCATCGAGCCGGGACGCGTAAACAATCGAAACACGTAAAATATTTCACGATCCAACACCCGCTCCGATACACCTGCCGGCGTAATAATGATTACTGTTTTGTATATTGCGACGTTTTTTTAATGGATATCAACATGGATTACAAGTCGGATAATCTCAGTTCGGCACCAACTTCAAATTCTACGTATAATAATCGATTTTTGTACAGATCTCAAGGTAACCAAAATAGACTCAGTGTTTTTTATCTTTATTAAAAAATTATATAAATAAAAAATTATGACTTATTTTACACCCCACCTTACTAATTGTTATCGATTTTTTTCGAAAAGATATCGCAGTTACGGCATCCAAATAATAAATAGATTGCGTATTTTGTTGTTATTGAGAAAAGTGGCATAAATTCAGAAATAGATGGGGGAATTACCTGGGGGTTTAAGGGGTGAAATTTCAAGGGCGGGACCGCAGGGTGACTAACGGAATGCTATCGGGAGCGAGAGGTCGCGTTGTTTGACCCTTAGACTATTCGTCTTTTCTGCCCTTAAACTTCGTTACTCTTGTCTAAGTTAGTCTTTTGTTTAAATATGTTGAATGTTATTGAATTATTTGAAATGATTTGAATTTATAGTTATCGAAAGGTATATTTTTTAAACTGAATTTATTTTTTTTACATCGATCCTCGTAATCTATACTAATATATAAAATCCTTAAGTGACTGACATACTGATTAATCACGATCCTGCTCAAGCCACTCAACGTAAGAAGTTCAATTTTGGCATACAGGTTGATTTTAGGGTGTAGAGGTTCGATAAGAAGGGATTTTTCGAAATTCCAGTTAAGTTTCGCTTAAACAAGTATATTTTATTTTGTTTTTTACATATTTTAAGATTTTTTAAAAATGTATACAGGGTGTTTCGAAAAATCTGGTCATTGATTAATCACGATCTTGCTTAAAGCGCTTGACGTAAAAAGCTGATTTTTGGAAAACGGATTAACTTTAGGGTGTAGAGGTTCGATAAGAAGGGATATTTCGAAACACGAATTCTAAGGAGGTTAAACCACCTCTCAAATATTAGGTAGAATATATTTTTTTTAAAAACCGGTGCGTTTTTCGGAAAAACTCTTAAATATATATATATATATATATATATATATATATATATATATATATATATATATATATATATATATATATATATATATATATATATATATATATATATATATATATATATATATATATATATATATATACAGGGTGTTTCAAAACAAATGCGAAAAACTTCAGGAGGTGATTCCTTGTTCAAAATAAAGGGTAGTTTGCTTTATAAACGTTGGGTCAAAAGTCAACCATTAGGGAGATATCGCGGTACAAAGATGGCGGAAAAATAATGTTTTTATTTTTTATCTTGAAAACGAAAAGAGATAGACTAATGAAATTTTACGGAAGCATGTTATGAAAACACACTTTCTGGTAATTTTTTCACTTTTTTAAAATTAGTGGAAGGAGTTGAAATAAACTACCCCTATCATTCTTGTTAATGAAAAATGTGCGCCACTGAATTCTTTTGATATCAAAATTGTATAGGCCGTTTAATGCCAGTTAAAAGTTATCTTTTGATATTTTGTCGAATTTGGCCTCCTTGATGAGATAAACGCAATTTTATTAATCACAATTAATAAAAATAAAATTTATAAATATATATATATATATATATATATATATATATATATATATATATATATATATATATATATATATATATTATATTATTATTACTATTAGTCCAACCTACAGCGATTTCAAATAAAAAAATAAAAGTATTTAAGATAATTACAAAAAACCTAATTTTAAAAAGTTTTAACATCCTGTAACTTAAAACTATGCATTTCCATACCCATGTTTATAAGAACTATTTTTCATATTTTTTGATGAGGAATCAATAAGTACTTATTTAAAACTTTCGCAAGTTATAATATTAAAAATGTTTAAAGGTTGCCATTAGTTTTGGATCAAGGCAAATTAATAAAATTGCGTTTATCTCATCAAGGAGGCCGAAATCGACAAAATATCAAGAGACAACTTTTAATCAGCACTAAACTGCTTATAGTAAACGCCACGAATGTTTGGGAGTGATTCATCGGTCGCTACCATGTGAACTAATCTGTTCAAGGTCACATAAAACTTAATTCCAGTGCCGTGGTGTTTCAAGTCATATAATAATCAATATATAATCTGTTGTAATTTGTTGTTTTAACTGTCAAAGTCTTGTCAAAACATATATATATATTTGGTTATAAATATAAAATAGAATGCCCCATTGGTCGCACTGCAAGCACACCAATGGACTGACGCACAAAAACGAATCAATCAAAGAAACGCGATATAGTATCGTCTTTGTCAATCGCGCTAACATTTTTAGAATAAGTAAAAGGAGGGCAGGCAGATGATTAGACCGGGCTTTAAAAACCTACGTCTGCGGTAAAAATTTACGTTTTTAATGTAAAAATGATAGCGTGCGTGTGTCGATTCTAACTTCATCAAGCGATGAATCACTCCCAAACATTCGTGGCGTTTATATGCTCTACACTATTTCCTCAACAAGAGAAAAGAAAGTCAGTGGCGTACATGCTTTTTTTAGAAAAATATTCAATTGATAACCCATATGCACGTCCCTGGTGAATATGTCGACACTTTTTTAGCTTTAAAATATGGCGCATTTATAGTAACTTTTACTCTCAAAATTTGAATCGAAATTCTAAAAGTACTTGGAAGAAAATTATAATAAACCGAAAAAATATTAAGACTTTAACACCCTGTAACTATGAAATAAAGCAGAATCGGACCTATGTTGATATGAAAAATAAATCTTATTTTTACGTGAGGTATCTCCCCACGAGAGATGACACATGTTTTATGAAACACCCTGTATAGGTCCTTTAGATAATAATATAATTTTATATTTCACTCATTTTCTTCCATGCATCCTATATCATAATTCTGTTATAGTTTAGTTTATAGTTCTGTGCCTCAAAAACAGTTGGCTGAAGTCCACTTTTTTACTAAATGTTGTTTATGGAACTTTTGAACATAGCATTATCATCGCTTTCTGTAGCAGAAAGGCTGGAGTCGAATATATGATAAGAAAAAAAAAAAGCAAATAGTAGATTGAGGCCCTATATCTTCAATGTATATAGGCACTTACATCTGTACAGATTTGACGTAACAATATGAAGTTTGCACTAGTCGAGTTTTGCCCAACAGTTTCTCAATACAGTTCGTGCAGTGACAACCTAATTTAAGGGGCAACCATTCAGGGAAAAGGGCTTCTCGACATGTTGTGACCAAAAATAACAGAATGGACCCTTCACATTTATTTTCCTGTCACTTTTAGATCAAAGGGAAAACATCAGATTTTATCTTAGAGCGCGATATAAAATAATTCTACTTTAAAATCTAGTCTGGAAAAGTTTATGATATTCAGTTTATTTATCAAAGTTGTTGACAGTAGGACAGTAAGTTGACAGTTGATTTAATTATTGCGAGAATATAAAAGCTTTTTTGATTCCTAGATTTAAACATAAATTGGCGCAATACAATACTAATATAAAAAAAATCATAAAAAATCAAAATGATCAAATTATCACATTATGACTATTTACGACTACAAAATACATATAAAATACATAAACACTTTGAAAGACTCTAAAGGCGGACTCTCACGATTCGTGTACTTGTACAAACATTTGTTATTGGCATATACTTGCCATGTCGTGTGAGCGGTTTCCTTGTCGCGCTGCGTGATCGCCAAGCTTGTTGCAAAAAAATGTTGTTTATAGAGGTAGCATACTTGCCAAGTATACGTCGTACAAAATAAAAACCGTTGCATGTCATCGAGCACGTGCGTTGATTGTAGACAGCATTGTTGCCAGATTGTAATCGGAAGAGATATATTTGAAAAAATTATTATATCTAAGATCAATTAAAAATTCTAAAAACAACTTTAAATTGTTAACAGTTTTAAATAGTTTCAAGCAGCGCTGAAAAAGAATATTTTTAAACAAAACATGTTTTTTTATTGTTTAAAACAAATTCTTATGGTTTTAAAGAACATTGTAAATACAAAGTCGAAAATATGTTTACAACACTTTTATACTCTGTTTTAAACCATATCATGTTGAGTAATGATAAAGCCAAAGGACAAAACTTAATTCGATTTTAGAAACCATAATGGTGCTCCTCCAAGTAGTAGTACAGAATTAATAGTTTATTTAGACAATATTAAGTTGAACTGATTACTCTGTTTTTTATTCCTTTTGTATTATAGTCGTTTTTTTTATTTTGAAAGAGTTTTTCTCATTTTTTATTGAAATAAACACCTACACACCAAACCTATTTAATAATATGTTTTAAATAAATATTTAAAACAAGTAATGGTGTCTTAAAAACATTGTTTTAAACATTTTGTTTAATTAATAACAGTCTGGGTTTCGGGCAATTCAAAATATTATCTATTATAAAGAGTGGTAAATGATTATAAAATATATAGGCAACTTTTTGAAATAGGTATTTCAAGAATTAATAAGTATTTTCCATAGAAGATTAGTAGGTTTTGTTCTCAAAATAAAAAAAATCGGTACGGCTATTAAATAATAATAATAATAATAATTTATTTCCAGAAACAAAAATTACAAAATAATAATAATACATTGTAACTCCTACAGAGATAAATAAATTATCTGTGTGTAGGGCAGGATGTACCTATATAATAATCAACAAACTACTAATACATAATAACAATAATTAATACTAACCTAACCTAGTGTGCCAAACATGACTACAAATGATAATAGCGCGTTGCTGTATTCACTTGTTATATGAGTCATGAACCATAAAAACCACAAAAAAAAAAAGTTTCTATAACATAATTATCTTTTTTAAATCAAACATTAATTCTGACCCAATTTTTTATTTTAGTTTTAATATTATGTTTTGACGCATTGTGTGAGTGATTTTAACTCATTTGGTAACCTATTATATAATTTTATTGCTAAAATATAATTATTTTTGTTGCTTACTCTTTTAATCATTTTGGGCAACGGTATACTTTTGTTTCTTGTTATACTTTCTGATTGTAAATATATTGTTTTAAGACTATTGTAGTGATAAATTAAAGATTCTAAAGAAAAAAGTTGTTCTAAATTAAGTGGTAAGTTTGTTGTAAATAAAGTGTTTTTACTGATCATTTTTATTATTTTTTTCTGTAGATTATTCAAAACATTCAAGTTATTCATATAAGCACCTCCCCATGCTATAATTCCATAGCTTACAACACTATGGAAAAAAGCATAGTAAATTAACATTAGTGTTTTAGTGGTCATAATTTGTTTTAGTTTATAAAAAATTATTGTTAAGTATTTTGTTTTGCTTATAACATGATTTATGTGCTCATCCCAACTAAGTCTAATCAAAAATTACCCCCAAATATTTATAACTATTTACACGTTTTAGGCAATTATTAATTTTTATTTCTACCCGGTCTGGCACACAATCACAGTAATTTCCAAAGGTGATAAAAACAGTCTTATCTATATTCAATGATAACTTATTCAATGCTAACAATCTTGAAATTTTCTCCAAATAAAGATTCATGTTTTTTATTGTTTCCTCCCAAGTTTTTGCTGCAGAAATAACTGCTGTGTCATCTGCATATGACATTATTGTATTTTTTGATAAAGATTCCAAGATGTCATTCACATAAATTATAAACAAAAGGGGTCCAAGTATTGTACCTTGTGGAACTCCTACTTTTACCTCTCGATAAGAACTTATTGTATGATTGACTTTAACTCTCTGTTTTCTGTTGTTTAGATAACTATTTAACAATATTTGTGCACTTCCCCTTATCCCATACTGATATAATTTATCTAATAGCAACTTGTGATTGACCATGTCAAAAGCTTTAGCCAAATCTAGGAAAGCTACAATTATTGGGATTCCTTTATCCAGATTATTATAAACTATATTTGTTATATTTGAAAATGCATCTCTAGTTCGCATATTCTTAAGAAAACCATATTGATTCTCTGAGATTATTTTGTTATTTATTATAAAGTTACATAACCTATTATGGATTATTTTTTCAAGAATTTTTGCAATGTTTCAAATTAAAGAGATGGGTCTATAATTATGTGTTTTATTTTTCTCATTTGCCTTATATATGGGAACTATTTCTGCACTTTTCAAGGAATCCGGCCAAAAAGAAAATTCAATGCATTTATTAAAAACATGCATTAATGGTTCTGCAATATTTTCAGACAACACTTTTAGTGTAGTAACATGGATATTATCTACCCCACCTGATTTATTTTTTAAATTATTTATTAATGTTTTAATTTCGTCTGTACTAGTTGGTTTTAGAAAAATAGTTTTTGGATTCATTGGTGGAAGATTTATTGTTTCATCTGAGAATTTTTGAATTTTTTTACTTAATATGTCACCGATCTCATTGAAATAACCATTCATAGCTTCAGCTATGTGTTCCGCGTTTGTTATTTTTGTATTATTGTCATCTATAATATGTTCTATTTTGTTATTTTCTTTTTTTCTTTTGCCTATTTTATTATTTATTATTTTCCAGAGATTTTTTGGATTATTACAATTTACTTCGACCAGTTTTTCTCATGTTTAACTTTAGCATCTTTTATAACTTTATCAAGTATTTTTGTGTAAGTTTTATAATCTTTTTTTAGTTGTTAATTTTTTTTTATCTAGTTTCCACAAGTTGTAAAGATGTTCTTTTTTATTGCATGAAATTATTATTCCTTTTGTAATCCAATTTTTTCTAGGCAATTTTTTGCCATTTTTATTTGTTTTTTTACTTTCCTTTGATTTACATATACAATTTTGTATATTTTCAATTATTAAGTTAATGCTCACATTACGATCTTCCAACAAAAAATTATTCCAATTTATTTTATTAGCTACATTTTTAAGTTTTTTATAATTTATTCTATTTGGGTTATAATTACTTTCTTTATTTATTAGAGTTGTATCTATATTAATAAATAGTGGATAATGATCAGTAAAAGTTTGAGTCATTTTAATTGCTTTATATGCTATTGTGTTTTAAAGAAAAAATTATCAATGCAGGTTCCTTCCTGATTACATTCTGCTGGTCTCGTTACTCCCTGGAAACAAGGCATATAGCCATCCTCCAGAAAGTTACTCAGATATTCTTGACTAACAGTGCTGTGCTCCAACAGATCAATATTGAAATCTCCTATAACTAAATGATTTTTAATATTTTTTTTATTATCCAAATACTTTTTTAAACTTATTAAGAATTCATTTTTTGGTATGTCATGTGATCTATAAAGTGCCGAGATTTCAATATTGTTACAATAATGATTAGTTTTAATATTTATATTCATAAGATTTAGCCTATCAATACATTTAATTTTTGGAGCACTATCTATGTTATCCCTTACGTATATAACAACACCACCAGATTTGTTTATCTTACTCTGATTATAATATATTTTATTTTCTTTTATGCTAAATTGTTCATATTTTACAAGATTCCATGTTCCAACACAAACAATAATGATAGGTTTAAATGATTTTTCAAAAAAAAACTCACTTCACTGGTCTACTTTAAAATACTTTATTATAACATAACGGGCCGTTATTGTCCCTTTCTTTCTCAAAATATTGTATGAGAGATGACACTAATTCTTGGCACCGACTATTTAACTGCTTAGGCATTTTTCAAAGAAAAAACTAACAACTACTACACAAAATATTCTGAAAACAACAGTTTTCGATCGATAGATAAAGGTTTTTAAAAGATACAATACACACGAGACACAACTCTCAACTAACGTTCAGAAAATTCTGGCAAATGTCAAATAAACGTGGCACCGCTGCAACCGCTTCCTCGCCGTTGCCAACACAATATCGAGTGGGAGACTTAAAACTCATTGAAAACGTCCCATAAGGGCCATATTTGTGTAGTGGTAGCACTGCACACATTTATTAGCCTAATCGATAGCCCGCAACGGTTTTTATTTTGTACGACGTATACGCAAATATTGACGTACTTACCAAGTAGACGAGTCGTGAGAATCCGCCTTTATAGAAACAAATAATAATAACATTCTGATAAAAACAAATAGTATATCTTTATTGCACATATGAAAAAATCCTTTTCAGGCATACCAAACAGTCCCAACAAACTACCTCCCGCCGTATCGGCCTCGACCAATGGCAGTCTGAGTGGGGGCGTATCCGCGCCGCCCTCGGCGCCTACTACCAGCTCTAAGTTACGTTCCAGCCATGGCCACGCCCCCTCCCTGGCGTCCGCCAGCCAATATAGTCACTCCTTCGCGGCGGCTTTACGAAACCTCGCTCAACAGAATGTACCGGGGGCGGAGCCGAGTTTAGACACGCCCAACGTCCATCGAACTAGAGAGTCAGGTAAGATTTTCTTCTGACCTAGCGAAGGATTTTTAATCGCATTTTTTTACTATTGCAGCTTCCGTGCCAATACCTGAAAAGAACAAGACATCACTAGACGTTCCTACTTACCCCTCAAGTCGATCTGCTATCGACACCCGACTGAGTTCGAATCCTGCAGATAGATACTCATCATCAACGTTAGCCGAGATGAGTAGGAGCGGGTTCCAACCATACAGACCCGAAGACCACAGGATACCACCACCTGTGGCTGTAGGGTTGGACATGACCGGTTATTCACCTTACAGCGCCTATCCTCTGCCATTGATTGAAGAACAACTATACTACGAGAGGATATTGAGGCCGTCCTGGCCAACGATAGGCCATCCGTATCTGCACTATATGTTACCAAGTGGACCTGCAATGCCTTTGTATATGCACGAAAGGTTTGTATAATATTTCAAATTATAAAATATTAATAGAAAAAGTGACTAATGATTTTTAAAGGTTAAAAATCGAAGAAGAACAAAGACAGAGGTACGCCGCGGTAGCTGCTGCTCGTTCGAAGGACGCCGAGTTGGAACGGGAAATGCTGGAACGAGAACGGGAAAAAGAACGACTGGCGCGCGAAAAGGCAGCGGAGGCAGCCCGCAGGGTATCGCCCCACACCACGGGGCCCGCGCCTCACCTGTTGGGGCTTCCTGTCATGCACCCTTCGACTTCTGGCATGCTCCCTCCTACAGGGCCTTTGAGTCTAACCTCGCCATCAGCTAGACACTCTCCACTCAATGCAGCTTCGAATTATTTGCCTCCTCAAAATTATCCTCAAGTACCCAGGTAAAAAGAATAGTATTAATATGATGTAATATCATTACAAAGAGTTTACAAATACTAAAAACTTTTGTAGCCTTGGATCTTATAAACTTCGTGGATAAAACTATGTCATATGTATATTACACACAACTTTCTTTACAGGACTTTTACATGCATTTTTCTATTTATTTGTTTCTAAAACAAGATTATCGTATAAACCTATCTTTCTCTCTGAATACGCTACTGATATATGCGCAGAACGATATTAGACGTGAATGCTAACTTGGAACGTTTTTTCGCTGCGTTGACAACAATTATTACTAAAAATATAGACTATTAAAAATGTTTAATTAAGATATAACTGATATATGTATTAATTATTTTGAAAATATTTGTCATGTTATTTCAATATACCTTTTATACAGGGTCCGGCAATAGTGCGTCGGGCATCTGTAGCTCCTAGAATAAAAAACTTGAGAATTTTGTTTTAGTGCAAACCTAAAGTATTGTTACGTTTTTCGTCGGTTCCGTGTGGATAGAAAGTCACAATTTATTTAAACACTATTTATTTAACACTAATTAACAGAAACAATAACGATAAAAGACTTATAGAACTATTTACAAACGATTTATAACTAAGAATTTATTTTGAATTTTAGCGCGTCAACTGTATATTTATAGCAAAATAAAACACTAAATCACCACAATACACCAAAACACTTTTACGTAAAAGTAACAAGTGATTTGTTAATATTATTTCCCTATTGCTGTCTTTCTTCACCAAAGGTTCCAACCCTCAACTGTATATTTATAACTGCCCCCTGTAGGCCACAGCCGCCGGCTTTTATATATCGACAGGTAAAGAACTCTAGAATAGTCCATAGATCGTTAGGTGCGTAGAGAAGGTTTTCGAATGTTCTCGTATGTACTAGTACATTCCAGTGGGACTCGATTCTTCTCGAACGAATGAATCATTACGGTGTCTATTCTTTAATGCGATGTTAAGGTCATCTGAGGGCGGGACATATAGTTAGGTTAGGTCGAGTCCACACGGGTCCGCAACAGTATGTACCAGGATGTATTTCAGGAAAATATTTTTAACTTCTATAGGGTGGCTCAAAAAGTGTGAGCGGACCTGGAATTTTTTTTAAATGGAACACCCTGTATATTATTGCATTTTTGGCTTCCTTTCAGATCACTTTACATAACCCTAAGATATGAATAAATATATTTCCATAGTTTCAGAGATATTAAAAAATAAATTAAAAATATATATTTTTTAGCCCTTCTTAAAAAGATTATTAAAAATACAAGAACTGTTCTGAAATCAAAACGATATTAGGTATTTACTTTAGATGGTCTGTTCTTACTCTGCTGTAAATATGGTAATCGTAATTCATAAGGATGTTCGATATTCTACGCCAAACTTTCTAAAATATAAAATATTTTTTCTTTGTTTTTTTAAATGGAACACCCTGTATATTATTTTTTTACTAGATGGAGAGTTTAAAAATGAACATTTATTGTATTTAGAGTATTTCAAATTTCTTAACGGTTTCGCAGATACACACAGTATTATTTCATATGGCGCTTTCAATGGTAAAATACGAGAGAAAAATTACTGGGTGGCTTTGATAAAAATTTACTGTGGAAAATGCCATATGAAATATAAAACCGCAAATATCTGCGAAACCGTTAAAAATTTTGAAATACTCTAAATATAAAAAATGTTCATTTTTTAATTCTCCGTCTATTGAAAAAATAATATACATGGTGTTCCATTTAAAAAAACGAAGAAAAATTATTTTATATTTTAGAAAGTTTGGCTTAGAATTTTGAACATCCTGTATAATTTACGATTTTCATATTTATAGCAAAGTAAGTACAGACCATCTAAAGTAAATACCTAATATAGTTTTGTTTTCAGAACAGTTTTTGTATTTTTAATAATTTTTTTAAGAAAGGCTAAAAAAATATATATTTTTGATTTATTTTTTAATATCTCTGAAACTATCAAAATATATTTATTCATATCTTAGGGTTATGTAAAGTGATCGGAAAGGAGGCCAAAAATGTAATAATATACAAGGTGTTCCATTTAAAAAAAATTATCCAGGTCCACTCACACTTTTTTGAGCCACTCTATAGAAGTTAAAATATTTTCCTGAAATACATCCTGGTACATACTTCAGGTATGCACTTAAACAAAATTCTCAAGTTGTTTATTCTAGGAGCTACAGATGCCCGACACACTATTGCCGGACCCTGTATAAATTTTAAACAAAATTTAAATCATAACGATAAATTATTTTTTAAAAATAATTTATGTAAATCAAATATATAATTTATGTTTTAAAATACTACTTTGAAAAATAGGTATGATGAATGGGCATTATGGGCAACACATAGAACTAGTAAGCAGGAAAACATTAGAATATGTTTTAACATTGAAAAGTCAAAACAATAAAGAAATTTAATTAATGCCACTTTTTGTGCTTTTTGTACACTGTTTGACACGTGATAATAAAGAGTTGATTTGGATTTCCGACGATATTTTAGATTTGTGTTCTTTTTTAAAGTTTGTTTTTGTAGTGTAATAAAGTTAGTGGATAAGTAGACATTGTGACTAATAATAGTGTTAGCTAATATCGTCGCCTTCTACACAAAGTGTTGTAACATTTTGAAAATTTTGCAGTTATGAGTAAAAAACCCGTCTTTTAGTGTGATTTAAATATTAACTTTTGTTAGATATGTCATTTATTTTGTCTTTTACAGTAGGTATAGGGTCCTTTTCTGTTACTGTTACGACACTGTGGGGACTGTTAAATCACATTAAAATATGTTTTTTTTGCTGTACTGTAAAATTTTCAAAATGTCAGTTAGGACACTTAGTGTGGAAAGCGACGATATATGAAGCTGTCCGCAGTCAAAAAAATTGTACCCTTAAAAGAACTCCACAACACTAAAAGTATGAAAACCTGTGAAGTATGTTCCATATTTTCAAAAAACAAGATATGTGTTATTTAAAATCGTTTTTTAAACCGACTTTTATTCAGTGAAATATTTATTTATGTTAGGCAACTTAATCGCTTTAAACATTAATAGGCAATTTACTTTTGAATTTTTTTCTTTAAATAATTAATACTTGAATAACAATATTATTTTCTCCAATTTATATATTTATATTTTCTATTTTATGACATAAAAATGACGTATGCCCAAAAGAAAGAGACGATTGGTCAATCAGTGTCAAAGACAAAGATAATGAGAGAGTCGAATGTCGCTGACTTGCGAATTTACTTATCCACGAAGTTTATAAGATCTAAGGTTTCAACAAACAATGTACCTTTCTTTTCAGATCCTCGCCGTCGTTACAACGCCACTCCCCCCACGTCTCCTCCTACGGCGGCCTGAACCTGTCCGGCTCAACCCGTCAGTCGGCCACCGTAATTCAACCCTCCGGCCCACTAATCAACGCCTCCTCTTCGGCCACGCCCCAACCACCGCCGGCCCACTCGCAACCACCCACGCCCAAACCGACGCCGCCTCCTCCCAAGGAAGAGGCGGGGTCCCATGCGCCGCCCCTCTGCGCAGGTGAGGCGAGCAACGGGGACTGTGCCTGACCTCCGGTTACGCTTGCCGTTTGCCACCGCGCATCATCCACCACCACCACTACCAGCATCCTTCCAGCTGAACCCTTGTGTTTCGGTAATTAATTGTGTTGTGGGAGCTTGCGTGGATACGCCTCTTGGTCAAAACCGTTTTCTCATGTCAGACCTACAATCATTAATTGGACTTTTATTTTTTATAACTTCAATTTTATAAAATCTATCTAAAATGCATAATTTATTTGCATGACATTGACACCGAGAAAAGAAAAATTAATTATAAATAAAAAACAAAGATCACTTGAGCAAACTCCAAGGTTTTATGTTTTCATATTTTTTTTATTACAAAAATATCTTTATTTCGTTTGACTTGAAAATCATATCAAGTTCATCGTCCTCGGTTAACGGGTTTTATTTAAATAAGACGTTAGGTTAGGTATTGATGAAATCGCAAGATAATATTTTAAATCTTAAAAATTGATTTCAAAATCACATCAAAATTATGCCAAAAACGCGTATAGCGCCATGTGCGTACACCTTTGATGATGTTAGGTAAGGTAAGAATATCTAGGCATACTTTTACCAGAGTAAGTAGATCGCCGAGTAGCGGCAGAAACCGTCGGCTCTTTTGATGTGATGGGACCAAATTTTCTTTCTCTCTTTTGACGTGTTTTTTTTTATAAACATGGTATACACTGCTCATAATTTGAAGTGGAATTAATTATAAAGTTTTATATAAATAAATTTGTTCAAATTGATAAATAAATAAGTTTGAATGTATAAAATATCTTACAGCTAATAAATAATTAAAAAAATGAGTTGTTGCCTGAGGCATACTTTAAATAAAGTATATAGAGATATTTGATAAATGGCCAAACCAAACCAAACTTCGCTTCTTCATATGACAGATAGACTACTTATTTCGCGCAGCCGCAAAGAAAATTGAAAACGGGACTGTCGCTACTCGTCAGTTTACTTACTCTGTTTTTACGTTTACTTACGCGTTGTCTCTGTTAACGCATATAACAAGTTTCCGTATTTCTCCTATTTTAATGTGAAAGCAGTTTTGACTTAGAGGTTATTTTGTTCGGGGTAGAGGCTGAGTGTATGCTGTCCTTACCAGTGTTGCCAATGTAATTTTGAATTGTATGTAATGTATGTCACTCTTTAATTCTTATGTCCTTTTATGTTTATTTGTAGTTTCTTGGACGAGCTTTTAGAAAACAAATTTGTCATTAATTATGGGAATACTATAAACAAATTTTTGCAACACTGGGCCGTCAACGATAAGGAATGTTGTTTTGCAAAATTGGTTAAAAAATATTTGTTATGACTGAATGGTCTTGAACTAACCAAATCAAACAGTTTTTATGTCAAATCTAATATGTCTATTTATGAACTAATCTAATTTAAAAATGTGTGCTACTAACTAGTAAGCGCTTATATACTAATGTGTGCTTCAGCTTGATCTCCCAACTCAAATCATTTTAACTCATTTCTCTTTCATCTATTATAAATATGATTGAAGGTAAACAAATTAAATCCAAAAATATTTTCTAAAGATTTATGAACTTGTTTTGAAGCATAGCCCTGTCTTAAAACCAACAATCATCTCCCTTGTTTCAGCCAGGAAGCTCCCATTAACCCCCAAACAAACCATTGTTCACGATAATACCAACTGGAAGAAACCCAACTCAGATGTAACACCATCGGAAGAACAACTCACAGAAAGCAAATCAAAGTCAAAACACTATGATATCAGTTTTCTAACTAATACTAACGAAAGCGTAATTAGAGAGACAGCGAGGCACATACCTACAGACCAATGCATGATCAAAGCAACACCAGAACTAGGTAAGAACATGATAAATGCCAAAGATACACCTAAAACGATTGGAAACAACGAGGAAGTTTCTAGAATAGACGAGAAAAATACTAACATCGAACCTCAAACGTTTGTTAAGGAAACTCAAGCAACCGAAAATAATAAACCTTTTGAAAACTTCGAACAAGACATGGAGGCTTTTAAAATCTACAAAAATGGGACGGTCGTTCATTCCGATATAAAAAATCCTCCCAAATACTTAAGAACGTTAAAAACTAACGGCAACACAAAAGAAGACAACTACATCGATAAGATATACGCTTGCGCAGACAAAGGCCTGGAAGTTAAGCACGCGCACACGCCATTAAACATAGGAATTGAGGCGGATTTTAAGGCGAAGCAGGCGGTGCTGCCAATGCGTTCGCCTGACAAACCTAATGTCATGGAAAGGGTGGGAATGAAGGCGGAAGTAATCAGTACCATCATCGTTGAAAAAGCTCATGAAGTCTCTGTTATATCTTGTGGTAAGTATATCAGAAATCATAAAATATTTTTTATACGTCTTTTATATCTTTGTACTTAGACAAGGAAATAGAGGGGACGCGTAATAGACATCTACGGTCAATATTAAATTTTGTGACTTGTCTGGCTCCTAAAATTGGCCACCGATTGTGAGTTTTTATGTAGTTTGTGCCATAAAAAACTTTTTAAAGACTTGAAATTATTATTATTTATATATGGTGTTTTGTTGTGCTTACAACTGTAAGAGCCGTTATGAGAGAAAGGACCAGATCACCTTTCACAAACGGCCCCTATATACTGGTACGCTTTCCTTCTCTTTCCTTTTCTTTGAAGTGTTTGTACTCCATTTTAACCCTTGGGCAGGCGCGTCCTTTAGAATTTTGTATCGCATTTCTATTTTTTGAATATCTTGTAATTTAAAATATTTTATTGTAGAATTTAACATGCTAAACAATAACAGGCAACCATTTTTAATATGTATATTTACTTTATTAACACATAAAAAGCGTATTCTAAATAAGGATCCGAACGAAACATTTTTAGTATGCAAAACTAAAAAAAGACAATCAAAAAATTAAAAACTATCCCAAATAAAGCAAAATAAATAAATAATGTGATATCTATTGTACTGACATAACCGAGGGCGTAGCGGCACGGAGTACCGCAACTTCTACCGGGTGCATCTCAAAAGTGGCTCACACCTATAAATTTTTAATTTTTTTACATAAAAAAACGAGATTTGGTATGTTAGTATATGACATAAATTTGGATTGATTAACGTATTCAATTGTTTTCGGTCATTTCCTGTTTCACCGGAAATGACTACAGCTTTTGATTTTTAAATCGCAGCTTCGGTATTTTTTACTTTATTTGATAGTATGACACTCTGAATAGAAGACGTCTGACATGTCAACATGTCATTTTTTGTCAATACGTCATATTTGCATATGGTTTATTTAAAATTGTAACATTCGGTTCATAACGACATTTTGACTCGAAATACCAAGTGTGTGGTATTAAATTATTCGTAAAAAAATGCTTTTTCCAGATATGCTAATGAGCCACCCTCATTCCATTTGAAAAAATTGAAATATGATTAAAAATTCGATATGGGCATCTTTTAACCGGCCAGGGACAAGACACGAAAAACATTAGACGATCAAACATATTTTTCCAAGGCTTCTTGATTAACATTTATTGTTTTTAACATAACCATGGCACTCTAGATTGAAATTTAAAATACGATTTATTTTTAAGCGAAAATGTCAAAAGTTGACATATTATATGTCATTTTATTCAGTGTCATTTTCTATCGAATAAAGTAAAAAAATACCGAAGGTGCCATTTAAAAATCAAAAGTTGTAGTCACTTCCGGTGAAACAGGAAGTGGCCGAAAATAACTGAATACCTCAATTAATCCTAATTTATGCCATATACCAACATACCAAATCTCGTTTTTTTATCTGAAGAAATAAAAAAAAAAGGTTGTAGGTGTGAGCCACTTTTGAGACCGCACCCGGTATAGTTGTCAAGTTTACGACAGAATTGCTACTGAAGCAAAATCGCTGGATACGCAACTAAGACTACCAAGGGTGTCAAATATCCCTGAATAAGAATTTTTAACTACCACCGACCTACGTCCAACGAATATTTTGTTTTATTGAAATTAGCAAACTTGCGGTGCAAAATTCCGGACGCGACCGCTCGAGGGTTAAATAATTCTACGTTCAAATTAGAAATTGCGCCTAAAGACTGTTTTGTCTCAATGGTAAAAAAATATAATTTTTTGTAGTTCCGCAAAGTGTTATAACCTCAATTCCCAAACAACCGACAACTTCAACCTTGGAAGTGCCTAAAGTACCAATGCCAAAAGCACCACCCAAACAACGAATCAAGAGAAAATTTTTAGACGTTTCGACTACATCGCATTCCCCAGCTAAAATTCAAAACACCTCTGCAGTACTCAATATTCCTACATATTGCGTATCGATTCCCAGCGTCAGACCACCAAAAAAGCCAAAAATCAGCAAACTAGACTTGGCAACGTTGCGTCGGAAAGCTAAGCGCATGCGGAATCTGTGTAACGGACATGAGGTACCAATGAACTACTTCTTTAATATTTATAGTCTGTCCAACGAATCAGGGAAGAATTCGATAGATGGCATCCAAAAAATGACAAAATATAATTTACCTGTAAATTAAAATGACAGGCGATCACTGTCATGTATTCTCTTGTTGGACAGACTATAGTTCTAAGACTACAACGATTGTCATATAACCGGTATGCATTATGACAAGATGTATCCAAGATAACGAATGCACGCAGTTTTGAAAGTAAAATTAACCTAACCTTTTGAGACTGTTATTTTAATGACGCCGGATATCAAAATCTAGGTTTAAATCGCTTTTTTCTATTAACGACCTATTTAAATATTTAATTTAAATTCCCATATTTTGTCTTTATTGATAAGAACAAGCGCTTAAGTACCCATGCATGGTTATTCCTTCCCCTTTCCTCTTTTAATCCTTGTTTTTATAACGTAACAATAAAACAACAGCTAGGTATATAAAGTAATCATCTTTCCCGGTGTACACATTTTTTTCTCGGTGAAATTCTAGACTTTTTCAATGTACAAGTCAATATACTCAGGGCTGGCAAAGGTTAGTTTGGGTCGAGATTTCCGTATGTAAAAAGAGTACAATCCGTTTATAATGTACTGAACAAAGAGAGAACAGTAAAAGCGTTGCCAAACGTATGAAATAAACTAACATTGCTAAGATACGTGGAAGGGGATACGGCAGATTCGTCGCGGTCGGCCCAATCGGTACTTAAAATTCTAGAGAAGGGTGTATATCATGCGTTCAGCTTTACGATTCAATTACGTCTCGTGTTACTTTTGATTTGTTTATTTATTAACGAGTCGTTGTAATTTTCCCGGTAGCTTGTAAAATTGATTAAAAAAGTAAGAAACACTTGCATTTTGGTAAAAATAAGTGGAATTGAGTTGGTTAGGTTAGTTTCTCTGAATTCAAAAATCGATATTTCGAAATCCATTAGAAATAATTGAGTGTAGTTTTTTTCAAAAACTTTCTTAATATTTCTGTTATATTTTCTTCGCAGACAATATGTGAAAATCTTTATAAATAAAAAAGTTAGACGATTGCTGAAAATCGCAATGCACTCAAAGTAAATGGATGGGTATTTTAAAATTTTTGAATGAAAAAAAAAACAAGTTTATCGAATTTTTCTTATTTAAACATCTTGTGACTTGAACTTCAAAATAAAAATAGTTTCAATATCTAAAGTGATTTTTGAGTTATCGCGTGTTATGTGTTAAAAAGTTGAGTTTTTAAATTATCGTTATTAGGTACTGACTTTTTGTCGTTATAAAAAATATGGACACCCTAACGATATCCTTATAATTTCATTTCAGATACTCAGAAACATATCTAATGCTTTTATCTAGTTATATATTCAAAAAAAAAGTCTTTTAAAAATAAGCGGCTTGCAATCGTGATTTTACTTTACTTGAGAGGGAAAGGCGTACCGGAGAAATGTGGCAGCGCCGCAACAGCACACCGTCGCAGTTCTCTCACTCCGACTTAATAAGATCCCTATGCGATTTACTTCCACACATGTAAATACCGACCCAAAAGTAAGAGTTGCCAGCACGCAGCACGGTATGTGACTTGAAGGTAAAAAAAATTGGGATACAACTTTAACAGGGCCAACTTGTGTGTTTTTGCGTCTGCAGTAAAAACGTAGAAATGGCGACATCGCACGCCTTTATATAGTTAGTATATAGTTTATAGGGTTGATGCCGTTGAAACGCATGCATTTTTGCTGCAACCACAAAAACGCGCAATGTGCCACAAGGCTAATGTATTCTGTGATTCAGTTTTGTATGTAGCAGACCGGTTGTATGCATATTCGATTTTCGCTCTTACTTTTAGAGGAAGCGGTAACTTTGTTCTATAATTATAATTTTTTAGTATACTCATACTGGAGCTCGGATCTTGGGCGACGGACTAGATATCATTGATAGTTCAAGTAGTTCAGAAAGCGAAAGTGAAACGCCATCTCGTATCGATTTGTTAATTAAATCAGGACCGCCTCTGAGGAAACCACCTTGCAGAAAACAGCTAGATTTTTTAAGAAAACTAGATTTGGCTACTCACAAAGACAAGAACAGTAAATTTTGATTTTTTTTATAGTGTTAACTTTGATACAATGTTTTTAAAATATTTTGTAGATCTGGAAGTAGAGAAGATTCAAAGAAGACAACATTATTATAGCCCTCTTACGGTACAAATCCATACGAGCTCTGCAAGAATAAGTCATTTGGATGTTCCTGTCCCATTTGAGTCTCCAACAACTTTAAATCACGAATACGATTTTAAATTTAAAAAAAACTTTCTGAATGTGCTTGGATTGGGATGGGTACCTACCAACAACAGAAGAGGTAATGTTTTCTGAAATTTAAAACAAAAATGTACTCAATAGAAATTGGACAAAAATTAGTCATACAGTACTAAGTAAGTTCTTGTGTTCTTAGAAATGGAAAAGGCTTGGCAAAAAGTCTTATGCGACCGCCTAAAAAGACGTTGTGACTCTTCTTTGACAAAGTACTACCTAAAATCAGAGCAAAATAAACTTCACACGAATGAACAACCCAAAGAACCTGATAAAATTTTGCCTAAAGTTGAAGACACCTACACTAAGTGCGACAGAGACGTTTTTAAAATTCCTTTGACGCTCCAATGGAAGAAAAACGACTCTAAAACTGAAAAACATAATCGTGGTCAGGAAATTGATCAAGAAAATCTCGACGATGATTCTGAACATGGAAAATGGCCAGGTATAATGGAAATCATCGAAATGTACTATAAATATAGTAAAGGTAAGAATTCATAATATCTTGAGCTGAATCTGACAAAATCTGAGAAACAAACACTCCACTGTCTCGGAAAAAAGTTCCACGAAACATAATTAGACCCAAAGCACACGAGACGGTTTATGGGCGTCTGTGTCGGCTCGTTAAGGGGACCTCAATGTTAAAAAAAACACGGTATCTCGTCGACATCGGCCGCCGAGCGTAACGTTACTACTAGACAGTGAAAGCAAGGCACAATACGTATACATATCTCTCGACACGTAACGCAGAAACCTATGTTACGTCTGCCATTGCGTTGTCGTGTAAACAAGAGTTAAAGCAAGTATTTTGACGTACGTAACGCAAATGTTACATTTGTAATTCTAAATTATTTTGTGAAACAATTTATTTACTTCTAAAACTGAAAATGGATATCTATATATTATTCCTCGCTAAACATTTCCACGTTAAACTTATAAAAGTTGGAAAAATTAAGACAATTATAAATGGAAATTATTTTATTACAGAAAGTAGCTCTTACAACTTAAATGCTCTTAGCAATAAAACAATATTGGAAAACAGACACAGTTTTATGATTATTTATTAGATTCCATCTTTAAGAATCCTCATATGGATTTTGGCTAAGAACTAGCATTTAATTAAATAGATTCCAAAATGAGTTTATTATGATGCTTAATATTTTCATCCTAATTTATTGTAATAAAATAGGCCCAGTTCTGTTACACTGGCCCCAAAATTTATGAAATAACGTAAATTACTAGCCAGTTGTGGAAACGAGTTGTTTGTGAATTTGTACATTTGGCATCATTCGGGTGAAAATCGAAACTCCTTCGGCTCGATACGTTTGCGTTTTGTACCTACGTAAAGATACGTATCACGTATCCTTAAACGCAAGTGAATTTCTCACTGCGCAAGCGTACATGTCAAACGATACGTTTACGTCTACGTCTTTGGCCGTGCTTTAACTAGAGAACTACGGCATACGGTCGAGTCGGCCTACAAACACGTAAACGTTTACGTATGCATGCGCATTTCTTATATTTTCTATTTTTTATACACGTAAAAGATTCTTTACGTCTGCGTATACGTGCCAGGAGCGGCCGACTCGACCGCATGCCGTTGTTCTCTACTGTCTACTATCAAAGTTGCCGACGCGCGACATCTATAAACCGTCTCGTGCGTTTTGGCTCTGAGTTAATTCGTGTGCTGCTGCAATGTCTTTCCAAATTTATACTCTTCCTATAAAACCAATATTAAAGTAAACAAGAAATAATACAAACCAGACATGTACAAACGCAATGGACTAGCAAACATTTAAATTTGTCATGAAAAAAGTAAAATAAAACACCCATGAAAAGATATTATTGCTCTGTCGTCCCTTATCCAATAAGATAGATTGCTCTGTCGTCCCTTATCCAATACTAAAATTATTAAATTTCACTGTTCCATATATTTTTTTCAGAAAGGGTTCAAGAAATCAACCAATTGAAACAGCGAAAGTATCTTACAAAAGACTTTTTGAGCAAGCAGCAACACGAACTGCGCTTGCTCGAGTCCAGACAAAAAGAGCTGCTCAGGCTACAGCAGCACAACAAACAAAAAACCAAAACGCTGGAACTGACCATCGATAAACTAACCAATATCATCAACGCTATTCGGTAGCATTTATACATAGACAGGCCTACTACTACGGAGTGGAAAAAAGGAACTAGTCAAACAAACGGTATTATCACAAGGTTGGCGGGATATACAGGTCCTACAATGGATATTTTCCATTTTTGTTAAAAAATTATATTATTTAAAATTGCTTTTTTGGATGAAGTCTCTTAAACATATTTTAAAAATCCCGCATTAACAACTACAGATGTTCTAAGTACTAAAGTTATACATTGTATTGAACAGTAGTTCAAATGTCCTAAAGACATTGCATCACAGAATTGCGTAGCTAAAGGCTCTAGATATTATAGAATACCACAATTGACTCAATTTTGGTTGCATTTAGAGGTGAGAAATTCAAAAATAAAGGCATATATTTTTATAAACCACAACCAAAATACACTTGGCAATGCTGATGAATTACAAGTGACAAATAAAAATCATAAAAAGGTCTATTAAACATAATAGCGCGCTCTGACGACTCGTGTATTATGTATTTGACAAACATTTGCTATTGGTAAACAGGGTGTTGTACACATCTATACAGAATTAGTTAAGTTATCTATCGCCGGACCCTGTATATCAAGAGTCCGCCTTAATATATTAAAATAACCACTTTTTTATCTTTCTTTCACAATCTCACTGTCTTCTTGTTGATATTAAAAAAATATCAAGCCGGTATAGTGGCCCAAATGATAGCGAAGTTTGCCGCTTATCTAGTAAACACTAGGAAAATGAATATGGTTGAATTTCCCCAGTAGCTTAGGGCACACAGGCATAATAGTTAACGTCTCCTTATTGCTACCAGGGCTAATCTGGACGGGGCCTACTTTATTTACGCGGAATCCTGTCCTCGGCCATATCATGGTCAATGGCCTACCGACTTGGGCGTGAAACTTTTACCGACGGAAAACATTGCTTTTGACGATAAGTTTATAATCTGTCTAATCTGTGATATCACCAGGCATCCGCGATTTTGACTCCATAGAAGACGAACCAATTGCGGTACTCTATATATTCCCTATATTACAGAGTCTTTATGCTTAAATACAGAAGCGACACGGGCAATTTTTTTTGGAATATATTTTAAGTGAGTTCATTTGTGATATATTTAAGCTATAATTTAATGACGGTGGGTGTCAAATTTTGTTTAATAACTATGAGCAGCTGTAACATAAAAAAGCTAGTTTTTTAAGTGTAAAAACCATTTCAAGTTAACAAAAAACTACTGTTTTGAATTAGTAAAGACCCATTAAAACTGTGTTTTCTGTTAATAACCATTGTAAAACTTTAATTTATTTCCTTATATTTCTAAAATGAATGTAGAAATAATTGCAGAAGTTTATATTGAAGGGAAGAAAAATACCTATCGTTCGTCTTTCAGTTTATATTATTTATATTTTATATTATAATGCAAAAACTCTCAAAAAGGACAAACTTTAATGCTCATCACTTGTTAATGTGTCCTCTTTTATCCCCTGTAATCAATTTCATTTTATATTGTATTTTTTTTTGAAATTTGTATTCACTAAATTTAGTATAAAATATGACGGTTCAGTAAAATATGTCCCCGTATTTAAAATTATTCTTTTAATAAAATCTTAGATGTTTTTAGAGTTCTAGTGAGTTTAAAAACTGTCAAAATAAACTACTTGGGACACATTTCAAAGGAGCTGGCGCTGCTTACTGTTGCTTCTGTATAACTAAGATATTCTTTGATACATTGTATTGAACAATAATATGTTCTAAAGACCATTATGGTGACGTCGCGTTCCCTAGCAACGGACAATCGTCGCAAAAAAATACTTTGTAGTTGGATTTTAGATGACGTCAGCAAAATAGAATTCTATTTACTATGATCTCAGCCTAGGTTATGGAAAATCGTCTATCACGATTCCAAGCGATTTTAACCGCAACGTGTTACCTAGTTCCTTTTTTGCCCGAAACTGAGCATTTATTTGAATTTTTGTAAGAATTTTTATTTAACAAAATGGGAGTGAGTATGTTCAACAGTATGGTAAGGAGTTACAGTTCAAATTTGCAAAAATAAACCATGAAGTTATCATATTAATAAGAGATAAACAAGTAAATTATTTAGTTTTAGTTAGGATTTCAAATTGTCTTAAATTTAGTTAGGCGTAACAAATTGAAAAAATTACCCACAAAAGTAGTTTTTCGTTTTAAATGTAATTAAATTAAGTTATTTTTTTTTGTAATACTACAAAAATTGCATAAACATACGTGCTGTGATGAAAAGAGTAAAAAATCAACAAAAAAATGTATGCGTAAAAAATGTTTTATATTTTTCATTTGATTTAGTATTATGTTACTTGAAAAAAATAAGGATCGAGAAAAAGTTGGAATTTGTACGATTCAAACCGAATTTAATGTTAAATTCTTTTTGTATTTGTTTATGTTAATTTACTACGGGTGTTTTATTTTAAGGTAGGTGAGAGAGAGAGAGAGAGCGAGAGAGTGGTGTTCACTGATTCTGTGATAAATACAATTTTAGTAATCTTGACGTAAACACTGTTTCTAGCATGACAAACCTAAAATGTACATAACAAATAATATAGATGGTTTTATTTAATATTTCCCACAATACCAATTCCCAATTTACAATATATTCCAGCCCAAAATAATGCCAAACGAAGAATATGTGACAGTTGTATCTCAGTTTTAATTGAAGATTTTATATTTTTAGGATGCCTGTAAAAATAATATTCTCTCGCTGACCAAACAATATTTAAAATTAATATGACAGAAAGCAATCATAAAAAGGGTGATTATCATAGATAAGTAACTGTGGTTATTCAAGAACAGTCAATCTTGATTATTCGTAGATAAATAGAATTAATCCATCTAGTTACAGATAGATGGCAAATACATTTAAAAGACTTCGGCTGTAGCCCATAGAATAAGTAACTAGCCATCACAGATAACAGCCAGTCATTGCCTAAAAATCGATGCGTCGATTCCAAGCTCTGCTTTCCAGTGAAAATTATTTTTATCTCACTTTCTGATGCGACTATACTGTTTACTTGCCAAGGATTTAAATAATGTTTGTGCTGCCGTACTTGTGAAATGGACACGTCGTGTGAGCGCTACACTTGCCAATGTTGTTTACAAAGTGAGGATTGGTAGGGATACTTGCCAAGCAGACGAGTGGTGAGAATGCGCCATAATATAGTTTGCTATATTATAGTAGGCTTATCGTCTATAGCCTAATCTAGTTTATAGCGACATCGAATCGTTGTCTCCAGCCTCTATGCGAAGTTGCGAAGGTCACTCCACTTCTGATTTGAGACAGACAAAAAATTATGGTGTGTAACTAATACACCACTAAAAATGATTATCCATAGACTTAAAATAAAATATAGACTGAGCATCTCATTCATAAATAGCTGGAACATGCGGTCAGACACTGTCTTGTTATTGTTGTGTTATTGTTTTAGGTTATAACGAGTGCGACACGAGCGATAGATAGGTTGTCTCTGTCGTAACGGTCGTTCCCTGACGACTCTGGGGTGCAACTTTGTTCATGTTTCAAAGCGATAGTAAAGTAATTTGTAGCTTGAGGCACTATGTTCAGTAGCAACATCGATTCGTAGCGATATTCTGATTTCTCGCTTTGTGGCGAGGCGACTGCCTAGACATAGCCTAGACCGTGTCGCACACGTGTGCAAGAGTGTGATAGTGATATCATATTTCGCAGCATTTGAGCGACAATAGTTTTGCAATGAACATAGTACCGATCTGGCTTTGACATCGCTTCTAAACGATCGGTTGCTAACTTGAACAAAGTTGCACCCCTGCCGAGAAACACAACACTGTCTTTCGTTTCTCAAGTACACCTGAACTCTCCGTATCATAGCCGGGTAATTTTTTTATTTTAATGAAGCTATAATTAAATTAAAAATATATCTTATTTAAACTTTTTTATATTTTATTAAGATTTAGGACAGGTTTTTTAAATAAAAGTTTAGAAAAAACGTCTTAGAGTCCGAAAAGGATAAACATAATAAAATACACGTTATAGAAGAAATTTTATAATCGAAATTACGTAATTTTTGAAATTAATAATAAATTATTAATTTTAGTCAAACATTTACAACCCCTAATATTAATCAAAACCGGATCTATTCCACAGATATAATAGAATCGGCGACAGGGAGAGAAAAAAAAATGATTGTTGTAATTTTTTTTCTGGTTAAGTGATGTCTTATTATGTAAATTAGAGAAAACATAAATCTGTTCCATTAAAGCAAGGAAGGTGATAGGAAGTGGATAAAATAAAAACTACATTTATTTAACTCGGTACTGTCTTTATTATACCGGGTGCGTCTCAAAAGTGGCTCATCCCCATAATTTTTTTATATTTTCAAATAAAAAAACAAGATTTAGTATGTTAGTATATGAAATAAATTAGGATTGATTGACGCATTCAATTGTTTTTGGTCACTTCCTGTGTCACCGGAAATGACTATAACTTTTAATTTTTAAACGGCACCCTCGGTATATTTCTACTTTATTCGATAGAAAATGACACTCTGAATAGAATGAAATATCATATGTCAACTTTTGACATTTTCGCATATGGTTTAATTGTAATTGTAACACGCGGTTCATAACGACAATTTGACTCGAAATACCAAGTGTGTGGTATCAATATATTCATAAAAAAATGCTTTTTCCAAATATGCTAATGAGTCACCCTTGTTCCATTTGAAAAATTGACATATGTATGATTAAAAATACGATTTGTACATCTTTTAACCGGCCTAGACAAGACACTAAACCTATTAGACGATCAAAACTATTTTTCCAAGGCTCCTTGATTAAAACTTAGTGGATTGAAAAAACTGGATTGAAATTTAAAATAGGATATGTTTTTAAGCGACAATGTCAAAAGTTGACATATGATATGTCATTCTATTCAGAGTGTCATTTTTTATCGAATAAAGTAGCAATATACCGAGGGTGCCTTTAAAAATCAAAAGATGTAATCATTTCGGTGAAACAGGAAGAGACCAAAAACAATTGAATACGTCAATAAATCCTAATTTATGTCATATACCTACTAACATACAAATCTGTTTTTTTTTTATCTGAAAAAATAAAAAAGTTATAGGGGTGAGCCACTTTTGAGACGACCCGGTATATTAAAAAATATTGTTTCACAATGTAATATAATTTTAAAATTCTTGTATGTTATTTAAGATTCTGAAGATAATTTTAGAATAAACCGGAATATATTTTTAATAAAAACATTATTAATTATTAACAGGGTTATAATTATGATTTTGTTACAGTGTAAGTAAGTAAATAATGTAATGTAAGAGAGAAAAAATTCAGATTTTACATTTTACTAAAATATTATCTAAATAAGCGCCTTTCTACAACAACGCCACTGACTCCTAATGGGTAAATTGAGAGTTGCCTACCGGTCAAAAGTCGTTTCAGGACATAAATGGATTATTTATGTCAAATTTCTTGCAAATTTGGCACTGGCGAACCATATTTTATAGTTCTTGAACAGAAAAAGTCAATAAAATAAACACTTAAGGACTACAAGCTAAGAAAATGCGTTAATACAGCCGGGGAGATAACGGCAACAAAGCTTTACCGCACACGTGCGACACGTACTACAAGGTAATAAATGAATGAATAAGCTCCCTCGCCTCTAATCGGTGTTGTCATATTGTAAAGAACTTATCCTTATTAAACAGTATCCGACTTATAATTTAGTAGTATAGTATAGACTATTTAATACATCTATGGAATATTAAAACCTACTTTATTAAACTGTAGTATTAATATCTCAATATATGTGTATAACAAGAAAAAAAATATTGATAATATTAAAGACGTGACAACATAGGCTGGATGAGGAAGGCTCGGTCGACTGTACCCAGAAGTAAACATGTGTACAAAAAAGGTTGTTTGTCCGCGTTGAGATGTAAATAGTGTAGTCTATATTTTATTTTAAGTCTATGTGATTATCACATAATTGCAAAAAATAATTAAACAAGCCATGCATTTTTTGCTTTTCGCTTGGGTTTTATTTTGGGATAATTATTGTTTCGAATTCTCTTTTATGGTACCCGAACTATTTTAATTAGTAATTCAGAGTAATTGAAGGCGTCTTATTTTTCAGTTAATATATTTTTTAGAAATATGCGATAATTTACAGTTATTGGTTGTTGCGGTTTTTAGTAGTATTTTATTATAAAGCATAATTAAATCAAAAGTTATATATCAAAAAAAGGCATTCTATTAAAAATAATAATAGGCATCTTTAGCAAACAGGCATAATTTTTTTGAATAGAATGAATAAATTCTTTCCAAAATATTAGAAAAACACTCATAGTCGGTAAATGTTCTTAAAAGATTTAATAAAGATGTATTGTGGATGGTACATTACAAATAATTAAAAATATTACATTTTGTCATATATGATTATTGAGCCACATCTTAAAAGTGTTATAAAAGTTTCCTAAGTGTTACACAGCTTCCGTATTTTCAATTAAGAATTAATGCAAACAAATCTGAAATGTCTATGTAATAGGCACAGTCAAGTAAACAAAATCTATTATTAAATATTCATGTTAACTTCATTTGTAAACAAAAAAAAATGAAAAGTAAATTAAAAAACTAAACACAAGCTTGCCTAAGAAACAAAATCATATTTAACATAAGTTCAGTCTATAAGATCCTTAACTATATACAGATACTTGAAAAAACTAAGTCATATTTCTTTGCTGAACTATATGCTGATATCTTTATACTGAAAAAAGTCATTAGCCAAACAATCAATGACTGAAGCTGAAATATGAATATTTTAAAAGCAATCGCTTCTTGTTAACATATCACAACAGTCAGTGTAGAGTCTGTCGATTACCAATTTAACAATCCAAAAAGTTAGCTGCCATAAGGAGTTCCAAAGCGATTTCTGGTGCAATGGGAAACTCTGGAATTTCTGTTGAACTATTTGTGTATCTTACTTTATAAGTGAAATACATGCAAACCTTTTGAAGAACATGAGATCTAAAATATACATGGCAAATATATGCATTAAAGGATTTGTGATAATGATTCTTACGGTATTTCTCGGAAATTCACTTCATTTGCTTCATTCTCTGCAAACTGTCCTGGACCGCTCAACATAGCCTTGATAGTACCAGACGTTAAAGCGTGCTCTCGTTTAACAATGAATTCATGACCATCTGATGAAATTAATTTCACGTACATTGCATCTGGACCCTCACAGCCTCCATAAACCCTTTCTTGAGCTTTTTCTTCCATGATGTCACCCATTTTGATCTAACAACTTTATATTTATAAAAGAAGCCAAAGGAACATAAAATTGATACCAAATATTTTATAAGAGACTTACTTTCTGCAGTTTTTGCTAAAATTTACAATTTACTAAAAACAAAAATACGTGACTAGTGAGTTCTCAAAATGTCATTCAAGTGGATGACACTTCTTATGGGAGAACTGGCAATGGTTGAAAACTTGACTACAAGCGATTTTCTAGGAATCTTCCTTACCGATAAATTATTGACAAGAGTGACAGATAAAGCCTTGACTATCCAGTGCCTTCTGTTAAAAGATCAGCCTACGGGCGGACTTTTGTTTACTTCATCAGCTGTACATACTTAGATATTGGGTTAGATTCCGTTTCATATTTTGTCGGTTGATTTTTGGTTTTAACTCTATGATTTATGGTATTATTTATTATTGTAGTGCAAAAAACTAATTATTTTGGTGTTTAAGTGACATAAACTACTACCAGATATATGGTCACTCTCGGTTTCGCATAAAAAAATAGAAAAATTAAAAAATTACACGTTGTGTAAGTGATTTAACCTAAAAGTGCCCATACATTTTTTACTCATCGTGATTTTTGTGTGTGTATTTTAAGACTCTAACAATTCATCAATAAAGCTTAAGTGGAGTGTGTTTTTGGTGCTATGCCTCATCTTTGTTGTGTTCCTGGTGGAAAGGATAGTTATACTAGGCAGCCTAAAGTGTCTGGAAGAGCAAGAAAAGTGGGTACGAGTTATAAATCAAGAGAATTCTATTGAAAATATCTTTAGTAAATTTAAAAATAATATTCTCTCATGATGGTATTAATGAAAACTGGACAATTATGTTTATTTTATTCATATTGTGGAATCTCTACTCCAAGTGTTGTTGGTTCAGCTTCGATAGATTCAAACACGTAAGTAGGTATTATGATCTAGGGAAAAATAAAGAATAAGTATATTAAAGATCATGAAAAAGATTATTATTTTGAGTTCAAATTTTAAAAAAGATTTTTGTAAAGACAAGACTGATACAGTTTAAAAGAAGAATGTGTTTTTGTTTGATAATATATAATGTATGTCAAGCATAACATATATTTGTGCAGTAATTTTTAATGAATAGAGTTGATTATTTATAATACCAAATTAATATCAAATATTTAAGTGATGGCTGAATACAATATGAATAAAATAACAATAAAATTGGTATATTTGCATAATACAAAATTAAGTTTTAAGAATAAAGGTGTTACTAAAAATACCAAGAAATTAATATTTCTTTGTTTTAATTGGTCTAATGTTATTTACATTTTATGTAAGAATTATACCGTATCATCGAAAAATCGGCGTCTAGTTGGCTTGGACATGAACATCGATGACATTCCCTAAATAACTGTACACATAAAATAATTAACTAGAATTTTACAATCTTGGAAAATTTGATATTCTTGAACCTTGTTTCTAAATATTCTAAATTTTTTGATTTTCTTGGGATTTAGGTTCGGGAAAAACGATGATTAAGTTTTCATTTGGTTTTTCATTATTTTTATTTGGTTTAAAAAAACGTTTCGGCTATATATTTGATAAGTTTATATTAGTTTATTAATTGCTGTAATTATAATAATTTAATATTTGATAAGTTTATATTAGTTTATTAATTGCAGTAAACATTATGAGTGTGAATTATATTGTATATGTAATTTTTTGGATTATATTCGACACTATTTTTTCATATGACACAACACTGATGAAGGCTATAGTTAGCCGAAACGTTTTCTTAAACCAAATAAAAATAATGAAAACCCAAATGAAAACTTAAATCGGCGTTTTTCCCGAACCTAAAATCCCAAGAAAATAAAAAGTTTTAGAATAATTTTACATATAAAATGCCAACGATCTTCATTTCATAGCCATCGCTGACGCCTTTTTTTAGATAACATTGTATTATTTGTAAATATAATTTTTCGAACATTGATACTTGCAAAATATACATAAAAATTTTAGAATGCATATAATAATACTCACTATTAATAGATATTGAATGTTTTTTGTTAAATTAGATCGATTTTCAAACCCCAAAATTTAAAATATATTTACATTTTACCCATTATCTTATGTACCTATACATTACTTGTACATTGTAAAACATTTGCTGCATTTGTATGGTTCATAGTTTATTTGCCAAAGTATTTATTACTATAAATAGGTATATATGTTGTAGTTATTAACTGTATATTATGTATATTTCATGTAAACTATATCATTTTTAAAATACAAACCAAAAATCTGAGGAATAATTATGTTTTCCATGTATTCTACAAAATATTTATTAATCCGTTATATCTAACTAGCGTGACGTCATAAATCTCGCCCGGAGGCTGATCTTTTAATAGAAGGCACTGGACTATCTTTCAGTATTCCAGTTCATCTCTATTTCTTTCTAAAGTATGCGTTGAAAGGAGACAAAAACAATTTTTGGTGACCCATAATTTGTTATTCGAACACCACTTTTCTCCTTGTCGGGTCGTTGACGTTGACTTGTCGCTAGAGACACAGAATATCTAGCTACGCAACAGAAAAATACTCGAAATGAAAGAACTAAAATTGCACAAATAAAATACTAGATGGCGCGACAATATCATAATCAGAATATAATTGGAAATTTTCAACTTTCGGTTTTGGATCGACGTAGATCGACGGCACGTCGACGGCCACAAAACACATACACAAGAAGAAGTGCGAGCGCCTTGCTAAATATTGGAAAGTGAAATTGACGTTTAAAATTGACACTGTTGACAAGTCTACTGCTACTAGCGCCCCCAATTTCGCTTGTAGGAACTACGGACTAAATTGTCACGCATGGCGGGAAGTTTAAAAAAATAAAATTTTTTATTTCTTCATTTATTTTTAATTATGACATACACAAAAACACAAAAAATACACCATTTTTTAAAAATATGTTTAATATCAATATCAAATATACAACAGAAATTAATTTCACCACAATAAATTAATAAAATTAAAAAATAATGTTACAAGTAGATCAAGAGACAAAATTAATTATAACAAAACTGAAAAAAAATGGCGTCATAGATGGCTTAGAAATAAAAGATATATCATAATTTTGAAAGTAAAATTATATGGGATATGTCATCATTTTTAAGCCATCTGGACGATTATTTCAAACATACAAGCTGAGTTCGTTCATAGTGCTCTGAGAAATCTAGATAAACAAAGAATAATAAATTAAAAGTATTCCAGGGGAAAAGAGAGGAAAAACCTGTATCGTCTCTGATATCTGTCAGGATATTGTTGAAAGTGTCACCTTTTTGCTTGAAGTTTTCAGGTCGATCAAAAAGATGACATTTACAACAATACTTTGCTGTAATTTTCACAAATATCAGAGAGAGTACATACAGGTATTGCCTCTCTTTCCCTCTGGGATGCTTTATATCTGTTGTTCATTGTTTATCTATATTTCTCAGAGCATAAAGCCGGAGTCTCATGCATCCGAAATCCGATGACACGACGATCCGACGGTGCTCCTATTGGTCGAAATATTTTGACACCAATTTTTATCCGATATTTTTAACTAATTGTCCGACGTCGTATTCCTAGACGTAGTTAAATTTTGTTTAACTTTTGTACGATATTGTGTGTTTTTTAACCTCACTTTTTTTGAAAACATTGGTTTTTAAAATCAAGTTTAGTGGGAAGTGGGCAATTTCGGGATATTTGGCGAGGAAGTTATTTTTATAAGTGTTTCTCCAATAAAACATGACATGAATCTCTATTCAATGCAGCAGAAAAATGGCAAAACTGTCAAATTTCGGAACGAACTTTCGGATGTATGTGACAGGCTTGTTTTATTTCACACGATAACTTCAAATTTCGGATGTCGTACCATCGGATTTCGGATGCATGAGACTCCGGCTTAATGCCGAACACGACTACAGTATATAATAATTTCAATATCCGAAGTGGAAAGAAAAAAGATCACCTTTCTGTTTTGTACTATGGTCCCTTTCTTCCGATGGCTCATCTCGTTGATATTTAGGAAGGATAAATAGGAAGGAAAATATAAAATTCAAGTTGATTTGATGATCCTTTTCTGTCACCTAAAATCAGGAGAACGACAATGAGCATGTTAAGATGAAAAAAAAAATTATCAACACTTACCTACACGTTAGTCCGAGGAGTTTTATTAAAAACCTATATATTTGCCTACATAATTTATGTATTAAATTTGCAAAGCAAAATGCAGCCAGCGTTGTTACAAGGGCAAAAATTTTTGTACTATAAATGGTGTCGAAATTGTACTTTTTTAAGTGGGATTGTACATTTTTGGTGCAAAAATGTGGGGTCATGTGATCTCTCTATTTACCCCATTTTTACCAAGTTTTGGTACGTAGGGTGCATCCACACTATCCTAAAAACAGCGGAATGGCGTATTGGCTTAACGACCTTGAATCGATTTCCTGCAATTCTATTGGCTGAAATTTTTGCCAGGTGAATTTGACAGATAAGATTTCTGACAGATAAATTTTTCAGCCAATAGAATTGCTGGAAATCGATTCCAAGGTCGTTACGCCGATACACCGCCGCCGATCCGTTTTTTAGGATAATGTGGATGCACCACAGAAAATATACACCATATGCTGTCCTCCTTTCACGCAGTTGAGCAGCTCTGAACTGTTCAAGAACGCGATACTCTCCCTCCATTCAATTGAGTCATAAAGTTCAGAATTGGTTCCGCGCCATATGGAGGCACCAGGCTATCTCGCACAGCTCCTTTCAGAACCGTTCTGAGCAACCCAGGGCGTAAAGCTCTGGAACTTGAAATTCGCAAATGGAGGACAGCAATACAGAAGCTACAAAGAGCTTTGAATAGCATTGGTTAAATGGGAACTCACAATAGATCTCTAAGGTCGCAGTGATTAGCCCCCCTCCTACTCACCGCATGGATATCAAACTTACGTTTGACATCCGTGCGGCTTGAACAGCATTTCAAGTGATGTATAATTCTGGGCCTGGCTCCTAGCGACCTGCATTTCAAATCCACGCATCGCGTATCACCGTTCGCCTAAAAATTTGTACGTGGGTTTAAGTTTGGGTTAGTTTGGGCTTTGGTTTGGGTTTGAGAAGTAAGAATTGTACATTTTTTCTTGCAATTGTACCTATGTACTCCTTGATTATCAAATGTACTCAAAATAGTACAATTGTACCTATTGTAACAACACTGAATGCAGCGTGTAAACAAAAGAAATAAAATGGCGAGAAATCAACGTCAACGACCCGACAAGGAGAAAAGTGGTGTTCGAATAACAAATTATGGGTCACCAAAAATTGTTTTTGTCTCCTTTCAACGCACACTTTAGAAAGAAAAAGAGGTGAACTGGAATACTGAAAGAACGTCAAGGTTTTATCTGTCACTCTTGTCAATAATTTATCGGTAAGGAAGATTCCTAGAAAATCGCTTGTAGTCAAGTTTTCAACCATTTCCAGTTCTCCCATAAGAAGTGTCATCCACCTGTCGACGGCCTTAAAGCTCGGCTAAATATGCACAGTTGCCAGATTCAAACAGACTTTAATTGGCATCCCATTCTTTTTCTGGTGTATAATAATTTCTTTCTATTGTTCGTTTCTTGTCAGATACACTTATATTAATTATTCGTTTGGCTTTTAAAATAGCTTTAATTTTAAGTATATTATTAGAAAACAAATGCTCTCAAAATACATTTTTAATATACACTACTTTATTATGTTAACTAAGAAAATAACTTTAATTACCTTTAAAATTAATAATATACAGGGCGATTGATAGTGATATTTATTAATGCTGAAACGTTAGTAATAAAATATACGTTTAATAATAATGGAAATAATTTATTAAAATGCAGCACAAAAAATATTAATTGACTAAAAAAATACTATAATAACAATTTTTTTCTGTTTGCTACGTTATTTATATAGACCTAGGTAGATTTTCAAAAGTGACACAGGTACAATTAATAATATATTAGTTCGGCTAAAAGTTGCTGTCACGACATCGTACAATAAATTAAAATTCGGAAAATAAATTAAAATTATATTAATTAAACAAATCTTTATAAAGAAACACAAGTATATCAAATTTGGGCCCAATCGAACGCCAGGAAATGGTATCGTAATATGGTACTACATTGTGGTACCCCTTGATATGCTTCATGGTACCATAATATTGCAATGTCATCAAAAATACGCTAGTATAATCAAATATGAGCCCAATCGAACGTCAGGAAGTGATATCGTAATATGGTACTATATTAAGGTACCACTTTATATATGCATCATAGTAGATGCATCATAGTACCATCATATTACAATGTCACCGAAAATACTTACTATACCAAGTTAAGCCCAATCGAACGCCAGGAAATGGTATCGTATATGGTACTATTATGGTACCTCTTGATATGCTTCATGGTACCATAATATTGCAATGTCATCAAAAATATGCAAGTATATATCAAATATGAGCCCAAATGAACGTCAGGAAATGGTATCATAATATGGTACTATAGAAGGTACCAATTTATATGCTCCATGGTGCCATCATATTACGATGTTACCGAAAATACGTAGTATACAAAGCTTAAGCTCAATCGAACGCCAGGAAATGGTATCGTAATAAGGTACTACATTATGGTACCCCCTGATATGCTTCATGGTACCATAATATTGCAATGTCATCAAAAATACGCTAGTATAATGAAATATGAGCCCAATCGAACGTCAGGAAGTGGTATCGTAATATGGTACTATATTAAGGTACCACTTTATATGCATCATATTACCATCATATTACAATGTCACCGAAGACACTTACTATACAAAGTATAAGTCCAATCGCACGCCAGGAAATGGTATCGTATCTGGTACTATTATGGTGCCTCTTGATATGCTTCATGGTACCATAATATTACAATGTCACTGAAGATACGTAATATACCAAGTTTAAGCCCAATCGAACGCCATGTATCGTAATATGGTACTATATTACGGTATCACTTGATATGTTTCATGGTACCATAATATTGCAATGTCATGAAAAATACGCAAGTATATATCAAATACCGTATGATATCGAAAAAAACGGCATCCAGTTGGCTGAGAAAAGACGATCGATGACATTTCCCATATAAATTTACACATAAAATGATAGCGATTTTCATTTCATAGCCATCGCTAACGCCGTTTTTTTCCCGATCATACGGTATGAACACAATCGAACGTCAGGAAGTGGTGTCATAATAGTAGAACAATACTTATTATATTGTCGCCGAATTACAATCAAAATTCAGGATTCAGTTAGAATCAAACGTCAGGAAGTGATTTTAATTCAGCTCGTAAGATTTAACTCCAACTAACATGGCAAGTTAAATACTTAAACGTTTGAAAAAAAGAGCTCTAATCTATTTTAATATGTTTAAATGATGTAGCAAATTTGAAGGTAGGCTTTATCAGGAAGTATTACAATATAAATTACACAATGGCAACACTGCATAAAATTCTTTTAAATTTCGTTTGTAGAAAACTGTTTTCTTTTAAATTTATCGCCCTCTGTTATGTAGTAGCGAAACTACCGCATCAAAATATCTGATTTGGAGACAGGCTTTGAAAGCCTGTCTCCTTTTGAGACCTACGATTTTATACATGTAACGAGGCTTCTGTTGCGTAGCTAGATATTCTGTGCTAGAGATGAGCGATATCGTGATTTTTAAATCACACCGATATTTGTTACTGTGATTTTCTAATATCAGTGATCGATAAAGGTGTGGATCCGGTGGCTGACCTTGAAGCCCATATTTGCTGCATTTGATCATCGATACTACGCAAGCGCACATCGTCGATGTTGCCAAATTGCAGTTTATTTTCGAATTATTTGCTGTTGAAAAAATTTTTTTTGAGTGTTAATCAATAATAATACAAATTCTATAATTAATTTTATAATTTCAGATTTATCTGGATATCCAAAATTAAGGTAAGCAGGATAATGAAAATTGTGAAATGAAAGTATTATGAATATATAAAGTTGTAATAATAACAGATGAGATATGGAAGTGGTTGAATAATAATAACATTTATTTATATATTTACATTAAAATTAAAAATTATCATTTACGAATTTTTTCTTAATGGGTTTAAACTTATTAGAATTGTTTTATTTCTTTCAAGTTATTTAATTTCTAGTTATTTACAGACAGGCAACAATAGTTTTGATTATTTGTATTGATGTTTTGAAATACTACCATGACGAGTCTTATAGAACAATACACGTCAATGGGAGATAGAGGTAACATATTTTACCTATAATGTTACTAATATAATATACTTTGATTGTAATGTTTGTATCATAATTTCTTAAAAATATCAAGTTAGTGGATTAATAGCAATTTTAGACATATATTTTATCGAAGAGTGTGTTGATAAGACTAAAATAAGCTTTTTGTTTTATCTTTTTCTCTTTAGAAGGGAGATGGTTTGTGTCGTAGAATACATTACAGTATTTAATATCGTGTACTTTGATATTATTTTCTTAATTTACTGTAATTTCGTTTCCTATAATGCCAAATCTTGACAATATGGTGAAGGTTGAGTTTTAATCTTATTAGTTTTATTATATTAATTATATTATTATTCTAAATAATATCTACTGATATTTAATATAAAAAATAGTTGTTCACATGCATCTATTTTTCTTTTGTAATTAATACTATCTAAATAACAAGACATCTTATATAATAGATCCATTAACATTTTAGTTTATCAATTATCAATCCACTATACGATATACAATACGTATAATATCTTTTAATTATATCTAACTTTTAATTAGTGAATATTTAATAAACAAATTTTTTATAGTGTTTGTTATTTATAATAATTTATTAGTTTATTATTAAAAAATATTTTATCTTTGCCTCTAACCACCTACTTCTATATCTCTGGCTTTTACTTTACTATCATCAATGAATCTCAAGGTTAAATTCTGTTTTGATGCTCTTCGGCTGCACAGAATATACTAACGAAAAAGAAGCCCAAGTTCCTTGTAATAAATCGGTTCCATTTTCGTAACACCATCTCTCGACATAGCTGACATTATAGGTTAGCGAAAGGGGTGCGGGGCCGGGGGGAATTGTAAAATACACTTCTTTATTTTAATTATTTTTATTCGCTATTTGCAATTTTATTTTTAAAACATATTATGTGAAACAATCACATAATATGTCTTAAAAATAAAATTACAAACGGAAACAAAAGGAATTAAATAATCTGAAAATCTACAAAGTTTATTGATAAAAAAGTTAGGCTATGCAAATTGATAAGTATGTGGCCGTTGCGAGTAGCAAATTAGGCACACTAAATAATTAAGTCATTTAATTAACTCGATCAATTGTTACAACTAAATAACTATTACAAAACATTAGAATTCGGTTTTTTTGGCGCGAAACGTGAATGTTGAAGGTCGAATGTCTATCCACAGAATAATCCTTCTTCTTCCCCGATTGACAGATATCAGCTGGGTGGCGATTCAAGGTTGCTACTAGTGTTGGGCATAATCGATTCATTTTAATAATCGATAGAATCGAAAAAATCGGATATAATAATCGAATGATCATTCATATAAACGATTATGGATCAGGGATGTAAAAATTAGACTTTGACTATTTGTAGATCACGGTCAGAGAAATAGAAGGGATAGAGAATGAGCGTCAAGCGTCAACATGCGCAGAAGGTCTAATCAAGTTGGGCGCCATATTCCAGGTCTTCGTGTCATTTTGTATATAGGTGGTAATCTATAAGTAAACAAATATCAATTTGCTGTTTTCAACCATACGGGGGGCAATTTAAATTTAGTGAAATTCTATCATTTATTATGGTTAGTAACATTAATGATTTATTTAATTATCAGTTTCAAAACTGCGTACAATATTGGTATATAATACACTAAATATACGAATATTCTGACAAAAGACGCTACGGACAGATGACCTTTTCGTCGTTAAACACTCGAAATGATATTAAATAAGTATTTACAATATTTCATGTTTACTTGTACTGAATTACGTGTTTCAATTTAAAATTTTTGCACATTTGGTAAAAATTGTTCTAAACAACTTTTTGTTCAAGTTGTATATTCATAAAAAACATTTGGTTCATAATTATTTTTGATGATTACCTACCTTGTATTTTTAATATAAACCTAGAAAAGTTATTTTTAATATAAACCTTAGTTTTTGTTTTATTTTTTTTATTCGTCCCTTCAAATTGTGTTACATAACATGTCCTCTAACAAATATTTTCATAATACATAAACATCATTGATTTTATTAAGTGTATTATTATTAGTATTTATCCTGGTTTTTGTCGACAATAAAAACTCAATCTTGTAATAGAACATCAATTTTATATTACGTAAAATTATTTTGATACAAATTCAATTTGTCAAAATTCAAGTCATTAATATATTGATAAACAACCCAAATTATTCCTAAATATTTTATTATAAAAAAAAACTGTTACCGGTAAGTTTGTAAAACACATTATGGTTTGTCGTAATACTAGAAAAAATCATTTATTTTTTGTACAAAAAGCTTGTCGATCCTTATTTGTCCATAACAAAATTCTGTATGTACAACATACATATACCTAATTTATTATTAAGAAAATTAGATTATATGATCTCAGAATTTTAAGAAAATTTTTTTAAGATAAAATAGTTTCTTCTCAACTGTAATATTGTCAGCTTTGGCCTGTATTTTATCTATTTAAAACATGGGATTGACAATCCCCTTACTAAAATACATACTGGAAGGTACCGATTAAGTTTCATTGCATCAAATACCTTTGCTATAAATCCTGGCTCACAATTTAAGGCCATAGCAAAATGCTTTTGAACTTCATCATAGATTTTACAAGAATAAAAGTGTAATATTGAAACAAAGTAACATTGTAAGCTTCATGACTAATAGTCTCATTTTTAACACTTTTTAAATATCATCTCGTTAACAATTATGAATATTATATGATTTTTTTCAGTGATTTGTGGCACAGATACAAATTAATATATGCCCCATAACAGTTTTTAAAGAAGAAACTTCTGCCTATAGATTTAATTTTCTTATTGGCATTATACCCTTTCTTCCTATATAAATCTTGCCATTTTTTCAGTCCAATGTTCCTTGTTTTTACAGTTGTAGGAATACTAAAAATGTTGACTATAGAACTTGATACTATGTTTGAAAAAGCCTTCATACCTGTAACTGTGCATAAATCTAATTGACTGAATTCTCCTCCTCTTGACACTCTGAACACTGCTGCTGCTAATGTTAGAAATATTTAGCACAAAACTACAACTACCTACAACAAACTTTACAATAAAAATGTTAAATTTTCGCTGTTCGATTAAAATACCCTATATTATGTTTTCTTTTCCTCCAAATAATCTCCTTGTCAAGTAAGGTATATTTCTGGTACACTTGAACTTGTGCTTTCATGGACACTATAAGAGTGTGCTGTTTTACAGAAGCACGAACATTGATTCCAAGTATCTTCTTCCTCCACACATAATAAAAACATCCTCTTTAAATGGCCACATCATACACTTATTTTTGACCATTCCCAATTACAATCACGATTTTTACAAATCGCCTTTAGGAAAACTAAAAATAAACAGTTTTGGATCATCTGTAAACACGATTATGTTGTATAAACTTACATGAAAACTAATCATTTTTCCCGGCGTATTAGCTTTCTTAGAATGACTATGACAATATACAACAAGCCTTTTTGAATTAGTGTTTAGAATAATTGAGATAATAATAAATTTTAACTAGATAACAATACAAACGAAAAAAAAACAAAACAAACAGATGTCAATTAAAGAGGGGAAGTGACAGCGAGACCTGGAAGATGTCTGCCATCTTGCCGTCGACAAAAATTTGGATGCGCACTCGTCGAAGCTCATTCTCCCACTTCCATATCTCTGATCACGGTAGAAATAAACCTAACCTAACATAAAATATATATATATATATATATATATATATATATATATATATATATATATATATATATATACAAGGGTATAATGTATAATTAGCTAGAAAAGATTATTTTAAAGTTATGTTTTACCGAAACAACGAAATAAAGATTATTTTGTTTAAATTTTTAATTAATTGTTATATTATTATTTTTATTTGATATAATGTATTAAATAGTTTTGGAAATGCAAGACGAATCTGGTAAATAATTTGAATTATTTTTTTAAGCATTTTTTTCTTTGTTAGGCAAATTTTTATTACTGTAAACCATAAAGTAATTAAAATAAAAGAGTGTTTGAAAGGTTGTCTAACTTGGCCATAATGTTGCATAGTTCAGTTAGGGCTCCAAAGCGTCGCCACCTGCTACCTGTCACGTGTCATTACAAGAATGACAAGTGACATGACAGCAAATTATTTGTATTTTGCAATTTTTTACAATTTTGTTTTGAATTTTGGAATTTTGTTATTATTTTGTGTAGCATAAACTCTGTTTGTTTGTGTTGTGTTTGTGCGTACAGAAATTATGGACGAAGTTTTATTTCCCGAGGAACCAGAGACCTTATATTTCTCTATGATTTGAACTTTATATTTTGTGCTGTGTTTTGCCATCATCTTGTAATATTTTGTTCAGCCGATGATGTGATTTGAACACGATCCAGGAAAGGGTATCATGCAAAGCAAGTTCGATATGTAAAGACATTGCCCATCTCTGAACTCTGTGAACGTAAAACGAACTGACTATAAATTTAGGCCTTCATTTAATAGTGTTGAACATTTGCTACCTCAACTGAACTTCAACTGCTGACTGCTGAGTTTATAAATCCCACTTAAAGGTGAATTAATTTTTGATGATGTCTTATTTAAATCTTTATCTGTTATAATAGCATAGATTGCAAACCCTGCGATCTTATATGCTTTGTTAGTGGCGTTGTTAAATACGTTTTATAATACTATAGGTAAATCGAAGGGTAAACCGCTGGTGTATTTTGGTGGTGTACAAGATGTTGGCATTTTCGTGGCATTATTGGTATTAGTACTAAATTATTTGGCATTAGTGTACAGAAATTCATCAGGAGTTTACCCCTCGAAGTTAATTCAGCATATATGTTTTATATTATCAAATTTAATTTAGCATTTAACTGTAAGCATTTGAAAAGTGTACAATAGTTTATACTTTTCAAATATTCCGTTTTTAAAAATAAACTTTCTTTATATTTTTGCAGTTTTAATTTCGTAATATTTTTAAAAATACACAAAATTTTATATTCACATTTAAACAGCCCGCCTTTTTTGTGGTAGGCAATGCAGATACCTATTTTACCGATAAGGTCTGTCATATTTCGTTTAGTTCAGTTAGGGCTCAAGGGTGCGCTACAATCGATCCTCGTTAAACGTGTTGCCTACTTTTGACTATGGAAATGACAACTCTTTTATTTTATATTTCTCTATGCTGTAAACACAACTTCTGACAAGCAGCGTCCGTTTAGGTTTAACGCAGAAGTGTTTACAAAAAATAACTATTTTATTAGATTTTTCTTGCAGTGCAGTGGCGAAATACCCATAAAGGATTTTTTTTGGATAATTTGAATTATATTTATTTATGTTGTGCAAGAATAAAATATTAAATAAAAACAAACTAATTGTAATAGTAGTAATTTATTAACTACCAATTACTACAAATTTGTGTTCAAAAAAATTATTTGGTTTAAATTTTTAGCTGAAAGTCTATTTCGCCTGGAATTTGTAATTATGCCACTTTTTGAAAATATTCTTTCTGACGGCACTGATGTAGCCGGAGCGCAGAGATATTTTTTATGCATTTTGAATAATGCAGGAAACAGATTTTCGTTTGCTGACCAGAAAGCAAGTGGACTCGAAGAGCGTGGTGTATTTGCCATTGACAAATACTGTTTGACCATTAGTATGGCTTTTGCTGTCGGCGAAGTATTTCTTACATTGGTAGAGTCAGTGATCTTTTTGTCCAAATATTCCCACAACGTGTTATCAGAATCTGCATGATCAACCTCAGATTGGGATACTGTAGTCGGAGCTTCAAGTGAAGTTTCAGCAATAAGGCTTCCGAGTTCTTCTATTATCCATTTTTCAGCATTGTTAGCATTATCTTGTGATCCAAAAGCTTGTTTTTTATAACGGGGGTCTAAAAAAGTAGCTTTTGCTGATATTTTATCACGTTCATAACTGCCGAGCCGTCTTGAAATAATTGCAAGTAAATCAACTTTCAGCTTGTTACCAATATCTGTCAGGCAGTTCATTCTATTAAGAGAATATTGCAGTCCTCGTACAAGCGGTATTATTGATGATAGGGTGACATATTTTTCTCCAGACAAGGTTGTTGTCATCAAATCGAACGGTTTTAGTACACAAATGCAGTCCTCTAAAATAAGCCATTCCTCTGCATTGAGCATCTCAGGAGCCTTTGGTAGACTAGACATCACAGCAGTAATTGAAGCCTTAATGGCAATTAATCTATCCAGCATTATATATGTAGAGTTCCAGCGCGTTACTACATCTTGCTTCACTTTTAACTGAGGACTGTTCATTTGTTGCTGCATCGTTGACAGTTTTTCTACAGCAATTGCACTATGTTTAAAATGTCCCACAATATTCCTGCACTTTTGCAATATAACATTCAATTCATTATTTTGGATTAACCCGTCTTTCACTGTTAAGTTTAGAGTATGCGCCACACACGGATGATGATGCATATGTAAATGATCATTTATAGCAGATTTTATATTTGCACCATTGTCTGAGACTACAGTTACAACCTTCCTACTAATTTCCCATTTATTGAAAATCTCCATTAACTCGGAAGCTATATGTGATCCAGTTTGGCTTCCCTGTACTTCACTGGTCTGGAGGGCGCTGGTGTGTAACTCTGCATTTTCTATAAAATGAATAGTAATAGTAATGTAGTGATTTATAGTATCAGATGTCCAAAGGTCTGTTGTAACACCAACATGATCTACAGCTGACAACTTACTTTTCAATTTATGAATTTCAGTTTGATACAGCTCTGGAATTAATTTTGAAGTTAACATTTTGCGAGATGGAAGTGTATATAATGGATTTAACTTTTTAGTAAATTCTCGAAAACCTCTGTCTTCAACAATTTGCAACGGTTGATAATCAAAAACGATCATTTTAATAAGGGCAAGATTAAAATTTTTTATTTGTGATTGACTTAAAGTGTTAGATCTCGATGATCCAGCAAGACATAACTGTTTTGTGTGTCTTAATTGCGATGGTTTTTTTGTACTTTCAAAACTAGAGGCTGTTGACAAATTAGGGGTTTGTGGAGTATCCATTTCTCTGGAACCTGATGGAGTTAACAATTCATCCTCATCCTCATCGTCTTCCTGAATTGAAGCAGGCACCAGTAAGCAACTAGGATGCATTCGTTTTAAGTGCTCTTTAAGGTTCGTTGTATTTTTAAAATATTTGTATTCTTTTTTGCACAATGTACATTGAACAATTTTTTTGCTTTGTGTAAGAATAAAAAATGTCCACACAATAGATCGTTTCCCTCTTGTACTCATATTTGACACTCTTGGCTACCACACCACAACGTTATTTAATAAGAACATAAGAACTAATAACTAATAATTAATATTATTATTATATTATTTAGTACAGGTAGTTATTGGTTATTCTGTGAGTACAGGCTTTCGCAAGAAGGCATACTGCCCTTAAGGCCCTTAATATTCTAGTGCATTGTTGGTTGCATAAGATTTCGTCAAATAATCCAATTTCGTAGCCATAGAATAAATTATTTGTGAGAATCTAGTATCTAGTGGTTGTGTATTATACTTATTCTATAGGTCAGTAAATATGATTTCCTTTCCTATGATACCTTTGAATAAAAAAATGGATTTCACTAATATCTTATGTGTAAAAGTCTTTCTATGGCTAAAACTACAAAAATCTCGTTTGGAATCGATTCTCTCGCCTGCGATAATCGAATGATCGATTATTCAGCCATAATCGAAATATCTCGATTACATCATTCATAATCGCCCAACACTAGTTGCTACTCTCCTCCCGTGGAGCCAACCAATTTGTGGCGGGCACTTGCTACCTTCGGAAGTCTGCCACAGGGCTCCCCCCCAGTGAGGAACCCACTGGTTGTGAACGGTTCTGCTGGCATACGTTGAGCAGCAAACGGTTGGTGTATGAATGTTCCTCCGCCAGTTGATGAGATGCTGGAACATATGCTGCCTTCAGTCGATCCATGGAGACTCGTTGGGGAACATTCTGGACGTCCACTGTTAGGAACTTGTCATCTCGTTCCACAACTCTGTACGGGCCGCTATATGGAGGTGTCAATGGAGGCTTCACCTTGTCGTTACGTATGAAGATAGGGTTACTAAATGATTTTTTAAATTATCTTTTGAACTGGAAGATACACTATCATCTATGTTTTTTATCGGTATTATCAACGATCATTTGTGTGTGTGTTAAAAAATTGTCTGTTATCACGTCCTCACTGTTGTCAAATTCGTTTATAAATTTATTTAGTTCGTTATTTATGTCGATGTCTGTAGTAATATCCAATTTTGTGTCAATAGAAGTTGATTCTGTATTTAAAAAAACACGAGGATTTGAAAAGTTTTTAAAGGCAACAACTTGCAATAAATTAATTTTGTGATCCATTTTAAAAAAATATTTACCTGTAAACAGCTGAAAACAAAGTCACAAACACAAATAGGCTGGACAAAATAGTTGGAACAAAAGCATATATCATTTATTAAAAACGAAAAACAAAATAAATTTTCTTAACATAATTTAATAAATTAATATTTAGTATGACAACCTTTTGCATTAAGGACGGCTTGCATTCTTCTTGTCATTGATTGTTTTAGATTTTCAATTGTTCGTCTGTCAATGGCATTCCAGGCTTCAGTAAGTTTTTCAAACATCTCATTGGCATTTTTAATGGGTCCCAATTCATGAACTTTGCGGTCTAAATGTTTGGTTTGGTTTGGTATATAAATAAATTTTCAATCGGATTTAAATCGGGACTTTGTGCTGGCCACTTTAATACTGCTATCTTTTCCGTGTCAAACCATTTCTTTACAAGCTTTGAAGCGTGCTTCGGATCGATATCATGTTGAAAAATGTAATTTACGGGCATACTTTCAAACGAGTATGGCTCCATTACGTCACGAAGAATGTCTCTGTACATGAACCTGTCCATTTATCCTACCACTCGATGAAGAGGCCCCACGCCATACCAAGAAAAGCAGCCGCACACCATTACGTTACCACTTCCATGCTTCACTGTCGGTCTAACGTATTTTCTTTCTAGTCTTTTTTCCTTTGGTAGCCTAACATGTACGATACCATCACTAGAATACAGATTATATTTGAACTCGTCACTGAATAACACCTTTTTCAAATCTTGCACGGTCCAATGGATGTGGTCTACGGCAAATTGTAACCGTAACTTGATGTTTTTTTTCTTAGTAGTGGTTTTTTGGCGGGTCTGTAGATTTTGAGTCCACTACCCACTAATCGTCTCGTTATCGTTCTTGCCGAAATATTGCAAGTTTCAGTTTCTCTTATTTTTTGCAAAATTTTCCCAGAAGATCAAAAAGGATCATTATGCGACACAGTTGAAATCCTTTTATCCATGCGGGCATTTGTAGCTCTAGATCTTCCAATGCTTTTTCCCGGAGTTACGTGACCATACACTTTATATTTTTTAATAATATGTGACACCATGTTTTTTGGAACTTTATATATATATAAGTCTTTCAAAAATTTCACTCTGTTTGATACCTTGGTTGTAGAAATCTAGAATTCGCTGACGAATATCACTAGAATACGCTTTTCCTTTTGCCATACTGATAATAATAGTTCAAATTGCAAAACTGTGTAACACAGACCTTGGCTAGTCAGAAACTATAATTATCTAGAATACCTTTTGACAATTTGAATATAGTTCCAAGGATTTTGTCCAGCCCCAAAAAAATTTTACTGATAATATCCTATACAAAGATAAGACTTGAATACTAACATCTTATTTTGTTTATGTTTCATCAGATTTATTATTTGATTTGTATATTCAAATAAGGAATATTGAATTTGTAGAAAAAATTAACAAATATAAAAGTTCCAACCATTATCGCCAATACTGCATGTAAACATATCTTACACGCATTACAATACCCAGTTCTAGAATCACCATTACATAGTTCATTGTATGAAACAAGGTAATACTTACCTTCTACAGAACAAGACTGAACTCTAAATCTAACTTCAGGTAGTTCAACCTTTCCTGTCGTTTCCTATGCTTTTTAGTGAGCTTCGACAGTTCTTCTGTGATTCTAGCTATTGCCATTTGGTCTTTCTTTGTCTATAATCTTCTCCCACATCTTGTCGTCAACAATTTCTTCTAACAAATCTAATAACTTCTCTACTCTAAAAAATAAAATAATACCGATACTCAAAATGTTTTATGAGATTACGTTGTCCATTTATTTTATTGTACTTCAAAAGTTTATTTAGGCTTTTAATTGCTATATTGGTATTTATCCCCACATTGATCCTATGACAATGAGCCCACATCACAATTCTTTCCTCACTCTTCAAATAATAATTTTAAAAAAATATAATTAGAATAAAGAAAATATATTAAAAATGTAATACTTGTGCAAATATTTTAGGAAATTCACTTCTCCTTCTCCCAAATGATTGAAAAACTTATCCTTGTGATCCTTAAATTCTGTTACATCAGTTTCTGTCAATATTTTTCGCATTTCCATTTCCTTTCCTTAAATATTCTAATTTTTAATAATGTGCCATGTACAAAGGAGTCTTCTAGGTGTTGTATTAGTACTTATCACTTTGGTCCAAGCATTATAATATTTCGGGTCATCGTCGCTCATAATATATTCTGCTTCAATTAGTTTACCTCATTTTGTTAAAAGAGCACTAAAAAAAATTCTTGAATTATCCGATCCAACCTGTTGGAAAGCAAAAATGCCACTGGAAATCCTAAATTATTTTCATCCTTAATTAAAATAATAGTTATTATAATAGAATTGGTGTACTGATTTACAGCTAAACTTGGCATTATACTCATTTCATCAAAAATCAGTACACATGTCTTATCCAGAGTATTTTTTTGAACTATTTAGTTCCGGTTTTAAAATTCCAATCCACGTTTTACATTATTTTTTCTCAAGAGTCTTGTCAAAGTCTTTTCCGATGGAAGGCAAAAAACCTTTGACATATATCTATAATTTGTTGGACTATGTTTATATAAGGCTAACACGCTATATAAACTATAATAATTATTCTTTTCCCAATCGTTTTCTTTGCTTCTGATTTCGTTTTAACCTTCTACGGGCCATTGTGATTGACAGGGCATTGATGGCGTCATAGAATTTTGGTTACATTTATACTATTTAATTGCTTTCGTCGCATATTATGGCCTCTCATTCCGGTGAATGACTTTTTCTTTAATTGTCCTGTGCTAATCAATAGATGCATCATTGTATAGACGTAGCGGTTTTAATGGTATTAAATTTTCCATAGGATTATTACGTTGAGAATGTTGAATCTGTATTATTTTTGTAGCTTTGGTATATCAAATAAACTGCACATGCAGCAAGAGCTATTAACGTACACCAAATGCCGTTGTGCTCTTTATGATTATCTGTGGATACTTGCCAAAAAATCTGATATGTCAATTTTCATTTCTCAATATATTTAATTCCATTTTTCAATCTCTCGTATGTTGTTCATGTGTCTATAATTGGGTTTTTGATTGTATAACCCGATTCTTTGAATAGCAGGGTATATATAAGGTAACTTAACGTTTTTTCCAATCTTTCTAAGTAATGTTTAAGTGTTCAGTCAAAAAACACCGTTGCCAGCCTATATAAATATAACTTCTCTGAATAAGATTATTATAGATAAAAGACGGCACTTCCAATACAATATTACACAAATTATTTATCGTTTTTAACTTTGTAACAATTTTAAAGTCCGATACACTAAAATTTTGAAAATCGTTTAATAAAAATATGTTATCAAGTATGGAATTGTCACTAGCAAGGTCAGTTGTCAATTTAACGTTACGAATTAGTATTCTAGGATTGAGTTTTTTTGATTCGTTCACATTTACCTTTTTTCCTAATTTTGAATTTAAAGCGTCTTTTAAAATTTCAAGATCAGACTGTTTGTTACAGAAAATTGCTGCACCGTTTTTTGTTCTTTTTGTACCATTGATACATACATTTAGTGACGCAGGATTGATGGTATTTACAATAGTTTCTAAAATATTGTCGGAATTCCCATCTCGGTTTTCTATCAACAATACCGATGAATCAGTGTTTAAATTCTTTTTTGCTGCTGCACTGTAGGAACTGCTAGGTTTAATCGTCGGCAAAAAAACTTGGCCTGCTTCGGAATTCTTCTTATCTTGCATTCCATTTTTTAAGATGTGATTCATTTTTGATTTCAGGAGGTCATTGGACTGTTCCATTTCTTGAAGTAGACGGTCAGTTAGTATCTTCTCTCTTTAAGCATTCGATTTCTTTTTCGCATAGACGTATATCGACATGCGTACTATCCGGTACTGCATTTAATTTAGGCAGATTTTTATTTACAATTGTCTCACAACTCACAATTATCACAAAACCAATAGATATTAGCTACTTTGGGCACAATTTTACAAATTTCGTCTCTTAGACTAACGCAAGCCGAATGGAACTTATTTTTACACAAACCACACACTATTGACTTAGAATTAACTATAAAATTGTCGGAACATCGCGAGCAGACGCGAGAATAACTTTTTTGTTAAATTTCGCCACCCTTGTTGCATGATGTGTAATAATATATGTAATGTTATACTTTTTTTTTTCTTCAATAAAGACGATTATTATTATTTTCATCTGTATCATTTTCTCGACTTTGTCGGGGATCATCTTTCCAACGGGCTAAGCCAAGTTGGAAGATTCTTAATCTATAGTTGGCTATTGTAGTATGTTAGGTGCATGGTTTCCACTGAGAAATCTCCTTACTATGGTACATGTATTAAGTATGACTGCTTTTTGTATTTCAGTGTGAGTGTATTCCGGTATATTGAGGGTTTTCAGTAGCGGTATAAATGTTTTTGGTGTTATTCCCGTTGTGGACATGATAAGTGGTATGATAACAACTTTTTCTTGTTTCCAGATTCTTTCAATCTCTTCAGCCAGTGGTGTGTACTTATCGATTTTTTCTCTATACTTTTGCTCTATGTTGTTATTATTGGGTATGGATACATCAATGAGATATACTGTTCTTTTTGTTTTGTTTATAAATACTATGTCTGGTCGGTTGGCATTAATTGTCTTATCCGTGTGAATGGGGAGATCGTAATAAACTTTATAGAATGCATTTTGCAGTTATTGATTGTGGATGGTATTGATAGTACGGGGTCGTGGTTTGTATTTTGTGTACATTAATCAGTTCCTTGTATATTATTTTTGCAACGTTATTGTGTCTGTCTGTATATTCTCTTGCTGCCAGAAGACTACATCCTGCTGTAATAGGCTCGATGATTTCCGGTGCAAGGTGGCATTTTCGGCACGCGTCTGATGTTACTGTTCCATCTTTTAATATATATTTTCTATAGTTCAGAGTATTTACGACATCATCCTGGATTGCTATCGCAAATCCTTCCGTTTCGGGGTACAGTTGTCCCTTTTTGAGCCACATGTGACTTAACTGTTTGTCTACATGTTGTAGTTCAATTACTGCAATATGTTTTCCATGTAAAGCTTTAGATTTCCATTTGTTAATTAGTTGTGTTTCGAGATTGCTTTGTTGGTAATGGTTTTGTGGAAGTATTTTTAGATGTAGTGGTGTATAGTTATTATCAGCATTTATTATTGCGGTATGTAGCGAACTGTTTGATTTTGTCTGGAAGTATTTAATAAGACCTTCTATTTGTTTCTCACATAGCTCTCTGATGTTGACAATTCCTCTTCCTCCATTCAATCGTGTTATATTAATCCTTTCTATGCTGGCGTTTGGATGATTCATACAGTATTTAGTTAGTGATGTTCGAATTAGTCTATTCATAGCCTCTAGTTCTGTTTGGGACCCTTTTATTATCCCGAAAGAGTAAGTTAGTGTAGATATTTATATGTTTCGTTCTCTGACATATTTGTTATGTATTCACCTGTTGTTGTTTGAATAGGATCAATTTCCTTCCATTTACCTCTTTCAATGTACGTTGTTTTACATTTGGTTTTCCAAATTGCATATGGATGTCATCACTAAATGTGCTTATTATATGAATGAGTGACTCTAGTTGTGGTTTGGTTCGAGCGTATATTTTTATGTCATCCATATAGAACAGATGGTTTATGGTATGCAAGGTTCTTTTTTGGCTTCTAATTTGATATCCATGTTTGGTTTGTTTTAGTATGTTGGAAAGTGGATTGAGTGCCAAGCAAAACCACAACGCGCTTAGAGAATCCCCTTGAAAGATTCCTCTCTTTATTGGAATTTCCTGTGTTACAATACTTTTGTCTTCTTGGTTTAGATGTATGACGGTTCTCAACTCTTCATTATAGGTGATAGAAAATTTCGTATTATGGGTGATATATTATAAATCTCTAATGTTTTCTGGAGCCAGCTGTGCGGCACAGAATCGAACGCCTTTTGGTAGTCTATAAAGCATGTATATACATTTCTTTGTTGTTTTTCGGCTTGTAGTACTACTGAATCTATAATTATTTGTTCTTTGCACCCTTTCGCGTTTTTTCTGCAGCCCTTCTGTTCTTCTGCTATTATATTGTTAATTGATGTGTGTTTGTCTATTATATTTGTTATGATTGATGTTATTATTTTATAAAGAGTTGGGAGGCAGGTGATTGGTCGGTAGTTAACCGGATTTTCTGTTTCTTCACTTTTTGGTTTTATATATGTTTTCCGCTTGTAAGAAAGTATGGCAGTGTTTGTGGATTATGGATTACCTGATTAATGCTTTTAATTAGCTGATTATGCACACTTGTCATATTCTTATACCAGAAGTTCTGAATGTGGTCTGCTCCGGGTGTCTTCCAATTATGGGTTTTTCTTATTGCTGTTATGAATTCTTCTTCTGTTATTATTATCTCTTCTTCGGTTTTTATATTTCTATGTGTATCTTTTTCCGTTTCTATCCAGTCTGTTTTGTCGTTATGCTGTACAGGGTAAGACCAAATTTTTTTCCAGAAGTTTTCAATTTTTTCTTGCGTGGGATATCTAAGCTGGTGCTTAGTAAGGTTATTCTTTTTATTTTCTTCTAGGTTGCTATAGAACTTTTTTTCATTATTTGCGAATATATTGTTATCAGTTTTTCTTTTGTTTGTCTTCATCGTCATCTTTTAAGTCTTGCGGAGTATACTGCCAGCTTCTGTTTCATTATTTCTAAGTTTTCCTTAAGGTTGTTCTCATCGCAGTTGGTTTCTTTTATTAAATTGTGTAGCTTTCCTATAATTTTCTTCGTTGGATTTCCCCTCAAGTATTGTGTTAGTCTACCTATATCTGCTCTATATGAATTTATTTTTTGCTGTATTCTTCGTAGCCAAGGAGGGGATTTCTTTGTTATTTTTTCTCTTACTTCAGTTATTAGTCTTTGTTTATTATTTTCAACAACAGTCGCAGCTGCGCAGTATAGAAGCGTATGAATGTCTTGAAGAGTACTGTTTTCGTGGATGTATGCTGAGAGGGACTGGTTTGTTATCTTAATGATGGTCTGTGTTTGCTGTTTAAATATGGTTTGGGTTTCTAGTTTAGTTGCGGTGTAATAGCAATGCATGATGTGTTTATTCATTTCGGTTGTCCAACACATGCGTTGCCTTGGGAGGCCTGCTTTGGTGGTTGTCGGCTGATCAGCCGGCAAAGCACGTTCAGCGGTTTGTCCAGGTGGATTAGCGGTGTCGTCATTGGTTTGGTCAAGCTGAATGTTCCCACGGCGTCTTTGACCGTTACGCCGTTCGTCCGAGGCTTTTTCCATTGAGTTTGGAACCAATTTTTCACCCTGAGACGGTGGTTGGCTTTTTCAGGGGGTTATGTTGTCGTTAGCCGGAAAATAGTCCGTTGCCCGGGATGCACCGCGTGGAGGTGACAACGTGCACCCCCTTATTATTATTATTATTATTATTTCTATTATATTGAGGATTACTTTTTGTGAACAACAAATCAATTCTTCGTCATCAGAATCATTAACAGGTAGGGTTACTAAATTATTTTTTAAATTATCTTTTGAACTGGAAGCTATACTATCATCTATTTTTTTTTCCTTAGAAGACCATGTTAATAATTCATCACATTTTATCATCGTCTGTTATCACGTCCTCACTGTTGTCAAATTCGTTTATAAATTTATTTAGTTCGTTATTTATGTTGATGTCTGTAGTAGTATCCAGTTTTGTGTCAATAGAAGTTGATTCTGTATTTAAAATAACACGAGGACTTGAAAAGTTTAAAGGCAACAACTTGCAATAAATTAATTTTGTGATCCATTTTAAAAAAATATTTACCTGTAAATAAATAGTAGAAAAAATAGTATACACAAAATCGTACCTCTGTCGTCTCTCTATATCTCTGTACCACACGTACTCAAGTTTTATTCTTGTTATATTCTATATTAAACTTATCCATTTATAAGAAAATCTTAACCTTGAGAACCAGTTTTTCCACTCCAAAGGTCAATGAACTTTCAAGAAAAAAAAGTGTCCTTTTCTGCGAATTCATCAGTCTTATGGTCAATAATTGTTAAAAAATCTTCTATTAAGTCCTTTGTGCACTGCTGTTACAAATTATTTTAAAAGGTGTATTGAACGATTTGACATCATGATTATCGCTACTGGGGTTATAGTAATAACCAAAAAGTTCCATGTTAATTTTAAGACAAACATGTTTTTTCAATTGGTTGTCAAACACCTGTAGAATCTTTTGTTCCAATATTTTAAAATAGTTTTTAACATTTAAAATATTTTCTTCGGAAACTAATCTGTAAAATATTATCCTTTCCTTGAAAGCTGATTTTATTACTTGAATTCCCTTTTCTTCAACGTTTTACAGTTGTTTTTGTGACTGTTTGAACGCAGATGACCAACCCACAATATGTTTAGGATTACTTTTTTGTGAACAACATATCAATTCTTCGTCATCAGAATCATTAACAGGTAGGGTTACTAAATGATTTTTTAAATTATCTTTTGAACTGGAAGATACACTATCATCTATGTTTTTTATCGGTATTATCAACGATCATTTGTGTGTGTGTTAAAAAATTGTCTGTTATCACGTCCTCACTGTTGTCAAATTCGTTTATAAATTTATTTAGTTCGTTATTTATGTCGATGTCAAGAGGCCGCTGAAGCAACCAGTTGTCTATGACCAGAGGGTTGCCCCTTCTCGGTGGCTGGTTTGGGGCTTGACCGATCATAGCGATCGCGCAATTCGCGGAAGCCCCTGGCATGCCCAGCCAGTTGGATCCAGGGTATAGCTGATTGGGCACACACACCCCAATGAATATTGTGAACAGGGACTTCACCTGCGTTAGGATGCATGGCTCAGTCATCCTGGCGACATCAGCATTGGAATACCTACCTATGACTGCTGCTGCAGCCTGGGGTATTTGTGCTGCCCCCTGCCCCCACTGCACCAATAGGTTGGTGTTCAAGTTGTAATCGTAAATGACAGTGGTCGTCAGAGTGGTAAGCGTCTGGTTGTACAAAGCATACATCCTAGTACGATTAGATCCACTCAACACTGTCAAGGCTTCCACTTCCCTCTTAGCAGGTGTATTCTCAACCGGCCTGATGGATAGCGCGCGCAACATCACATTGTAGTCTTGTGTAGCTGGCACTCTGGGTGAGTGGTAGGACAAAGTGGTGGACAGGAAGTGCCATCGCCCATTGTCTATATCTGGGTCGTGGTTGTAGTTAACCCCCAATTGGTCCATGGCAAAGTACATCCCACGCAATGCGGAGCCCCACTCACCACGCGATTCAGCCATCTTGGCCATAAAAGTAAATATTTGGTTGGGATGAAGCACAATTGCGGCGGGCTGAGCTGGGGGGTCTCCGTGGATGAGAGCCGTTATTGGGATGGCGGGCCATGATACATAGCAGCACTCAGGAATTGCAGCGCCACCTTCTACAGACATTCTCGTGCCAGGCTGGGAAAGCCACCACAAGTATTGCAGATCGGCGGGGTCATAATCAGCACCTTGGAGGAAAGTGATATCTCCACGGATAATAGGGTTGGCCACGCGTGACCAATCCAGGGCTTGGGCTGAAAGGTTTACAAAATTGGGCGCGTTGCCAGCTTCAAAGGGATCTACCGCTGGCTGGAGGCCCATGGCAATAGCAATATCTGCAACCATAGCTTGGTAGTACATCTTCGCGTACATCAAATAGTTATCACAGTACTCTACTGAAGATGTCAGGTATTCTGCAATAAATCGAGCGGCAGTAGTATTTACTATCTTAAATTTGGGCATGATAGCTGACACAACAAAGCGGTCGCTTATCACCCCACCGTTCTTGTAGGGGTTGAATAATGCAGGATCTATAAAACCAAGCTTCCTAGCCAGCCCAGTATGAATGGTCAGCGTGGACCTGTCCATGGCTTGTATGGGGGCAGCGGAACATGCAAAGATGGTATGCATGACAGGTATCCCATTCCCTTCTACGCCCCCTGTTTCACAGGTGTACAACTGGGATTGCACATTGATGTGGTGAGCATCCGCATCAAAGATGACTGTATCAGCCATATTGGTAAGGCGTGGTGAGAACGTTTGTACAAAGTTGGCATCAGAAACACCACTACCCCCAATAGGGATATCACAGGCCAGGGCGCTGGTCACGCAAGTAGTAACTAGGGAATTATCACCATTATCTCCCCTGCAGACTTGCCCCCTATGCGAGCAGGAGATGCCCATCCCTTGCCCACCAACGAGAAGCGCAAGTTGGTTAGATCGCCTTCTGAGGCGTCCACATTTGTGAAAACATTTGTGAAAACGGTTTATTTTCCTTTATAGAATTATCTAATTTCTCTAATAATTCACATTTTAGTTTTAGAAACAAATTTACATCAGAGAAAGTCGGTAAATTGCCAGTTATAGAATGTGACTCCCATTCTCTTCGAGTAATCCCATCAAATTTATTAACAAGCATATAAACAATTAAAGTATCCCAATTTTCTGTCGCTTGGCCCAAACTTTTTAAAGACCTTAAATTTTTGTTAAATAAATCGTATAAATTTCTTAAATTAGCATGAGATTCTTTAATTAAATTCGGACAATCAAACAATGCTTTGATGTAATTATATATAATCAATCGTTTATTTTCAAATCTTTCTATAAGCAAATTCCAAGCAATCAAATAATTATCATTAGTAACTGGTAAATTTGCTATAACTTGTAATGGCTCATCTTGTAAAAAGATTTTTAAATAATAAAACTTCTCAACATTACTTCTTAACTGAGGATTATCATGCACAATGTGCTTGAAATGCATCACGACCTAACCAATTTTCAAATGAACCATTAAAGATGAAATTTTTATTTCTGGTAACTTTAATCTGGATTGTCTAGGGAGACTGAACAAACGCAGGCGAGAGAAAACCTTTCACTATTAGAATCATTACTATTACCTTTTTGAATTAACATTCCGGGAAGCAATAATTTTAACTGACTTATAATTTGAAAATATTCGTTTTCAAATTCGACATACTCTTTATTTTCTATATCTAAAATATTTTTTTATACTTTCCTGATCAGAGATTGATTCGTCCTGATACAGCAATGCTTCAATTTCTCTTTGATATTCATCAAATTGACACAAAAAAGAGGTTTCTGCCTTATCAAATCTACTTTTGCAACTGACTTAGCACCAAATCCGTGAGGGTTTTGGAATCAACTGATCGTAAATAGTTCTTGAGACGGGTTAATTGCCCTCTAATAAAACCGCGCTGGCGTTTTAATTTACAAATTTCTTGACATTTTCTCTAAAAAAACTGAAAGAAAACACTAGACAAACCCAAAAAATCTCACAAAGCAATGAGTACAAATATATATCCCCTATCTCCTTAACGGAACGAACTCACTTGACTAAATATTCAGCTTTCAACAACCACCAAAACCATATTATCAACAATCCATCGTTGCATTAAAGACTTCAAACAGCAACGTAGATGCCACAACTTCTAAATACGGCAGGTCGGCAATAGAACGTTTTTCTTCGACAATGAAAACTTCCAAGAAAAAAGGCTGGTATCACATCTAATTCGGCGCGAATGGACCAAATGTAATCTCTCTAAATGGACTGTATAATACAAATTGATTTGAGTCCGTTTGTTAATGGAATATTATATTTATACTATTTTTACAATCTGTCAAGATATTATTTAGATTTGTAAAAATAGTATAAATATAATATTCCATTAACAAACGGACTCAAATCAATTTGTATTATACAGTCCATTTAGAGAGATTACATTTGGTCCTTCGAGCCGGATTAGATGTGATACCAGCCTTTTTTCTTGGAAGTTTTCATTATTACATGATATATATATATATATATATATGCATATATACCTATATATATATATATAACAATATATAATATATATATATATATATATATATATATATATATATATATATGCTATAGATTTATTAAACCGCTTATACGAGCCCAAAAACTACGTTGCTTCATTGGCCTCAGACCCGATTTCGACATTTCCAGGCCCGGGGTCGGGTCTGAGTACGATTTCAGTGGTTATCGTCTAGAACGGTTTCCCCACTTCCCCTGACCAAATTTCAGCTGGGCCTGAAAAAATGGTTTTATGTTTTTTATATACGATTGGGGGTACACCGGTATTGTCACGGGCGGCGCCACCTTCGACATTAGTATAAGTGTATAAGCCGATTTACGTTGAATCGATGTATTCAGACCCAAGAATCGGCAACACCGTAAAGCAAACTATTAAAGGGAAATGAGGATATTATGAGCGTGTTATAATTGTTAGAAAATAAAATACTTATACTAATCAGAATATTAAGAGATTCAGAAAAAAAAATGAAAACAGTATTCTTTTAAGATTGTTTCTAGTAGTTTTATTTAAAAATATAAATAATTTAAGGTCTAAATTGCTGTTATCGTTGGACTTGTGAAGTAATTAAACTTTTATTGTCGGAAGCGGTCGTTCGGCTAATAAATACTTGAAACAAAATTATTTCGATCGACGCGCGATGGGTCAAAAATTGTACAAGTGAAATTTATTGCGATCCTATGATTTCGTTGTAGAAGTACCTTAATTTTTTTTTTCGTCGGAATCGATAATAAATAAATAAATGCCTTTATTGTCAAAAAAATTTTCAATTTGTAGACAAAGGTAAACTAACAAACTAAGTAAAAAACAAGGTACACAAACAAACAAACAAAAGATAATACAAAATATTATACAAATAATATTGCCAGTCTTATTGTTAAAATAAACATTTATAAATGTTTACAATGTCAAAGAACAAAAAAAAATAAAAATAATATTCAAAAATATTTAGCTAGTTTATAGTAAAATATCAATGACCTCTAAATAAATTCATTTCGATGTCATTAGTAAATATAGCAATAGCAAACATTAGACCAGTGTTTTTCGTAACGGAATATTAAAAAATGGATGAAAAAATGTTTATTTAGATAACTTGGAAGTTATAAACTTTTCTAGAATAAGCTTACTATCGAGAATAAAAGTACATAAAATTTTTACTAATTTTGCTATTTACGGTTTTGTATATCTGACTAAACATTTCAGGTCAAGAGCCAGTTGAAAATGGTCGAAAATTGTACAGGGTGAGTAAACTATAGAGTATCCTTAGTATCTCGGTTATCTTATAACTTATCCAAACTTATTAGAAAACGTAGACTGACTCTCATAGGGTTTTCTGACGATTTTTAGTGAGTGACATATTTCACGAAGGTCAAAAAATGAAAAATTTAATTTTCTTTCCTCCGCTAAAAGTCGGCTTTTCGTTTAAGAATCATGATCGTATTATTTTTTCATATCTTAGACTTCTGTAAAAAAATCATTACCTAATTTTGAATTCTACTATAAAAATAAAAATAAAATTGAAAAAAACAGGTTTTTTTGAAAATCTCGACCTAACCGTTTGAGTTAAAGAATTAAAAATTTAGGTGAATTATTTTGATTCGACACCAAATCGATCCATAAACTTCATCATCAAGCCATAAACTTTTTCAAAAATCCGAAAGACGCATATATTTGACCTCACAAAATTGCAATTCTTTCACAATTTGACAGACTCTCTATCTCCAGTAGTTTCCGAGATACCCATAGAGAACATCGTAGAAAACTCACCCTGTATATATTAAATTGTATAACTTTAGAAATTTAGTTATAATAATTTAGTTATAATAAATGATAATTTCATTGAATTATTTTATAAATAAAACAACATTTCTGAAAAAAATAACTTTTATCTAGAAAACAATACATATTTTTTAGTTATAAGCATATCTACAGTGTTTCGAAAAAACTTCCTATAAGGTTTGATATTTCAAATTTTCACTCCAACCTTTTATTACAAAACATGCAGGCTATAAAAGTGCACTTTTTAATGTATTTTACATTAGTATAAAGTGTATTTGTATCACCCTGTACAGGGTGGCGCCTCTCATACGACGCGGAGGCTCCAGGTAGAACGGTAGTTTATACCGAAATGAAATTTTGGCAGCGTATGTAGGTTCATTGAAAGCATTTTAGCAAAATATATAAATTTCTACAGGGTGTCCCCAATAAAAATTACGCATGAAAGTTGTTTTTTGTAATGGAATGCCCTATACAGGGTGCCCCAGAAATAAGTGCAAATATTTTAAGGGGTGGTAGATCTGGCCAAAAGAAACATTTTTTATCTTTACCGTTTTTCAAATAAGTCCAAAATAACCGAGTTATTTTACTTTGAAAATTTCCAAAAATCATTTTTTTCTAAAATTTTGAGAACCACTGGATGTTTTCTGGATTTTCTTTCATGTAAATTTAAGCTACTACCTATGCTGCCATATTATCAAGAAATTATGTTTTTTAACTTAAAATTAAAAAAATTTCCAAATTTTTTTTCAAAAAATTCCAAATCATTTTCAAATTTTTTTTTGCAAAAAATACCTCATGGGCGTTTTTCTGAGGCCGAAATATACTACCAGTTAAAATATTTGCACTTATTTTTGGGGCACCCTGTATATTAATTAATTTTCTGATTCTAGGTGGACAAATAAAGGCGACTTTCATTAAAGACACATATGCCTAAAATGTAGGAATTTTGACATATTTTCCATTTTGTGAAAATTAAAAATAATTTTTAAATTTCAATAACAACTACCTAAATTGTAATTTACCCATTATAGCCTGATATTTAGTTAAAATAGTCATTGTATGTTAAACCAAATTAAAATTTGACCCGAAAAGTTATACAGGGTGACACAAAATTAATATTGAACATAGTTACATTTAAAAGCGCGTTACTACTTTATTTTAAATGGAGCATCCAGTATATTATTCCGATATTTTATGTATCAGATATCTTTAAAATCGTCGGCCTATCCCTTAGGCAAAGATTTTACTAGGTATTTTTATACGTCAGACATATCATAGCCACCTATATTTATGAAATAAAATAAGATCTACTGACACTAAATCATAAAAATTAAAATATCTAGGAAAATCTTTGTTTGACGGGTAGGTTACCTTAATAATATTTCGAAGAGACATGAATTGCCCATTGGATATTGGAATAATGTACTAGGTGTTCCATTTAACATAAAAGAGTATTTTTTTTAAAAAAGTGACCAATATTAAATATTAATTTTGTCTCACCCTGTATAACTTTTGGGTAAAGTTATAATTTGATTTAAGGTATAATAGTTATTTTAACTACATATTAGTAGCTAATAATATACATAATATAGGTAGCTTTTATTGAAATTTAAAAATTGTTCTTCATTTTTAGAAAATGTTAAATATGTCAAAAACCATACATTTAGCCACTACTTCTCTAATAAAACTCACCTTTCTCCTAGAATCCGAAAACCAGTTAATATAGGGTGTTCCATCACAAACAACAAAATAAATACAAACTGTCGTTCTCCTTGGAGCATTCGCGTCGAATGAGAGGCACGAGCTTGTATATCGATAAATACCGTATGATCGAAAAAAACGGCGTCCAGTTGGCTGGGAAATGGTGACTGATGACATTCCCCATATAAATTTACATATAAAATGACTGCGATCTTCATTTCATAGCCGTCGCTGACGCCGTTTTTTTCCGATCATACGGTATATTTTAAAAATGAACATCACAATTGCCTGCATATTTTATAACAAGATGGGAGAAAAAATCTGAAATAATAAATATTGAAGAACACTGTATGATTGTATTATAAGATGTTATAGTAATATTACAAATTTTTAATACGGTATGTGTTATATATCAGTGTCTTGATTTTGGACCAATCTAAGCCTTTAAATAATGTTTTATTCTCATTCATTAATTTTAAGCATTCGTCTTTTTTTGGCAATTTCCTTTCTTTGATGTGGTTTTTAAATGATTTTAAAACTACTTGCTTCTGCTTTTGCGTCCAAGAGTGACGCATTTTTGTTTTAATGAAATTTTCAGTAGAAATATTTGCATCATTCTGAAGTGGCGTATTTTCTGTTTCTGTATTTTCTGTTTCTATATTTTCTGTTTTTGTATTTTCTGTTTCTATATTTTCAGTATTTATATTATCTATATGAACCGGTTCCTTATCCTCTTCTTCATTGGAGTCTTTTGTATTTACTTCGTCATCGTCAAAATATTCATTTTCTGTCAACTCTATATCTGCCAGTTTTTTCCCTTTGAATTGCACACCTTTTCCTGCATTCATCAAAAGAAGAACTTTTGCAACTTTGGCAGTTTGGTACACATCTTCTGGAAGCCTTAAAATAATAGAACATTTCCAGATATAAAATAATGTCTGTAACATATATTTGTGTAACAATATAACTAACAAGAATTTTTACAAGAATTTAAAAATAGGATTGTCAAAAAATTAAATTAAAAAATGTATATATCTCGTTATTCTGTTTTTATTTCAGTTTTTTACTATATGAATGATATTATTGAGACTAAATATGAAAGCATAGAGATAACTAACATTACCTGTAAAACTCTAAATGAGTTTTCTCCGTGTGTCCCATAAATTTTGCCATCTGTTCAATTTCATTTTTTTCAAAATTGATTACCTGCAATATAGTTGCAATTTGTTTCCGCAACCTTGTACTCGTGAGGTATTCAGGATTTTTAGCTCCACATTTATGTGCAAGTTTTCTCAAAACTAAACTCCCATTTATCCATCGATCAGCTGATCCGGGATTGGCAAAAACGTATTTATTTGATCGTGGCACAATATCTGTTGTTTTTCTGATTTTTAGTAATGCGTCTACAAAATTTTGCATCTGTTTAGTAAATAATATTGGCACGGATTTACTACCCTTGCCAAATACAATTACTCTTTTGAATGATGAGGATACGGCTCTTTCCAAATCTGTCAATGCATTCAAACATTCGTGCTGATTTGTTTCCAAAAAATCACTTTCATATGTTTTAATTTCTAAAAATTGCACTTCACCTATCCTTTTTCTATTAAAAATCAAAATTAGTGCTAACGTACATTCTGCCAGTATTTTATAATTTGGTACTAGATTTTCGTTAGTAATTAATTTGTGATAAGCTTCTCTAGCTAATTTTATAACATATTCATTAAACATTTTTACATCTTGAGTTAGTGGAATTATTTTTGGTTTGATATTTTTATTCTCATTTAAAATTTTATTTGCGATGCTCGAAATGTCATTACACCAATGATTTTTAATAATGTCACAAAATTCTTCTATATCTCTACATATTTCTTTTCTTTTTTTAACTTCAAAAGATCCAATTAATGGATTTTTAGTAATAAGGGCTTTTTTGGCTATATTACATAATTGTTGTAAATTTGTCCCCATGTGGAGAGCCAACGAAGGGGCCTTAAATATTTTCTTCTCGGCATCATAACCACTAATAATTTTGACACTAGTCAATACCTTATCATAATATTGCGGCTTCAGAATAAAAATAAGGTTTTCAAATGAAATCATCTTTTCCAAGGAAATTTTTAGTTTAGCCATTTCCCTCATTTTGTTTGAGACGTGAACATTAATCTGAATTCGTTTATGCTTGTTGAGCAGTGACTCACCATAAAGACATATCAGTGCATCTTTCTTAACAGTATTGCTTACTGCATCTGGCCGCATTATGTTGAGAACCTCTTTTTTAAGGCGACTCTTATTCAAATAATTTCCCAGTAAACCTGTTGCAGCCAAAAAGGTCTGAGATTCTGATAAGTGATACCTCGATTTCGTAGGAATATTATCTATATTTGAATTGCACATTTTCTTATGTTTCCACAAGTAACTTTTGGAATAAAATCCTAAGCAATAATTACAAGGAAAATAATTGGATTCCATATCCTCCATTTTATTTTGACTACATATATTCCGAGGCAATTGAATCGGATTAATATGGTTGGTTTGTTGGGCTAAAAAAAATCGACCTTTTTTCCTTAAAGCTGCGAAAGCCTTTCTTCTCTCTGCACTTTTTGCCGGCATTGCCATTATTTTTTGAATATCTGGTTCATCTAGATGTTGTCGCATTAAATGACGTGTAAAATGACCCACTTCCGTATAACAAAAAATACAAAGCACCTTGTATTCTGGATATTTAATTTCTACTAGTGTATCATTTACCTAAAAAAAATATAAAATATAATAATTAAGACTAATTATACATTCCCCAACATAATTTGGTAACAACGTAAAAAATATTTTTTAAAATTTTAGTAACTGAAATAAATTAAATGGAATTGTTTCTGCAATGTAAACGAATAAATTTGCGTACTAAAGTTGAAATTCGAAAAAGCTCTATGCAGATCTCATGTTTATGATTTTTACTCCAAACTATATATATATATATATATATAATAAGCAAACTATAAGTGGCTAAACTCAGACTTAATATTACTTTGAAGTTATATAAATTATAAAAGTACTTACATTGTTACAATACTTAGAAACAGTAAGCTTATTCTTCGTTGATGATTTTTTAACAAGGTTTGGTGTTTCTGTGTTTGAATTGGTTAGAACCGATGAATCTGTGCTAGAGGAAGCATTGGAAAGTATATATTCACTTCCTGATGATTCTTCAGGGCCATGACTTAAATCAATATCTTCATCAACGGGATATTCCTTCTTAACATTCTCAAGATAATTGAAAATTTTGTTAGGTAGTGAGACTTGAGGTAACGATTCTAACTGAAATTCTGTTAGTTTGCATTCTGTTAATTCAGCATCTGTTTCACATTGAGGTAAGTCTATAAATTTCTTTGTTAATTTTTTATCTCTACAGAGTGCCGAGTAGATTGCTTCTGATTTATTTGAAGGTGATATGTAAGTGGTACCAGACAGATCTTGAACATTTTCAGGAAAGTGGTAATAATCCAAACCATTTTTTTCTATAAAATTAATAATAATATAATAAGAATATAAATTCTTAAATAAGTGCAAATATTTTCAGGGCTGGCAGATCTCTATAAAAGAGACATATTTTCTCTTTGCCGTTTTTCAAGTAAGTCCAACTTTGAAAATTTCCAAAAAAAATAATTTTTGCTAAAATTTTGAGAACCACTGGATATTTTCTGGATTTTCTTTCTTGTAAATTTAATCTACTACCTATGTTGCCATATTATCAACAAATTATGTTTTATACCAAAAACTAAAAAAAATTCAAAAAAAATGTTTTAGAAAAAACCTCATAATCATGGTTCTGGGGTCGAAATATACTATTCCTAAAAATATTTGCACTTATTTAAGACTCACTATTTTTTGTGATTTTTCAGTAACTAAAGGTAAACTAGGTCTTAAATTATTGTTTAAATTATATTTTATTATACAGGGTGTTCTTTAATGACATGCTAATATTTAAGGACGTGATTCTTGGACCTATTCTTAGAAAAAAAGTTCATATGTATATCCTAAACTTTTCAGATACAGGGTGGAATTTTTTTTTAAATATATCTGATATATTTGATACACGTCTTCCATGCATCAAAATGCATATTTTGATATACAAAAAAATGTTTTAATTTTTAATTTTCTTTCAGCAACAGTCACCGCATCACACATTCAGCGATTTGATTCTGCAGTAAACTGAGTTTAATTTTTTTAAGCAAAAACTGTACGTCGGACGAAATAAATCAAGAGATAAGAACTGTTTAGAAATGATTGGGGATTTTGAAAATTATTTTTATTTTAAGAGAAGTCAGCGGTGTACCATTTTTTTCTTCAAAAATACTCAATGTAAAACCCGTATGGACGGCACTGGTTGAAATAAATAATATTTCTTGTACATCAAAAAAGGTATTTTGATGCATAGATGACGTATATCATGTTTCATACAGATATCTATAATAAAATCAGAGTTATGAAAAAAAGTATTTTTTTAGAAAGTTTTACCGCCCTGTATCTCAGAAATTAAAATGTTTAGGACGTACATTTATAAGAAGTTTTTCTCTTAGAATAGGTCCAAGAATCACACTCTTAAATATTAGCATGTCATTAAGGAAGACCCTATAGTATATCTTATGGTACGTATACATGGGCGCCGAGCTTTGGCCACGCGTTACTTTTATTGTTTTAACGAACATCTCGCGATCCATAGAAATCCCGGAAACATTTAGTGTAAATGATTTAATTAACTGTTGAATTAAATTTTTTACTCAGAATATCTCAAAATATAATGATTAAAAACTTAAATCTAATTGAACACTTTTTTTATTAAATATCACTACTACCAAACTTTACAGATTTTACTTCTGCTACAATGTACAAAGCAAAAACTATAAAGCCGCTGTATACGACTTACCCTTCGATTGCGATGTTTCCTGTACTGAACTATCTTCATAAAATTCAAATGATTCTGATTCAATATTAACAACTAAAACAGTAATTACTAAATTACTAATTATTAAAGCCTAAAAAAGCAACAAAAAAAAACATCATGTGTTTACGTTTAACGACAAAAATATTATTGTAAGCTGGAATTACAATGGTAGCGCTAATTTTAAAAATATTTTTATTGATATGGCAATTGACAGGGTGATTCAATTATATGGTTATTTTTAGATTAAAGTTGTAGTTTTTTAAGTGAAGTGCGGTAATTTTATTTTATTAAAATATTTTAACTTCTACAGGGTGGCTCAAAAAAGTGTGAGTGGTTCGAGATTATTTTTTTAAATGAAACACCCTATATATCATTACATTTTTGGCTTTCTTTCAGATCACATTATATTATCCTAAGATATGAGTAAATATATGTCGATAATTTCAGAGATATTAATAAATAAATAAAAATATTGTATTGTACTCAGGAGACAGAGTTCTTTCCACGTCTGAAATAAAAAGTGCAGGTCTGTATTTAAAAAAATTAAGTTGGCCTCTGTATCTCACAAATTATCAGCTAATTCTAAAATCCAAAAATACTATCAGATAGCCCTAATAAAGTGGCTATGAGAATGGGCAATTACTTTTTTGATTTTCTAAAAAGTAACGACAGGAAAAAATAAAACTGATTTTCCGAAAAATCCGTTTTTTCCAAAAAAACTCAGTAATTCTTGAAATTTTTAAAACTTTTTTGATGGCATCTTGGTGAACATCCCAAAGCGCAACTTTGCCCCGATTTAACCATGTTTGTATCTATTACGGTTACCGAGATACCAATGCTCGTACCTCGAATTTGTAGCACTTTGTATACTCACTTTGCTATAAATATTGTAATCTTAAATCATACAGGGTGTTCACGCCAAACTTTCTAAAATATAAAATAATTTTTCTTTGTTTTTTTTTTAAACGGAACACCCTGTATCGTATCTTTTAAAAAAAAATGTACATTTTTTGTATTTAAAGTATCTCAAAATTTTTAATGGTTACGCAGATGCACGCAGTATTATTTCATATGGCTCTTTCAACCGTAAAATACGAGAGAAAAATCATTGGGTGGCTTTGATAAAAATTTACTGTGAAAAATGCCAAATGAAATATAAAACCGCTAATATCTGTCAAACCTTAAACAATTTTAAATACACTAAACACAAAAAATATTCATTTTTTTAATTCTCCATCTATTGAAAGAATAATATTCAGGGTGTTCCCATTTAAAGAAAAATGAAGAAAAATTATTTTATATTTTAGAAACTTTAGCGTAGAATTTACGGGCATCCTGTATGATTTACGATTACCATATTTATACCAAGTAAGTACAGACCATCTAAAGTAAAAACCTAATATAGTTTTGTTTTCAGGATAGTTCTTGTATTTTTAATAATTTTTGAAGAAAGGCTGAAAAATATTGATTTATTACTTAGTTATTAATATATCTGAAACTATCGAAATATATTTACTCATATCTTAGGATTATATAAAGTGATCTGGAAATACAATAATGTACAGGGTGTTTCGTTTAAAAAAAATCATCCCGATCCACTCACTTTTTAAAGCCACTCTATAAAATATTTTCCTGAAATACATCTTAGCGCATACTTTAGGTTTGCACTTAAACAAAATTTCCAAGTTTTTTATTCTAGGAGCTACATATCCCCGACGCACTATTACCGGAACCCTGTATATTAATAAAACAAATTAATAATAGTTCAAAAAACTAAAAATCAAGCTTTTAGACCCACTCAGAAACCATTTTTCAAAAACTACTCCCTCAAAAACTATGTCTAAAAATACCCAACCCCTTCAACCCCTAAAAAAGTGAAAATCTCATCAAAAAAAACTCCAAAATTGCCCCAAATATACCGCGTCAAGAAATCATTACAAACACCTCGTTAGAAACCACACTAAAACCGACTCCTAAAAACCTACTCTGTCAGAAAGCATGCGTCAAACATTGAAAAACCTCCCAAAAACTACCCCGCATACAAATGCCTGCATATACAAACCTCTGGAAATGCTCTCCCTCTAAAGCCATTCCTTCTACAACCAAAACAACCTCCTTGACAAGCCATCCCTTCAAAAGCAACCCCTAATTTTATTGTTAGTGGTCCTAGATACGTGTGTAAATTGTTTCAATTGTTTAATTGGCGTCTTAAAGTGGGTGATAGCAACGTGTACATATTCCGTTACATAACTACATATTTACAGGTGAAACTAATTAAAGCATGTTAAAAAATTATGAGTTTTCTCTCATTTCTGCATATTTTATATAAATGAAAATGAAAAATATATTTTTTTAATATTTTAAAATAATAAATGGAAAACATATTTTTAACCAAAATATCGAAAAAGCTATAATGCAGTGCGAAAATAAATTTGAATCACTCTGTATACTAATTATAAATATTTTTTTAAATGTGACTACCACTAACAGCATATTTTTTTATATAATACTGATCATAAAGAACAAGGAACACGCTATAGCGCCTTTAAAAAAAAAACATATTTTGTATACATTTTTATTTAGGGTGACCTGAAATATGTCTCCTCAAAAAATATAACCCTGTAAAATAATAACTTTAAAAATAATATATCCACGCTGAAATATATTTAATAATTATGTTCAGCTTAGCAAATGTCAGTTATGATTTAAACTTGAAATTTTTTCAAATTTTAACGGTTAAAATTTGATATTGATTACTCTTAAAATATGTTGACAATTTGTCCTATAATTTAAATATAAAAACTATAAGAAAAATAAGTAATTATACTTTAGTCGAAATATCCCCAGGGGCAAACTCCTTACTCTTTCTTTAAATGTATTTTTCTTATGTTAATAAAATTATTTCAAAAAGTTACAATCTATATAGTTTTACGTTAAAAGATTAATTATTAATAAAAAAATTACTAATATTAATGCTACTTACCTTTTGGTTGTAATGCTAAAGCCGCTATTCTCTTTCCACGATTCATTTTGAAATATGTAGGTGAATTGATATGTTTCACCGGAAAATTTCAACTCAGACTGACGACACCAAAGACCGTTTAACGGTTAAAACGATATATACAGAAATTCTGTAAATCCCCTATGGATTCCTTGCGGTTCCTTTGGGCCGTTTGACGTCGACGTCTCATTTCTCTATCTCTATAGTAAGTATCACCAAAGAAGAATGGTATCGAAGAATGGTAATAAAAAAATATTGTTAAAATATACAGTGGGTATGCTGTTATTTATCCATACCTGTGATCCATAGATAATGCAGAATTTAAGAAAAAAATAAACACGGGATGCTTTAACGATTAGCTTTAAAATTTAAAATAAAATCTACAATATTATGAAAAAACCGAATATAATTATTTTGAAATAAAAAAATTCTTACTCTAGCACTAAATATATATACTTACGGAAAATTAAAAAAAAACGGTGAAAAATTATTTTTAGTTTTTATTTTATAAACTTTTATAAATTTTTGTTGTAGAAGTACCTAAAACTGTTTTCATCAGAATCGATCGTCGTGTCAAAAAGATGTACGAGCACCTTACAATTTATTTGAATGCTATGCTTTCGTTGTAGAAGTACCTAAAAAAAATTTTTGTCGGATTCGACCGTCGCGCGTCGCGTCGTGCCAAAAAATTGTACGAGTACCTAAAATTTTATTTCGGTTCATGATTTCATTGTAGAAGTACCTAAGAAAACAGATCGTCGTATCAAAGAATTGCACGAGTACTTAGACTTTTATTTCGGTACTATGATTTCGTTGTAGTAGTACCTAAAATGTTTTTCGTTTAAATCGATCGTCGTATTTGTGTTTTAACATTATTCGATACAAAATTACACTCTGAGGGTGCATCCACACTATCCTCAAAACGGCGTATCGGCGTAACGGCGTAACGACCTTGAACCGATTTCCAGTAATTCTATTGGCTGAAAAAAAGTGTAGGTTTAAAAGCGTGAACTTCTGGGAATTCCCTATTTGTATAGTCTGGGAACCACCTACTTTTCTGGGAAACACATACTTTCAAGTTCAATTTATTAGAATTGTGATTAAAAGAAAGCACTATTCTCATTCATATTGCGATTAATGAATATTAATATTAATAATATTATACTACCATATATTACTCAAATTAAGTTTTCGAATACATAGTAAGTAAACATAGATAGAAGATAGAACATATTATAGACATGCAACCATAGAACGTGTTTGTTATATTTATATGGTGTTGGTAGATAGCATCGAACAGAAAACTGAAAATAAACGTATTACTGTAGCAATAAACATTTTTGTTACACTAAAATTACTATTTTAGATCTTAGTGAACGTAGTAATGTAATAAAATTAATTATTGTACTGATTACCTACCATATAATCGAGAAAAAAACGGCGTCAGCGGTGGCATGAAATTAAGATTGCTGTCATTTTATACCGGGTGCGTCTCAAAAGTGGCTCACCGCTATAACTTTTTAATTTTTTTAGATAAAAAAACGAGATTTGGTATGTTAGTATATGACATAAATTAGGAATGATTGATGTATTCAATTGTTTTTGGTCACTTTATTTGATAGAAAATGACACTCTGAATCGAATGACATATCATATGCCAACTTTTGACATTCTCGCTTTAAAAAAATTGTATTTTAAATTTCAATCTAAAGTGCCATGGCTGTGTTAAAAACACTAATTTTTAATCAAGGAGCCTTGGAAAAATAGATTTGATAATCTAATGATTTTCGTGTCTTGTCCGGGCCCTTTGTTATAAGATGCCTAAATCGTATTTTTAATCATCTCAATTTTTCCAAACGGAACAAGGAGCCTCCGTATTAGCATATTTGGAAAAAGCATTTTTTTACGAATAATTTGGTACCACACACATGGTATTTTGAGTCAAATTATCATTATGAAGCGCATGTTACAATTTCAAATAAACCATATGCGAAAATGTCAAAAATTTTATCCTCCGTATTGGCGTAACGGAGTAACGACCTTGAATAGATTTTCAGTAATTCTATTGGCTGAAAAATTCATCTGTCAGAAATTTTATCTGTCAAATTCATCTGTAAAAAAATTCAGCCAATAGAATTACTGGAAATCGATTCAAGGTCGTTACGCCGTTACGCCGATACGACGTTTTTAGGATAGTGTGGATGCACCCTCAGAGTGTAATTTTGTATCGAATAATGTCAAAACACAAATACGACGATCGATTTAAACGAAAAAAAATTTAGGTACTACTACAACGAAATCATACAACTTTTTGATCGATTCCGAGAAAAAAAAATGAGGTACTTCTACAACGAAATCATAGCAACAAAATAAATTTTTAGGTACTCGTACAACTTTTGACCGATTCCGAGAAATAAAAATGTTAGGTACTTCTACAACGAAATCATAGTACCAAAATAATTTTTTTAGATACTCGTACAATTTTTTGACACGACGATCGTACTGATTAACTACCATATAATCGAGAAAAAAAACGGCGTCAGCGGTGGCATGAAATGAAGATAGCTGTCATTTTATACCGGGTGCGTCTCAAAAGTGGCTCACCGTTATAACTTTTTAATTTAATTTTTCACAGATGAATTTGACAGATAAAATTTCTGACAGATGAATTTTTCAGCCAATAGAATTACTGGAAATCTATTCAAGGTCGTTACTCCGTTACGCCGATACGGAGGATACAATTTTTGACATTTTCGCATATGGTTTATTTGAAATTGTAACATGCGGTTCATAATGATAATTTGACTCAAAATACCATGTATGTGGTACCAAATTATTCGTAAAAAATGCTTTTTCCAAATATGCTAATAATAAGGGAGGCTCCTTGTTCCGTTTGGAAAAATTGAGATGATTAAAAATACGATTTGGGCATCTTATAACAACGGGCCCGGACAAGACACGAAAATCATTAGATTATCAAATCTATTATTCCAAGGCTCCTTGATTAAAAATTAGTGTTTTTAACACAGCCGTGGCACTCTAGATTGAAATTTAAAATACAATTTTTTTAAAGCGAGAATGTTAAAAGTTGACATATGATATGTCATTCGATTCAGAGTGTCATTTTCATCGTTTCGTTTTTTTATCTCAAAAAAATTAAAAAGTTATAGCGGTGAGCCACTTTTGAGACGCACCCGGTATAAAATGACAGCAATCTTCATTTCATGCCACCGCTGACGCCGTTTTTTTTCTCGATTATATGGTAGGTTTGGTTTGGTTTCCCATAAGGCCTTTCCCAGAAGTTCACGCTTTTAAACCTACACTTTTTTTACTACTTTACTGCTATACGAATTTTATTTAAATTTAAATGATTACATTACACTTTTAAACATTTTGTTTACAGTTTCATCCAAACTCAACTCGCCAGATTAGACTTATTAGAAATTATTTATATTTTGTGACGGGGATTCGTTACAATTATTTTGTTGGGTGTCGAACCATAAATTTTATGATAAAACTGGAAGAATTTCAACAAAACACTTTTATTAATAAACTTTACGTTTCCGTGACAAATCAAATCATATGTTTTTTCTAACTTCTACCTACTGTCCCTCGCTCTTTTTTATAATGGACTCGTCCAAGCGGTCCGAGAGGGGCCCTATAATAATAATAGTTCTCTGTTACAATTTTTAAATAAAATTTGTAGAAACAATCTTAAAGAATACTTACTACCTATTTTGATTTTTTTCGTCTGAATCTCTTAATATTCTAAATGAATACACTTTACTTATTAGATAAATATACACATGGCATATATGTATATGATTCCAAAAAACGGCGTCAAATTACCTTTGAAATGACAATCGTCAGAATCAATCGTCGTGTCAAAAGAGTAATACGAGAATACCTAAATATTTATTTCGATGTTATGATTTCGTCGCAGAAGTACCTAAAGTATTTTTTCATCTAAATCGATCATCGTGTCAAAAAATTATTACAGTACCTAAAATTTATTTCGGTACTATTATTTCGTATTTGTAGTAGTTCTAAAAGTTTTTTTTTCGTCTAAATCGATCGTCATGTCAAAAGAATTGTAGTACCTAAAAAATTCCACCGTGCTATGATTGCGTTATAGAAGTACCTAAGATTTTTCATCTAAATCGACGGATGAACGAGTACCTAAAGACTTATTTCGGTGGTATGATTTCATTGTACTAGTAATTACATCAAAGTAATTACGATTGTCGTATATATGATAGTGAGTGTACGATAAGGCCGTTTTGTCTGATATTTCTCCCCACAGGAAAAAGTTTACACAAAAAGGTACCGTATGATCGAAAAAAAACGGCGTCGGGTTGGCTTGGAAATGATGATCGATGACATTCCCCATATAATTTTACATATAAAATGACAGCAATTTTCATTTCATAGCTATCGCTGACGCCTTTTTTTATCATAAATATGATAGTATTCAGATATTTCACAATAATTAATTTTATTACATTATTTCGTTCAGTGAGATCGAAAATAGTAATTTCAGTGAAACAACAATGTTGACTGCTACAGTAATACATTGTATATTCAGTTTATGGCTGGATGCTACCAATACCATGTAAATATAACAAACACGTTTTATGGTTGCATCTCTATAATATGATCTATCTCCTATGTTTACTTTGTATTCGAAAACTTAATTAGAGTAATATTTGATAATATAATATTCTTAATATTCATTGATTGAATATGAATGAGAATACTGATTTTTGTTTTAATCACAGTTCTAATAATTTAAACTTGAAAGTATGGGGCTCTATAAATAGGGAATTCCCAGAAATTGATGCTTTTAAACTTACATTTTTTTCCTATTTTACTGCTACATGAATTTTATCAGACGCAGAAAATTTAAATTATTACATTTATACTTTTAAAAATTTTGTTTACAGTCTCATCCAAACTCGCCAGATTAGACCTTATATTATTTATATTTTAAAATAAAACTAGTAGAAACAATCTTTAAAGAATGCTTATTTTCATTTTTTTTTGTCTGAATTTCTTAATATTCTAAATGAGCATCTTTTTTCTACCCATCGCTAGATTTTTGGCCGCCCAGTGTAAATTTTTAAATTGCCGCCCTCATGTCTGTATGTAATAAAAGAATAAGTTAAAAAAAATCCTTATAACAAAATAGAAAAAAGGTTAATGATAAATACAAACATACCATATTATTCCAAAGCACGGGGCGTCAAATTACCTTAGAAATGACAGTCGTCGGAATCGATCGTCGTGTCAAAAAATTGTACGAGTATCTAAAAATTTATTTCGATGCTATGATTTCATTGTAGAAGTACCTAAACTTTTTTTCTTTTAAAGTATAAAGATAATAAACGGGGTTCCATCATCACTTAGTAAACACTTACAAAATCTACTAAACGAAATTGACAATGCATTGTAACTTGATTATGTATTACGAAATTTAATTTTTAAAGAAATTTCAGATAAAAAACACTCGTACAGATGCATTTATAAGACAGAATATAGCCTAATACTAACAATAAGTAATAATATTCATTATGAAATTCACCGTCTTTTTACTTCTGCACTGTCATCAATTGCCGTTTCAAAAGGTCCGTTCGTCTAATTCTAATATGATATTTGAGAATTAAAAGCGGCAACGTCGTGGGTCTGGCGAAAACAGATAAACCTCTATTTTTATATAAATGGGACAAATTAAACGGTCCAGCATCAGGGCCTGAAGGCATCGCTCGAACATTTTTCGATATACCCGGGTCTGACGGCCTATCTTCAACGTACCGGGTCTGGCTCCATCGATTTAATAAATATATATATATATATATATATATATATATATATATATATATATATATATATATATATATATATATATATATATGCTCTGCTATATGCTATATGCTATATATATATATATATATATATATATATATATATATATATATATATATATATATATATATATATATATATATACTCTTTATATATATATATATATATATTAATTCTACAACTTATTTTACTAACAAAATAACAAATCCATAGGACATTGCATGGCAAAATTGTATAGCTATAATGTAAAATATAATTAACAATATAGCCAAACACGACATACATAAAAGACTAAGAGTTGGAAAAGTTTTGTAGAATATATTTGTACATATTATTAGTTTTCCGATTTTGTCTAAAGTTTGTTAGCATTACACATTTTCCTGAAGTAAACTTTCGCCTAACTTGTTTTCAGAAATAATCTATAATGATCATTTATTTGTCTTAATATAATATTAATCATTTTCTTTAATAAACAAAAGTAGACCTACATATTTATACCAGTATTGGTTATTTTTAGATGCAAGTAGTGTGTGATACAAAGGAAAATTAGGGATATTTTCATTGGTTATCCTGGATCAGTTCATGATAGCCGTGTGTTTCGCACTTCCCCACTGTCAACTCAACTAGAAGAAAAATGTGGTAGAAATAGGTATATACTAGGAAGATGGTGGTTACCCTTGCACTCATTACTGACTCCCTATAGAGATAGAGAGGTGAACTAACAGCTGTGCAGTCAGAATATAACAAGCGGCCAGTTCACGGTACATAATAGAACATTGTTTGGTATACTGAAGCAAAGTTTCGTCAACTTTACCATGTTAAATTAAAAGTATCGAGGATATCTGTCATTTTATTCGGGCATGTTGTGTTCTGCATAACAGCTCTGAATGACGAGTTTCCTGTAGAAGAGGGCCCTAATCTTAATGAAGGCGGTAATGAAGAAGTTCTGTTAGAAATCGAAGAAATTGACTTGATATGATGACAGGAATGGTCTTGAAATGAGAAATTATGTATCCAGAATGTTAGAATTTTTAAGTAATATATAATTCAAAAGATTTTAAATTTATGTTTTCATTCCTGTTAGTATAGTAAGTAGGTAACTAAATAAGTGAAAAATGTTTATAAGTACATAAAACATCATAATCAAAAATTATTGCAAATCTGACGGGAAAATGTTCATTCTTTTAATTCTCAAACTAACTCTTTATTCAATAAATACAAAACATAACACAAACAAATTTATAACACTGAATAACAAAAATTTAATCATATTATTTAGAGTAACACAACCTTTCACTTCGATGTTTTATGTATTAATCTAGTTAGTAAAATATTTTGCTTTTTTATAGCTGCTATTTTTTCTTTTTCTAAAAGTAGTTTTTCCTTATGATAGGCTTTCTTTTCCTCAAGCATATTTTGTAAATATAGTGTTTTTTGATGGTAATACTCCTTTTTCTGTTTATTTAATTCCATCAGAGTGTCATATTTTTTATTACTCTTCCTCCATTTTGTGTTCGGTGACAACTGTTTCAATGGGGTGACTTTTTTCTCTGCTTTTTTGAATGTTATCTCTGTAACTTCATCAGTTGTTTGTGCATTTTGTGAATCATTGTTATTTTCTATTCCAGTAATGTCTGTATTTTCTCTTTCTGCGCCTGCTGTAGAACTACTTCTACTTTGGGAATTAGCTGTTAATAATAGCTTAGGATAAATATTCTTTTTATTGCCAAATATATCAGTCATTTCGTCTAAGTACTCAAAATATTTTTTTCCTCTGCCTGTTTTTTTTTGATCGTCAATGAAATCTTTATATCTTCTCTCTAATACTTTCCATCTATTGGAGCAATTTGCTGACGAATATTCTAGATTATAATCGTCCCTCATGACATTGGAAATTTTGTCGAACATCATTTTTAGATTCCTCATTTCATACAAGCCCACTCGATTCCTATATTCTTTGTATAAATGAATTAATATTTTCGTAGCCTTTGGAGACCACTCTTTATAACTCTTTGTTTCATCAGAATGTTTCCTTTTCAATGGGGTACTCGCACTATCACTTATGCAGCTTTCTTCCACACTAACAGTTTCAGTTGCATTGTCATGATTGATAGTTTTGGCTTCACTGTCTTCTATTCTTATAAGCTGATTGTCGATAATAATAAACTTTGCTAAAAAACAGTATATTAAAATTTCAATGTGTTATAGCACATATTTTATTTATAGATAACATCTTCCATTAATAATTATTTACCAGTACATCTTTAATCCGTATAAAATAGATGTGACCTCATAGCTAATTAACTTACCCATATTTTATTAAAAATTTCAAGACTAATACGTCTCTTTTAATCAGTTTTTAAATAGAATATTTGATGTTTTATAATGTTAGATTATGATACATAACACATAACCACTAACCACACAATTTTCAAATAAATACCAGTACTGTCATATTTAATTTTCATAAATACCAATTGTCCTTGTTTTTTGTTCCAGCAGGTGCAAATTAGGGGAACAGTTTTAGAACGAGATTTTGTGCGACTGCGCAGCAGTTCATTTTTCTGTCTGAGAACAGTTCTGCTTTGCTGGAACAAAGCTATTTTTTGGACTAACGATCGTCAATGGTTCTGTTTACGTGGATTCTGTTTTCAGTTGGTTTTCAGTTTGGACTTGGCAGTCGCCATTAGTGTTTTCTCTAACTTTCTGTTTCCACGTGTACTGTGTTTCGTTTGTATTTTAATCTTTGTGCGTTTATTGACAATTTTGTGATTTAGTTTTAAAGACTTTGCTGTAGTTTTAATTAAATAGAACAATGGGAATGGGCTACTGCTTCTTGTGTGGTAGAAGCCAACTAACCAAATTAATAATAGAAATTTTTCTCGATGTTCGTTGTATCATGAAAGTAAAATCAGAAATGAAAGGGATGTTAATATAAGACAAAATATAACTAATTTAATTCAAAAATCAATAATTGTTAAAAGCATTATATTTAGTCTTGCTATTTGAAATAAAAAAGACATAATGTAAAGACTAAAAATAGAGACTACATAAGGCTAATTATAATGCTTACACAGTTACACACAAACTGTCTTATTGTAAATTATTATTGTTTTTTTTCATAATATAAAAGAGTATTTACAATGCAACAATGTAAAATAATTATATTTTTGTATCTGAAAAAGCTTGATTTATGTATATAAACTTAATATGTACATACTTTTAGTTATATTTGTTTAATAAAAAATATGTTAATAATAAAGAATTACTTTGTTTCATTTTAAACCAGGACTGATGTTGATTATTGATCATAAATACCATGGGCAAAAGAAACAATAGACAGTAAAATGTACTGTTATGCTTTGTTTGCTGCAATTTTTAAGTTGAGTGGAAAATAGATATGCAATTTGTACTACAAAAGTTTTAAAGACAGTTCCTTAATTGAGGTTTACTAAATTTTTGAATTTAAAAAAAAAATCGTACCTGTCACTTTTTCATTCGTTTTATTTAATAATAATTGTCTAACACAACAAAGTCTACTTAGAACATTATGATATAAATATAAATCAGTTCATTAAAAATGGTCTAATTAAAATTAGTACCTAAATAAGCAAAAATTATCCCCTCATAAAACAAGAAATTAAGGAGTTCAGTAAAAGTTGCAACTATATATTTTATTCAGTAAATTTTCATAATAGTAAGTATAAAGCACAATCTAAAACGACAATATGAATAATGTATATTAAAAGATTTAACTCGAGTTTTCAGTGAAAAACTATATTGATATTAAAAATATTTTAATACCTTCAGAATACTAATTACATACCATAAAATAGGAGTTTTACGATGCAGGAAGCCTAGAAAAAAATTTTAGAAATCAACAATGGGATTCTGTAAGCTCTGTAGCAAAAGAAATTTCTACTCGAGCCTATGCTATTGGTATCACGATTGATGAGTCATAGACAGGGAAATGTTTCAGAATCGCACAGATACCTATTACGCTACTAAGGCCCCCATTGTGAGACAGATACAAAATAATTTTATACCTATTCCATAGCCTATTCTTTTAAATGTCTAGCAATATTCATAATAAACTTATTTTAACGAGTAGAAGTATTACCAGCATCAAAATTAACACTACTTGTAAAAAAACTGTTGCTCATGAGTTGTAATAGATATAAACAAAATAAACATTCGAAAATAACTTCATCGAATCTGAAAACTTTTGGTCGAAAAAGTGTTTTGCCATAACATGTTGAATAATTCAAAATATCTCAATTGATAAATATGCGCATAATGTTACATTATCAAACTTATTTGATTACAGAATATTTAACAAAAGCTTCCAATTTTTCGAAAAGATTTAATTCAATTATTAGAACGTCTTTAACCTCAACTTAAAATAAAATAAAAAATAAAAACCAAAACAAAAACATATCATATGATTTGGAACTGTCCAATCAAAGTGCTTACAGATCGAGCAAGCGCAGAAAACCTCCTCCCGAACAAGGATAGACTATTGTAGGAAATGCATTGACATTCTATAGACATCCTTCAACATCGGGACAGGAATTTAAGCGGTACCCTCCATGATACAAAGAATACAAGGTATGATATTGCGCAGGTTGGTCACTACGTCACAGGTGATAAACGGCACCATTGGTCAGCAAGCTCCGCGCGCCAATTTCAAATTGTCAAACAGATGACATAATAAATGATGAATAAATGTGAAAATAATTTTTCAAATGTCAAGTTCGATGATTTGACATAACTTTGGAGTTATGTCCTAATTCTTCTCTATTTAGGTCTTTTTTTTATTAGTGGCAATTGAACAATATGGATATTTTTCTGTATGGCGTATGACGTCACAGGTGGTATGCGCAAACTTAACGAAATTGGAGCCGCTATCGATCATACCTTGTTTTCCACAGTTGTTTTCTTTGTACCATGGTGTTCTTATGGTGGGTTCATACAGCCAAATAAATAAAATAAGAATAAAATAAAATAAAATAAGAAAGTTGGTTATATGGGATACCGTACATGCGTTCATACAGCCAAATAAAATAACAAATAAAAGAAGAAGTCTTTATCTTTTAACTTCTTGTTTTATTTTAATAATGAAAACAACTGCGCACGCTTAATTCTAACCTACAAATATTTTCAGTTTAGTTTAATTTATTTTATAATTTCACATAAGTAAATGTATAATATAGTAGACAACGAATAAATAAATATACTATAAATAGTAAAATTACTATAAACAATCGTAAAGTTAACTTTTATCCAGCCTCATCGTACTGCGCATGAGCAAATATATTCTTATTTTTATTTTATTTGACTGTATGAACGCACACAAATAAGAATTCCTTATTTCTTATTTTATTTTATTCTTATTTTTTATTTTTATTTGGCTGTATGAACCCACCATTAATGCCATCCGTGGCTAATGTCATGTTGGTTATGTGTCATCATATGTTTGTGTCATCTGTCTGTGCATCTGTCAAAAATTCCTCCGCAGCATCAAATAATCAGGGCCATGTAAGTGAAATATTAAAAAATGGTTCACCAGCAAAGTTTCCCAATTATGACGGATGATGGCGCTGATCGTCAAGGAGAATTTTGGACAGAGGGATTTTGCTTGCAAACAATAAACGTGAGCTACGACCGGACCAGGACCAATCAGAATGATCAGTCTTTCTTGGACATTTGCCGTGGAAGTGTGTGTTAATTTCTGTTGTGATAAGTAATGGTTGTGTTGCAGTTTGATTTTCGGTTTTGATATTATGTTAAAAGGTAATTTTGAAGTATTGTATCACCTGTTTTATGTAGTACTTTTTTTAGTTCTATGATGATATGTTATGATTTAATGTTTGTTTAACAATGTTATACCAAAAGAGGTTATACTTAATATACTTATCAATTGCATAGCCTAACTTTTTATCAATAAACTTTGTAGATTTTCAGATTATTTAATTCCTTTTGTTTCCGTTGTAATTTTATTTTTAAGACATATTATGTGATTGTTTCATTATATGTTTCCATAAAATTACAAAATAGCAGACAAAAATAATTAAGATCATACCTTGTTTTCTTTGTACCATGGGTACCCTCCGTATATTTTATTAGAACGTATTTGCCTTAAAATAGCGGCAGGTTAATGCCATCCGTGGCTAATGTCATGTTGGTTATGTGTCATCATATGTTTGTGTCATCTGTCTGTGCATCTGTCAAAATTCCTCCGCAGCATTAAATAGTACCATCATTTCATTTCCATATTTTAAAATTTACTGGATAATCTGCAAATTTTTTCAGCTTAAATTACCTACTAAAACACGTACTTTTCAGGACAATTTTTGTTGTTTTAAAATTCTTGTGTCCGTAAAGTCGAACGCACCCCCCTGATATGTTTCTTATCTTAACCCCAAACCAGCAACTACCAGAGATTTATAACCAGAGATATAGGGGGGTACATTTTATTTCTAGAGACACAAAATAAATCCAAATTATATTAAAAAATTTCTTTTGCCTATATATCAAAACGGATAACGTTAAATTTTAAATAATGCATTTAATATTTCATTTATTATAAAAGCAAACCGTTTAGCCTATATGTTTTTTAGTACCAGTTCTTTATGATGTCCTATTACTTGGTAAATTGTTGTAACGCCTAGAGATGGTTTGTATTTTGGTTTGTATACTTGTATTTGAAATATTTTAATCAAAATTATATTTATCTAATAATTTTAGGGAAAATAATGGGAAGATCAACAACATTTACATTCTTGACTGTTAGCTAGATACTTAGATTATGTAACATGCTACCTAATTGATGTATACTATAATTTTAATTTAATACTTATAATGGATGAAATGCTATTTAGAAGTTCACAAAGGCTGGAGTCCATGCAGGTGGATTTATAACTACTTGTTTAATCAATGAAATGATGCATTTTTTATTGTCCAGGTACAAGCAGAAATTGTTGCTTCCAAGACAAAAGATCTTCTAGGAACATATTCTCTACAGAGTAAAGCATTATTGATGCAAACATGGAACAGCGGCAAAGTAGAACAGTTCAAAACAAACGTTCTTCAACTTATTAATTTTCTAGTAGAAACATCAAAGAACTTTAAAACTCAAATAATAAATATTGCTGATCCCAAACATATATGGATTCTTTTAACACAAAAAATAGGAGGAAAATGTAAGAATCAAGTTAATTTAAATCATCCATTTTTATTTACTGAATATGTATTTGATTAATGTATTCAAAATATATTATTTTTGTATACAAGCACTTTAATTGATCTAAAAATGGTTAGTGGGCATCTACCGAAATCAGGTAACTTACTTTTTCAAGGGACAACAAAAGAAACTACTTTAGCTTGTGCAGGATTCTTAGTGGGTAGCATAGTTGGGGTTGCAATTGGGCTAGCCATAAGAAAGAAGGAACCAATTATAAGATATATGCAAGCGATTTGGATTGAGCATTACCAAGGTCCAGAAAGTGTTACTGTTGTAGAAAATGCAGAAGCACCTTATGAATGTGGTGACTATGATGTACTAGTAAATGTTAAAGCTGGTTCTGTACAAATTATCGATTCCCAAATTTGTTGGGGATATGGCAAAACATTAAGATATATCTTGAGGAGGATACTTAAGGTAATGTATAATTGGGAGCCTCTATAATATTTATAAAATTAGTACTTGTAGGAGAAAGAGCTTCCAGTTATTCTAGGAAGGGATTGTACAGGGATCATAACAGATTTAGGAAAAAATGTAAAAAGATTAGATGTTGGAGATGAAGTATGGGTTACTGTGCCATTTTGGTCCAAAGGAACTTTGTGCCAAACAATTTTAGTGTCTGAAAACAGGGTGAGACAAAAATAAATGTGTATTTACAATGTCCAACAATAAATATTCTGTTAAAAGGTAGCCCGTAAACCAAAGAATGTGGGTTTTGAAGGTTCCTGCAGTATACCTTATGCTGGCAGTCTTGCCTTATCTGCACTGTCTGATGCTTCAATAGATTGCATTACTGTGAAATCAAAAAAGTAATATGCTGCATTTTTTTACCAATTTGATTTTATTTCCATTCATTAAAGGTTCCTTATACAAGGTGGATGTACACCGGTTGGGTGTATTTTGATTCAACTTTTGAAACATTGGAAAGCACATGTGGTGACAACATGTTATACCAGGGCTCTACCCATAGCTAAAGCTTTGGGGGCTCATGAAATAATAACTATAGATGACATAGGTAAACAGAGACAATGAGAAGTATGTAATTATGCATGATACTACATATGTGCACTTATTTTAGATGAAGAAAAAAATTACACTGTTGACAATCATGAACTATTCAAACAGTTAGAAGGGAGAGGTGAACTATTTGATGTCATTATAACAACACAGTGTATAGGGTAAGTAAGAGATCTTTTTTCCTAGAAAATATACTAAGATCTGTTTAATTAAAGGATATATGACCGTGGTAGTTGTCATATTGTTTTAATTCATAAATAAATTGTATTTTCTGTCATTTTTTGGATATTGTCCACTGTCTGTCAATGTTGCCTGACCTGTTAACAACCTTTTATACTTTTGTTTTCAGTTTGGATAATTTTAAACAGTTTTGCAAGGAAGATGGACAATTAATCTCAACTTTTCCAAAAACTCTTCCATCGGATGAATTTGGATTCCTGAATAAATCATTTTTGGCTCAGCATATTGAATTCAAATACTTAATAAAAGTATGTGTTTGTTCATACAGAAAAAAATACTTAAAAATATTATTTATTTTTCTAGGATATAATAGGATCATCCTTGGAGATCTATGATGAGGCTCATCTATGTTATTCCACACTAGATAAATTAACTGAATTAGTAGAGGATGGTATTCTACAAACTGTTGTAGACAGAGTCTTCCAACCAAAAGATATAGAACTAGCTTTAAATTACATACAGTCACCTGCTTCCATAGGAAGTACAGTGATAACATTCAGGTGAAACAAATATACAAAAGTACTATACGATCGAAAATACGGCGTTAGAGTTGTCTTGAAATGACCAATGGTGACGTTTTGTATTAAAATTGCTATGAGAGACTAAATCGCCCAGGTTCAACCAACGTTGCCAAATGTCACTGCACCAACTTTATATTAGCGGAACGAAGTATGCCTCTTCATAGTTTATTTGCAAAAGCAGCAGTGGCTCAGTTGGTGAGGCGTTTTGGAAGTCAGAGGTCTCGAGTTTGAGCCTTGACAGATATACAACTTTTTTATATTTTTTTAAAGTGTCGAGATTGAGAGGTTGGTCTAGTGATTTAATTGCGTTGGTTTCACTCTTTTTTGGATTAATTATTTGGTGGGGTTAGTAGCGTTAGTTATTCGGTGGAGTTGATTGCGTTGGTTAGGTTAGCTATTTGCTGGGGTTGGTTTGGTTTTTACTAATTTATATTTGTTTAGCGTTGTTAGCCGTAAATTGTTATGCGTGTTTTGATTACGTTGGTTTGTCTCTCGGGTAAGTTTTTATTTAAATTGCACGCGAAATACCCGACCGAGTAAAAGTGAACATTTGGCAACGTTGATCGAGTCTGGGCGATAAAACCTTTCGTAAAATTGCTGGGTGAATGTCATCAATGACATTTTCAAGGTAATTTGACGGCGTTGTTTTATCATGGTGTATGTGAACCTCTGGGTATAAGTAGTCTAAATTATTTAATAGAAATACCAATGAAAAAAAATTGTTTTTTTATCAATTTTTTACGGATCGAAATGTTGAGAAATCTATTTTGTTGACTGTTCGTGTAATTATTGTTGTTAAATTATGAAATGTATTATCTGGTTTTATATGTAATTTTTACTGCCGGGATATTTTATAAAATTTTAGAACAGAAAATAATATATAAATGTGACATATATTTACAAGATGTATTTAGTTTGATTTTTACCACACCACTACGCATATTATAAACAGGGGTTGCGCGTTTCCTTTTTTTTACCTTTTGGTGGAAAATACAAGGAAAAGGACCAATAAAAAGAATTGCATCTTCCTTAAACTTATGGAGAGTAGAAGCAATCGTAAATTTATCTATCTGTTTATTCCCTTCTAAAATTGTTGGCTTTTTCTTCCAAATGTAGAACCCTCAAAGAAAATTATAGTTGGAATATATTTGCCCTTGTACCCTCTTTGATGGATACTTTTCTATACATGGAGATAATTCGCCTTATCTCTACCCTCGATACTTACCGGCGCAAATTTTGCAAAATCGCGAGTTTTGACCGAAAGAGAAGTTAAAAGAAAAAGCCGATATTGGAGGTACTGGACTAAATTCTTTGGTTGGAGCAATTAGTAAAGAATACAAAATCACGTAACGCCCATATACGGACTGCAGCAGAATCTGTGACCTTAGACGACATTTTTTTCATCAGCGACAATTTTAGCGATTTTTAATAGTTGGTTGTGTATTCTTACTTTGCGTTGGAGACATTCAAGGTTACTTCGGGTGGAACTCTGTAACTAAATAGTGCTAAATAGCGATAGGTAGCGATGAAGAATAATGCCGCTTGTCATTTAGTTTCTACGGCCAAGGTCAGTATCCTTCATCGCTACTGATCGCTATTTAGTTACAGAGCTACACCCCCCTATCACTAAGACGATGCTAGGTGATATCACTCGGCGGAATCACACTTGAAACTCTTATTTTAAATATTACATATTGATACTGCAAGAACCCTTCGCTTTTTATTATTTACATATATTGTATCAATTTTCTTTGCCTTTTAATCCATATACAGCTGTTATTTTTTCTGGTTCACATACATATTTTATGTGTGCCACGTTCAGTTTTAACAGAAAAAAATAAGCTTAGGCTAAATTTTGTTAGAGCATAAATGTTTGGTGGTAATGGAGGTTAATGTTTAGGGGGAGCTGGAAGGCGAAATAAGAAAAACATTGTGCGCGTTCGGGGAACACAGCCGTTGACCGACTGCTGAGAATTCTGACCGTTGTATGTAAAGTAAAAATAGACACTTGTGTCTAGCCCTAGCAGGCAACTGTTAAGCCCGACCAATCACGTTAGAGTTTTTGACAAACACAAATGAATTAACACACTCCAAATAACCACGCTAACCAACCTGATTGGTCAAGCTTAATAGTTGACTGCTAGACACTTCTAGCAGTTGAACTAGACACTTCTAAAATAGACCGTTTAGGGAAGTCGCTTCTCAGCCACTCAGTCGCTGACCGTCCCTAAACGCGCACATTCTTTTGTAATTATATTTTTCCAAAAATAATCCTTTCCTAGTTACAAGATGGAAACAAATTATTGCTTATTGGTGTAGAACGGGTGCATAAATCGGCCAGTTGAGTTTAGGCGTCCCACATGCGGCATGCGTCACCCTCTTCCGCGCGTCTTCCTTGCCAGAAAGTACCGTATGATCGAAAAAAAACGGCGTCCAGTTGGCTTACGTTTCGATCATACGGTATTATTCATGTATTATTAACTTATCAGTACATTGAGGTGTCCAGTTGCAAAACCTGCCTTATCCATTTAAAAAAATGGCCTAATGACATACATTAATAGTGGACCCAAAAATCTACATAAACATAGTCCCAAATTGCAGCAAAAGTCGCCTATTCCTATATAAAATTCACTACAAATTACGTTACTACAGCAAAATCCGTCTTATCCACTTACATTTGCTCTTTATTTTATAGTCATTATTGTTGCAAATCCCACATTTTTTCATAGGCTTTTTACACAAGTACATATATAACGACTGGCGTCTTTTTATTACCGTAATTTTAATAAAATAGCATACCTAATAATTCGAAGTTAGGATGTAAATATCTTGCTGAGGCAAAATCCGCAAAACAAAACGATACAAAAAAAGTTTCCATTAAGTGGAATCATTGTTTTGTATCTCGTTTTTCTAGAAATGAAGATTAATATTTAATTAAAAAAAAACACGAAAATAATTCACATGAGGCGGATTTTGTTACAGTATATGCATCATATTGCAACAAAACTCGCTTTATCCGAATTCTATTTGTTTTTTCTCTTTAAAAATTAATAATTAATTTTTATTTCTACAAAAATCTACAAAACAACGATTCCACTTAATCGACACGTTTTTTGTAAAATAACGCTTCAAACATTTGCTAAAACAGTTTGTGCTTATTATCTCGAAACAACACTTTTGGGATAAGACCGGTTTTGCAATTTACCGCCTCAATCAAAATTCCACGGAAGAAAATTGAAAAATGTCACATTTTTATTATTTTCGACCTGAACATGGCTATGCGTAGGTTTTTAGTATATTTATATGCCGTATTCAAAAAGGACAAAAACGCGAAGCGTTACAATTTAAACTTCGCTTGAAAATATGCTCTACAAGGAAGAAACGCGAAGTTTGCATGTGTTATATTCATAGACTTAAAATAAAATATAGACTGAGCATCTCATTCATAAATAGCTGGAACATGCGGTCAGACACTGTCTTGTTATTGTTGTGTTATTGTTTTAGGTTATAACGAGTGCGACACGAGCGATAGATAGGTTGTCTCTGTCGTAACGGTCGTTCCCTGACGACTCTGCCGAGAAACACAACACTACAACACTGTCTTTCGTTTCTCAAGTACACCTGAACTCTCCGTATCATAGCCGGGTAATTTTTTTATTTTAATGAAGCTATAATTAAATTAAAAATATATCTTATTTAACTTTTTTTATATTTTATTAAGATTTAGGACAGGTTTTTTAAATAAAGTTTAGAAAAAACAATTTAGGTAAAAGGATAAAAATAATAAAATACACGTTATGAAGAAATTTATAATCGAAATTAAGGTAATTTTTGAAATTAATAATAAATTATTAATTTTAGTCAAACATTTACAACCCCTAATATTAATCAAAACAGGATCTATTCCACCAACGCAGATATAATAGAATCGGCGACAGGGAGAGAAAAAAAATATGATTGTTGTAATGTTTTTTCTGGTTAAGTGATGTCTTATTATGTAAATTAGAGAAAACATAAATCTGTTCCATTAAAGCAAGGAAGGTGATAGGAAGTGGATAAAATACAAACTACATTTATTTAACTCGGTACTGTCTTTATTATACCGGGTGCGTCTCAAAAGTGGCTCACCCCCCATAATTTTTTTATATTTTCAAATAAAAAAAACAAGATTGAGTATGTTAGTATATGAAATAAATTAGGATTGATTGACGCATTCAGTTGTTTTTGGTCACTTCCTGTTTCATCGGAAATGACTATAACTTTTTAATTTTTAAACGGCACCCGCGGTATATATATATTGACATTTTCGCATATGGTTTAATTGTAATTGTAACATGCGGTTCATAACGACAATTTGACTCGAAATACCAAGTGTGTGGTATCAATATATTCATAAAAAAATGCTTTTTCCAAATATGCTAATGAGTCACCCTTGTTCCATTTGAAAAAATTGACATATGTATCATTAAAAATACGATTTGTACATCTTTTAACCGGCCTAGACAAGACACGAAACCTATTAGACGATCAAAACTATTTTTCCAAAGCTCCTTGATTAAAACTTAGTGGACTGAAAAAAACTGGATTGAAATTTAAAATAGGATATGTTTTTAAGCGACAATGTCAAAAGTTGACATATGATGTCATTCTATTTAGAGTGTCATTTTTTATCGAATAAAGTAGCAATATACCGAGGGTGCCTTTAAAAATCAAAAGATGTAATCATTTCGGTGAAACAGGAAGAGACCAAAAACAATTGAATACGTCAATAAATCCTAATTAATGTCATATACCTACTAATATACAAATCTGTTTTTTTATCTGAAAAAATAAAAAAAGTTATAGGGTTGAGCCACTTTTGAGACGACCCGGTATATTAAAAAATATTGTTTCATAATGTAATATCATTTTAAAATTCTTGTATGTTATTTTAGATTCTGAAGATAATTTTAGAATTAAACCGGAATATATTTTTAATAAAGCATTATTAATTATTAACAGGGTTATAATTATGATTTTGTTACAATGTAAGTAAGTAAATAATGTAATGTAAGAGAAAAAATTCAGATTTTACATTTTACTAAAATATTATCTAAATAAGCGCCTTTCTACAACAACGCCACTTACTCCTAATGGGTATATTGAGAGTTGCCTACCGGTCGAAAGTTGTTTCAAGACTTAAATGGATTATTTAAGTCAAATTTCTTGCAAATTTGGCACTGACGAACCATATTTTATAGTTCTTGAACAGAAAAAGTCAATAAAATAAACAATTAAAGACTACAAGCTAAGAAAATGCGTTAATACAGCCGGGGATATAGCGGCAACAAAGCTTTACCGCACACGTGCGACGCGTACTACAAGGTAATAAATGAATGAATAGGCTCCCTCGCTTCTAATCGGTGTTGTCATATTGTAAAGAACTTATCCTTTTTAAACAGTATCCGACTTATAATTTAGTAGTATAAGGACTATTTATACATCTCTGGAATATTAAAACCTACTTTATTAAACTGTAGTATTAATATCTCAATATATGTGTATAACAAGAAAAAAAATATTGATAATATTAAAGACGTGACAACATAGGCTGGATGAGGAAGGCTCGGTCGACTGTACCCAGAAGTAAACATGTGTACAAAAAAGGTTGTTTGTCCGCGTTGAGATGTAAATAGTGTAGTCTATATTGTATTTTAAGTCTACGGTTATATTTGTTTAAAACCAAAAAAAAATTCACGTAGTTTTTCGTCAAAAGGAAGGATTTTTTATAGCGCCGGAAAAAAAAAATTAACGACCACCCTAGTATACAGGGTGGCGCACCCAAGAACGGTAAACTAATGGGATTGCTCATCCTCATCACAGATCCTCATAAGACACTCATAAGACGTACGTTCGCCTCTTCCCGCGCTTCAGCTGACAGTTGTGACGTCATTGTAGTCCTTGTCAAAGCCTTCGTGGCATAGACTTAAAATAAAATATAGACTGAGCATCTCATTCATAAATAGCTGGAACATGCGGTCAGACACTAGAGAACAACGGCATACGGTCGAGTCGGCCTACAAACACGTAAACGTTTACGTACGCATGCGCATTTCTTTTTTTATACACGTAAAAGATTCTTTACGTCTACGTATACGTGCCAGCAGCGGCCGACTCGACCGTATGCCGTTGTTCTCTACTGTCTTGTTATTGTTTTAGGTTATAACGAGTGCGACACGAGCGATAGATAGGTTGTCTCTGTCGTAACGGTCATTCCCTGACGACTCTGCCGAGAAACACAACACTGTCTTTCGTTTCTCAAGTACACCTGAACTCTCCGTATCATAGCCGGGTAATTTTTTTTATTTTAATGAAGCTATAATTAAATTAAAAATATATCGTATTTAAACTTTTTTATATTTTATTAAGATTTAGGACAGGTTTTTTAAATAAAAGTTTAGAAAAAACGTCTTAGAGTCCAAAAAGGATAAAAATAATAAAATACACGTTATAGAAGAAATTTTATAGTCGAAATTACGTAATTTTTGAAATTAATTAAAAATTATTAATTTTAGTCAAACATTTACAACCCCTAATATTAATCAAAACAGGATCTATTCCACAGATATAATAGAATCGGCGACAGGGAGAGAAAAAAAATATAATTGTTGTAATTTTTTTTCTGGTTAAGTGATGTCTTATTATGTAAATTAGAGAAAACATATATCTGTTCGATTAAAGCAAGGAAGGTGATAGGAAGTGGATAAAATGAAAACTACATTTATTTAACTCGGTACTGTCTTTATTATACGGGTGCGTCCCAAAAAGTGGCCCATCCCATAATTTTTTATATTTTCAAATAAAAAACAAGATTTAGTATGTTAGTATATGAAATAAATTAGGATTAGTGTTGACGCATTCAATTGTTTTGGTCACTTCCTGTTACACCGGAAATGACTATAACTTTTAATTTTTCTTGGCTTCCTCGGTATATTTCTACTTTATTCGATGAAAATGACACTCTGAATAGAATGACATATCATATATCGGCACGACATTTTCGCATATGATTTAATTGTAATTGTAACACACTTGGTTCATAACGACAATTTGACTCAGAAATACCAAGTATGTGGTATCAATATATTCATAAAAAAATGTTTTTCCAAATATGCTAATGAGTCACCCTTGTTCCATTTGAAAAAATTGACATATGTATGATTAAAAATACGGTTGTACATCTTTTAACCGGCCTACAAGACACGAAACCTATTAGACGATCAAAACTATTTTCCAAGGCTCGCGATTAAAACTTAGTGTTTTTTAACAACACCATGGCACCCTGGATTGAAATTTAAAAATACGATTTGTTTTAAGCGACAATGTCAAAAGTTGGCATATGATATGTCATTCTATTCAGAGTGTCATATTTTATCGAATAAAGTAACCGAGGGTGCCTTTAAAAATCAAAAGATGTAATCATTTCGGTGAAAAGGAAGGGCCAAAACAATTGAATAAGCAACTAGTATTATGTCGCCCATACCTACTAACATACAAATCTGTTTTTTTGAAAAAATTAAAAGGTTATAGGGGGGTGAGCCATTTTGAGATTGACCCGGTATATTAAAAAATATTGTTTCATAATGTAATATCATTTTAAAATTCTTGTATGTTATTTTTAGATTCTGAAGATAATTTTAGAGAATAAACCGGAATATATTTTTAATAAAAACACATTATTAATTATTAACAGGGTTTATAATTATGATTTGCTACAATGTAAGTAAGTAAATAATGTAATGTAAGACAACAAATTCAGATTTTACATTTTACTAAAATATTACATCTAAAATAAGCATAACTTCTACAACAACGCCACTGACTCTCCCAATGGGTAAATTGAGTTGCCTACCGGTCGAAATCGTTTCAAGACTTAAATGGATTATTTAAGTCAAATTTCTTCACAAATTTGGCACTGGCGAACCATATTTTAGTTCAGACACAGAAAATGTCAATAAAATAAACATAGCCGACTACAAGCTAAGAAAATGCGTTAAAACAGCCGGGACATGAGTGGCATAAAGCTTTACCGCACACGTGCGACGCGTACTACAAGGTAATAAATGAATGAATAAGGCTCCCTCGCCTCTAATCGGTGTTGTCATATTGTAAAGAACTTATCCTTTTTAAACAGTATCCGACTTATAATTTAGTAGTATAAGGACTGTTAATACATCTATGGAATAATTAAAACCTACTCTATTAAACTGTAGTAATTAATATCTCAATATATGTGTATAACAAGAAAAAAATATTAATATTAAAGACAGTGACAACATAGGCTGGATGAGGAAGGCTCGGTCGACTGTACCCAGAAATAAACATGTATACAAAAAATATTGTTTGACCGCGTTGAGATGTAAATAGTGTAGTCTATATTTTATTTTAAGTCTATGCTTCGTGGCCTTGTCATGATAGTGTGTATCTGGTGTGTATTATTAGTTGCCTATGGTAAACTTATAAAAATAACAGCTGAGAAATTTTGAGTTAATTATTTTGTCAATTTTAAATGTGAAAAAGGTGTCTTTAAAGTTTTTAGAGCTATGGAGTGTATAAATACGTTCATTTTGTGTTGTGGATTGTGACAAAGTGCATACTAAGTGCCCACGATTTTGTTTATTAATTATTTTAAAGCAAAATATGGAAGTACTCTAAAAAGAATGCTTGCAAAAGGTGATACACTGGGAACTGCTGTTCTTAAAAATGCATTATCCGAGTATTTAATACGATTTATACAGTTAATTTTCTATACTGCATACATATAAGGTGTTTAAATAAATAAACTAAATAATGAACGTTTTGCATTCGGCAACCAATAATGCACGTGTGTGTATTATTGGTTGCCGGATAAGGACTAATTTGAATAACAGTAATAACCATGACAAGGACTACTATGGCGTCACAAAGCGAGTAGTTTTTGCATGCACCTGGCGGACACTTTTGGCTGAATGAGCAGCACAATGAGCAGTCCTATTAGGTTCAGGGTGCAGCCACACTATCCTAAAAACGGCGTATCGGCGTAACGGCGTAACGACCTTGAATCGATTTCCAGTAATTCTATTGGCTGAAATTTTTGACAGATGAATTTGACAGATAAAATTTCTGACAGATGAATATTTCAGCCAATAAATTACTGGAAATCTATTCAAATCGTACTCACGCCGACCTCACCATTTTAGAATAATAACTACACCAACTAAATTCTTGTTCTTGTGGCGCAACTCATTCGCCTCGGATGATTATACGAAAACGGAAAGATGTAGAAACAAAATATTTTATGGGTATATGTGGGGAACTTAGTGGGGAAGTAGTGTGCATAATTTAAAATTATTTTGAAATGTACAGGGTGTTTCAGAACTAAGATCCATACCAAAGTTATATTTTTTCTTATGCAGAGATCCGGTATTTTATTTAATTTTAGGATTCTTGGGCCCAAAAAAAGGTATTTATTATAAGGGTTAAATATGTTTAAAATCGTTGGTTTTTGAGATATTGAAAGATATTTAAATTTGCATGCTACAATAGAATAGATTATTAACTCCCTGTACATTACTTTTCAGAATTAGTTCTTGTGTTGAGTTTAAAGGTAGAGAAATAAACTTTACAGAAAAATGTTATTCCTTCCTTAAGTGTATACAGGGGTATCAAAAATTGCTGGTCTATTTTAAATATTTATTTTACATAAAAACTTCGTTATTTCAAATGCAACACTATGTATTTTTTTTAAATAAGTCGAAGCAGATTTAAATGCTCTTTCAAACTATATTAGGATTTCCTATACCTATCTGGCTCAGATTTTGAATAAAAAGCGATTTTTCAATAAAATTGTAATCAAGATGGTTAGTGTTGTCATGGCAAAGTAGCTATTTTCAAAATCGAAATTAGTTTATGGACTTATTTAAATTTATACCAGTTTACTTTTATTTAATTTACCCACAACAGTTTAATACATAATATTTATTAAATATGTGTTTATTATTCTATCAAGAAAAACGAAGAAGTAGTCTTTACGAGCCAATTACGGCAAATTCATTTTCTTCACTTCCAACGACAGGTTTCTGCCTAATAGTTTTTTTATAAACCACACTACCAGACGAAATAAAACAAGAAGTTTTTCAAAGAAAATCTTATTAGGAAGATTCCTATTTGGGTATCTTTGAGCATAAGCCCTTGAGGCCAAGAAGCAATTTTCCTCACAAAATAGTATCACTAGTATCATATCTATTCGTTCCGCCAGCAGATACTGCTTTATTTTTTTTTTTTTGATAAAATAATGAATACTTATTAATTATTATTATTAAACTATTGTAGGTAAATTTAAGTAAACTGTTATAAATTATAAATAATAATGTCCATAAACTAATGTCGTCTTTGAAAATAGTTACTAACTGTCACTAAAAAATTGCCATGGCGACACCAGCCATCTTGATTACAATTTTATTTAAAAATCGCTTTTTATTCAAAATCTAAGCTAGATAGATATAGGAAACCCTAATATTGTTTGAAAGAGCATTTGAATCTGCTTCGATTTATTTAAAAAAATACACACTTTATACAAAAAAATACACATTTGAAATAAAGTTTTTATATAAAATATATCCTTAAAATAGATCAGCAACTTTTGATAGCCCTGTATAAATTTAAGGAACCAACTTTGAATAAGAAGACTAAGGAAGGAGCATATCAAAAATCTTAGGTACACCGCGATGGGCCTCAAATATGGCCGACTTAAATTCCGGTTTATCAGTGTCGTTCTAATTTTATTTAAAAAATGTAAAACTATGATGTAGGGTAGACGTGGGGTAGACTCAATAATTTGTTGTTTTATTTTACGTTGTGAATAAATGTTGGTAGTTATTAAAATTGTTATAAAAATATATAATTCTAATAAAAATAGATAAGTTATAATAAGTATTTATTAACACAAACATCCGATACGCTACTGAAGCAGGTAAGTCAAATTAACGTATCTAAATTCTTTGACATCTAATCTTTGGCAAGTAATAAATAAAAGCTAAAATGCAAGAAAAATATATAATTTAGTTAATTTAAGCGAATTTCATAAATGATCGGTTTACTACACGTATGTATATTATAGTCACTTACTAGCGAAAAGTTCCATTATTTCACTCAATTTTTGCCGAGATCTACCGCACGCTACACAAGCAACTATTTTAGAGTCTTTTTCGATAAATCGCGATAGTGTCACTGTTAATTTAAGTTCTGCCACAATTTCCATCTAGATTTACTACCTTTATACAACTATCAGTAGTAGAATAAATAATAAATAACATAAAATAAGCTCCGTAAAGACTGACAAATCCACAAAATTTCAAATCAAATTCAAATGTGTCAAATGAATCTGTCAAGGATCCCCACCCTAGAGAGCTTTTATGGTGGCTTTTCCGCCCACCATGCATGAATACATGGATAACATTATGCTCCTTCCTTAGTATTCTTATTCAAAGGGAACCAATACCATTTTTTAGTAAAGTTTATTTCCCTATCTTTAAACTCAGCATAACAATTAATTATGAAAAGTAATGTACAGGGTGTTAATAGTCTATTCTATTGTAGCATGTAAATTTAAATATCTTTAAATATCTGAAAAACTAAAGATTTTAAACATATTTAACCCTTATAATAAATACCTTTTTTTGGGCCCAAGAATCCAAAAATGAAATAAAATACCGGGTGTTCCATAAGAAAAAATATAACTATGGTATGGATCTTTGTTCTGAAACACCCTGTATATTTCAAAATAATTTTAAATTGTGCACGTTGTCTCCCCACATATATCCCTAAAATATTTTGTTTCTACATCTTTCCGTTTTCGTATAATCAACCGAGGCGAATGAGGTGCGCCACCCTGTATATGTATAGGATAGGTAGTATTCAGCAAAATATTTCACTAAATCACCGCAATACACCAAAACACTTTTACTTTTACACTGGATGCGCGTTTCGCTAACCATATTAGCGTCATCAGCAGATGATCAAGACTCAGTTTTCCGAACAAAGGCACTCCAACGCAACGGTCAAAATTATTTTGTTTTCTAACGCAGCGGCACAGTCAACGATCAGCGTACGCTAGCGGTAGTGAATATGTTAATATTATACAAGACCACAAATATTAAAATAATATTGATTATTAAAACACACTTCCGTGTATTAACAGTATTTTTATGTATTGGCAACATTAATAGTAAATAATGTAATGTAATAAATCGCTTAAATTCTGCCAAAATCTTAGGGTAGGCGCCGCCTAACTTGCCTACCCTGACGAGCCGCCACTGGTCAATATGTTTGATAAACCGATACCGCCAAGCAGTCTCTTTGTCGCTCATCGCTTAAAGCACATGTTATATGTCACTATGTATGCAATGATCGAAAATTCGGATTATTGAATCACGAGATTCGGAATACAAGATACATAATTTAAGCTTGGCGTCAATCCAGATTAGCATGATATCATTGATACATAATATAACATATTGGAAGAATATTAAAATTAAAGATCACGAAAAAGAGTACCTTTTCCCCTTATTTGTCCTATGACTTACTTTAGAGAAAAGAAGAAACCTAATACCCACGAAAACTAAAATAAAAAATTATTAATTTCAGTCATTTTCCAATGAAACGCGGTTTTTGCTAATCGCATTTTAATTTTTCCCAAGATATAGTTGAATATCTGAAAGGCCATTTTCTCATATACTGAAAAAAAAACGTTCTTGTAGTGGTTCTGTTAATAAAAATTCTTCATCTGAAGATGCAGCAGATGTCTTTTTTTTTTTGGTAAGGGGGTGGTTTAAAAATATTTTCTAGACGAATAGTGATCATCCCCATCACCATCTCGAGAGAGACGATCATAGAAATAACCCTTAGACAGTGTGGGACTCGGATTGTTACCCACTAAAAACAGTCCACCTCCGAGGAACCAGCTGCCTAAGTATGGTCAGCTATTATTCCTGCTGATATTGGGGAGAAAGAGAAGGGTTACTTGTAGGGTATTGGGAGAACTGTTTTATGAGAAGGGGAGACAAAGTTAATTGTCTAGAAGAATCGTTTTTAGATGGGGGTATTTGAAGATTCTATAGTCCTCGGGATTGTAATCGAAGATTTTTAAGGTGTTATTGGGGGTAGTATCAATTTTTTCGTAGAACTTTAAGGCACGATCTCGAAGGTATTTGGGGATGGGGCGGTGCGGATGTCGGAGTTGCGTACATACCAGGGAGCTTTGGTAATGTAGCGGAGGATTTTGTCTTTGTAATGTGGGAGTTCCGCTTTTAAACTGGCCGAAAACCAGCATTCATTGTGTCCTACTGAGATGACTTGCAGGCGCTGGTTTTCGACGCCGGAAATAAGGGCTGGTTAACCTGCTTTCTTTGTGTGTGTACCCTTATTTTTCTGATGTTGCAGTACGGTTACTTTTAGTTGTCCTATAAAAAAAGGCATATCAATCTTTTTAAACATATGATTTATTTAAATAAAATTTTAAAAAACAAATTTGTAGAGATAAACAACTATAATATAGATATAGCTGGCAAAAAAGTATGAGAAAAAAGCATTTTTTCAGTGCCATATCATCCGTCTCTAAAACATTTTCAATATTTACATGTTTTTTTTGTAAATACATATACATCTTTATTTCTTTTTAGAGAGAGATACAAAGCAATAAAAAACAAATATCGAAGACAAATACATCCGTTTTTTATATAATATAAATAAATGCTAAAAATATATGATTATTAGTACACAAATCTGATTTTTAGGTGAAACAAATGTGAAAATCTATCAAAATTTGACTGGAAATTATGTGATATTTTTGTCGCCTTTATGGCAATATTCTAGTACCAAACGTTAATATTTTTAATTAGTTTCAAAAACTGTACACATAGTAATTTCTAGTTAAATTTTGTTGAAAAAACTTATATAATTGGGACCTTAATATTTGAACTTCAAGTTTCAATGTCATGGATCAACACTTAAAAAACATACACAATTCTACTTGAATAACATCTTTCTACCATTAATTAAATCAATTATATATCAATAGAATATATATTTTAAAATATTTTAGGGTCCCGATATTTTTTTAAAAAACAACTTTCAGTATACATGTTCTTTTATAAAGGCATTTTTTTTGGTTTTGAATTTTGAAATACCTATTAACTCAAAATAAAACCTTTGGAATGTCAAGTAGCTAGGTGAATAATTTAAATATACTATACTTTTTTAATTTTCTGAACACATTTTTCTGTATAATTGTTTCATTCTGTGAGATTCCTTCAACTATTGCAAAGCACCTGCTTGTTGATTCTGGTTCAACATTTTCTTTAATACGCACAATTTTTTAAATAAATAATACATATTTTTGATTTTTAGTTTATATTTTTATTTTTGACAAAACAAAAATATGAACTATTCCTTACACAGAAAGCTTACACAACATAGAAGTACATAAAAAACAAGGTGACTGAAAATGTAGTTTTTGAGTGTTCCTTATAAACTTAAAAACTAAATAAAATCTTTGTAATAATATACAAAAGCTAGCTTTTTTCCTACGCGAAGCTAAAATTAATCCATATTTCTTATGAATAACGACAGTTAGCTAGGCTTGCCTTTACTTTCTATTGCTGCTGTGCAGACTGCTGTTGAATTTCTATTTTTTCAACTGTCATATCCGGATTCATAGCTGTGGCTTCTTGAATTGCCTCTGCTAGTGCTCTGTCATGATCTATGGGATCTCCATCAGACTGTATTGTTATTTTCTGTTCTACTCTCGTCTCTACTATACCATCCCGTTCTGTTTTATACTGTAGAGAAATAAAGTATTGATATTATATCGATTATTTTGGCCATCTTGCCATTACCGCCAACCCCAAATTATCAGAATACATAGACTTACCGTTATGGTTTCTACAGTTCTGGTTTTCGAACTGATGGTTTGTGTGCTGACAATCTCTCCCGTTTTCACATAGTTTCCGTCGTCTGATGTCAGTTGCACTTTTCGAGCTTCAGTAGCCACAATAGGTACGTTGGTTGTTGAGGTTCTGTATCCAGATGGATCACCGCTGTACACAATGCTTTCGGTCTTAACAATTCCCCCTTGAATGTCATCCTATTGACACAATTAACAATCATAAATTTACGATTTCAAAAACAAAATATACTATGAAAATTACTAAGACTTACTACAAATACCAAAATGCATCTGATAATGCATGCTATAATAGTGGGGAGCACCAAACTATCAATAATTATTTATAAAAATAAACACATGCGATTCTTAGCTAGAATTAACGAAAAACGCAAATCTAGGTTGTCCTACCTGATACACTTACTATTTCTTTTACATGACCCCTTTAAAAAGAAAAAAATATATTATTTTTAATGTTATTAATGTATTTAATAAGTCCATAGAACTAGTACTTTTACCCAGATTAAAAAATACTCTATTTTAATTGTTGTAACTATATCTAAATATTCCAGTCGCAAAGTGTGGTGGGAGCGTCGCTGTACAGTTTGGTATAGACGGTCATCGCAACGCTATGCATCAATTAAAAACAAAAGACTATTGTGTAAAAAAATCTTAAAAATAATTGCGTACTTACATTATATAAAATATCGAATATCGAACAAAGCATCGATATTTTCGTACATATCTAATGCTACTACATAAGTCCTTGTTAGATTATGAGGTCTAGGCTTATGTTAAATCCGTAAAAATACATTGTTGAATGTGGAATATATCTTCTGCGTTGGACCCACATTCAAACAGATCAACTGATCTACTGAATTTTAGGTTATTCAATATTTTTGAGATTTTTTAAATACTAAACATCTGACAAAACTACGCAAATGTAAACGTGTAAACATTCTTTTATTATTCAAATAGAAATATCAATTATTTTGGTGTTTATTAAAAAAAACAAGAGTGCGAGAAAAAAAAACATAGGAGTTAAATAATTAAATTGTCCAAAATAATTCAGATGGTATATGAATGTATTTTATGTCAAAGATACGTGGGTGTGGGTATTTAAATGCAGTATCCAGAATCGCAGTGAAATGTTGTGTTGTGTTTTAAGTAGAGGTGAAACGAAAAAAAAAACAGAACTCTAAGCTCATTACATCGATCTGCTATCGGGGTGTTCTTCTTTAATGTAGGTAAGTTTTTCTTTTAATATTTTAATTTATTTTGGGGAATGTATGGGAATGCATTTTCCTAGTCGTCTTTAAGTCTTCCTAGTCGATGTGGCAACATCATACGTCGATCAAGCTAAAGCCGCAGTTACACGTATCAAGTAGCTAAAGCAAGCCACTAAATCAAGTAGCTAAATTTTTATCAAAATTAAATTATTTTGTGAGCGTCTACATTTTAATTTTTATTACTGTTTAGTTGTTGATTTAAACGGCATTTACACTGGGTACATAAATATCCTTCGAACCTGCTCCGATTTCATAAATGTTTTATTTTCTTTTTTTTCTTGACAATAAGTTGACCTCAATGCCCGTATTTTGTTTTTAATTTCATGAAATCCGAATCCTTCTATACCCATGATTTCCTCAATTTCCTTATACGCTGTGTCCCGAGTCCCGAGCTTGTTTATTTTTATAAACGGCAGTCCTTGTATCCCATAAGCATCGTCTTTTGCTTAAAAACCGGGATGACCACTTGCGCAAATAAATAGGAAACGTTTCTATTCAGTTGACTAAACAGTGTACTAAATCTGTTACTTGCGCAAGTTCTCAATCGGGTTGTTTACACCATGCAGGTCACTAAATTTAGTAATTATTTTAGTAACTTGCTTTAGCTACTTGACACGGGTAAATTAGACTTAAGATCCGGCTTAGTAGTTGGGCTGACTTCCGAGTGCTGCCGGCGCGGCGGTTCTTAAAATGTTATGTATTTTCTTAAATTTTCTGAGTAAATTAACTCAGTTATTTTCAATTTATTTTAAAAAATGGTAAATACAAAATATGTTTCTTTTGGCTAGTCTACCACCCCTTAAAATACTTGAACTTATTTCTGAGAGACCCTGTATAACAAAATAAATAAAATATGAAGCCGAATTCTTTTTACCTACCTTATATTGCGAACTCTGATAATACGGGTCGTTCGGATCGTCTGGTGGGTCTATGGGTGTACCGGAATCGCCTGAACTAGTCGAACTGATGCTATCTCGTCTGCCCAGCTATAAGCCATGCGAGTTAGACAAGGACGTGAAACAATATGTATGGTATGACCGTGACTGACAATTTCCATGTCGTTCGGTTAGTAAAATGCGATTGTTGATTTAAATATGAGAATGTTTTAGAGATAAAAATAATATAATGTATATGTTACAGTAAAAATTGGAAATCAGTGATTGTTAACAATTACTAAAAGCTCACATTCACTGATTTGCTAAAACTACGCCAGTAAAAGTTCAATCTATTTTTGAAACCAACTTTTACTAGTGAATGCTAGCATTCCCTGGACGATGGCAGTGAGTTTGAAAGATTCAGTTAGCCACATGTTGTAAAATATAAGGATAAGTTGAATAATAGGCAATATAAGGATAACACTAAGTTGGATTAAACGTTGGCAACGTTGACAGACATCTGACGTAAATTCGCTTTGTTTATTGTGGTTATGTATAATTGTTTTGTTAACATTGTAAAAAGTTATGTGCGGTATTTTCCCTATGGAAGAAATTTTCTGTGAAAAAATAAGGTAAACTAGGCACTAGCAAGAATGTAATAGTAATTGTTTTTCGTTTTTGCAATATGATGAAGTCATAGCATAAATTAAACGTACAAGAGAAAAATATATTAAGGAACCTAGTGACTATGAACTTATTAAACGTTTCGATATAACCGTAGCGGGTTTGAAAAAACGAATAACGCCCGTTGAAGAAAATTCGGACATACTTTATTTTGGCCACGATGAAGAACTTTATTTAAAAAAAAAAACGCTTTAAAATGTTTATATATTTTCCCTTTTAATATTTAGGTTATGTCATGATTATTTTCTATAATTTTTAATAAATATACTAAAGAAGTAATTGTAATTTTAAGATATGTCGATCAGCTTGAATATTGAGGTGATCCAATATTTTTAAAAGTTTTATTTGTTCTAACTTTCACCGCCATTCTTCCTCACCACACTTGCCCAGTACAATAGAATAACTTTTACTGGCAACATTTAGTAAATGTTAAAATTATGAAATGAAAATATCACATTCACTGATCCAATGCGCAATTGCTAGCATTTCCTAGTGAATGTTAACAATCACTGAATTTCCGACTTTCACTGTAACATATATAACAAACGTCAAAGTTGATATCTAAAGTATGTCCAACACAAGAGCATACATGACAGTGATTTGTTATTTTTATACACTGGTAAATTTCTGTCCTTTTTTGGACGTCGTCTATCATATCAAAATCTTTCTCAAGTCGGATAGCCTTTATATATTAGTAGTGTGTTAAATATTAATTACAAGACATTTGACTATTCTATTTCTTAAAAAAGTTAATAAAAAAAATGTCTGAAGTTTAAACAACTAAATTATTATAACTACAGTTCTCTATTAATTGAAAAAAATATGATAAAAATCACTTTGACAAATATTTTTTAAAAGAAAATCCATGGGTTTGTTGTTAGTAGTAGCAAAAAACAAATCGGCTTGTCAGAATTTTTTATAAAGAAAAATACCTGATCTCCGCTGACAACCGTGCTGGTTGTCTTGACCTCTTGCGTCACAGTGCGCTGTTCCTGTCTAGTGGCGCTACTTGTCATAGAGTGCGCTACTGTCTTCTCCTCAAGCTGCTGCGTTTTGGCGTTGGTGCCTAGATCTTCGTGCGTAGTCGCTGTTCGTGTCGTCACCGCTCGTGCCGTGACGTAGGGAGACTTGACGTCATCGATCAGAGGCGTGTCGGCCTTTTTTTAGGATACGCGAAAAATAAAAAAAGGGAGAAAAAAAAAACAAAAGATAAAATCGAAATTATAAGAAAAGGGCGAAGTTAAAAAGAGTACCGAAATACAAGATATTTGAATGAATTATGGTGTTATACATTTATCTTATACGCGTGTAATTTATACAAAAAATAAATTAGAAAATGAGAAATGTATCTTGTATTTCGTGTTTATACACTTTAGTAAAAAGGAATATAATTTGAAATTTAATAAACTAAAGTAAAATAACCGAACAAAATAAAAACTATAAGTAGGATGGTAAACTGTAAAAAAACCAAAATTCTTATCTACCAAAATGTATAAACTATAAAAATTCAATTTTTTTAAATATATTAAAATAGAATAATAATTGGCACACGAGAATATCGATACATAACGGGTGTTTCACTTGTAATATTCGATATTTATTTTTGACTCTCCCTGTGCACTTGAAGTAATATTGCAACTTTAACATGATTATTTTTGAATAGGATATTGTTATCAATTGGTGTCAATAATTTGCAATTTAATCATTTTGCGGATGTTGTAAATGTGCAGAATAAAAACCACTCAATTATAAAATATGATAAAAAGGTACTTTAAAATGAAAATTGTATGCCAAATCCACTGAGGAACAAATTATATAGCAATTTGTTTAAAAAAAGAAATGCTTAAATTTTATTAGTTATCATGGCTCGCATGTTTTGTAACAAAATTAATATTAAAATATAAAAAATGACATCGGATATGGCGGTTATTCTAAACAGTGGCCGACCCTGTACTTTATTGTCCATTTAAAACCGATTATCATTCAATTCTTATAACCTCAATGCTATATTTACCTTATTAACTTGCGTGGACACCTTAATTTCACCAGTTCTTCCATCTTCTACCCTTTCTTCCACGTTTTGCGTCACTCCATCCTTGTCCTTGGTGATGATCTGCTTTGTTGTAGTTTTTACTACCACTGGAGTGGTAAGACTTGCTCCTTTGGACAAACCAAGGCTAGGCAGCTCTTTAAAACTCTCCGCAGCATATTCATTCAAATCGTCGTCACTAGATTCTTCGTCTCCTTCTTTCAAATAGGTCTTCACTTTAACCTTTGTGTCTTTGAGGTCCGTAAAATGACTTGGATCGATCTGAGCATAATTTAAAATCAACTCTCCAGTTATAGGGTCTCTTCTCGCTGTCTTAGGATCAATGTCACCTGTTTGGGGGTCAATATGACCCCATTCGGTATGAATTCTACCAGTAACAGGGTCAATCTCGCCCGAAAGGGTTAATACTTGTGTCACTTTTGTGTTAGCGCTCTTTACCAAAGGATCATTGGGATCTACTTGCACGATTTTTCCGGTCTTGGGGTCTACCATACTGTAGATATAGACAGTTTGAGTGCTCACGTTGACTATTCTGCCTGTTTTCTCATCGAACTGACAATCTTTGGGATCTATTTCCTTTACTTTGCCTGTAGGGTCATTTTGTGTGATCAAATAAATACGAACAATGATCATTTTACCTGTTTTGGGGTCAATTTTACCGTATTTGGTATAAATTTGACCCGACTGTGGATCGAATTCTGAAGTAGAATATAGCGGAACACCTGTTTCGTCCACTTCATTGGTTTTTGTGAATATTTGACTGGTTTCTTTATCAACCCTGGCGGTATTCTGATCGACTTTAGACATTCTAGTAATATTGCCAGTTTTTGGATCGATATATCCATAAACAGCCGTAACATAACCTGTGGTTGGATCAACATTACCAGTAGTATACACTTCTTCTTTACTGACAGGATCATTATAGTCAAATACCCAAATCTGATTAGATTTTGTGTCAATCCTGACCGTTTTTGGATCTCTTTTCACAATCTCTCCTTTTTCATTAACTTTCGGGTCTGTTATAAGAATACCAACGAGCCTACCGTAGTTAGGATCGGGTTTACCAGTTTTAGGGTTATTATAGCCGCCTTTGAAGAGAATATGTCCAGTTGTCGGATCTATTACTCCTTGCTTCACCTCGTGTTTGCCGCTTTTTGGATCTATATGAGTTATTGTAGCCTTTACTGGATCAATTTGACCATACTTGGTATCAATTCTGTGAGTAGATGGATTGTATAACCCGTTTGAGACTTCGGGAACGATATTTTTAGCATCTATGGTGTTTTTCTTGGGATCCACCTTACCTACGAAGGTGACTACTTGTACTTCTGGGTCTATTTCGGCTCCTAGTTTGATAACTTGACAAAAAGCGGGGTTGATTGTGTCGGTTTTAGGATCTTTAACGCCGGTGGATATGATTATATTACCCTCAGCGTCTACCTGGATGGGTCTGAACTCGACTTTTCCAGTTACAGGATCTTTAGTAGTAATTCTTAACAGTTTCAAATTAATAGTACCGTATTTAGTCTCGATTTCGCCTGTAGCAGAGTTCTTTTTAGCCTTGGAGCTTTCCATCTGACCATTGTTAAGATCCACAGCTCCGGTTTTGGGGTCGGTTTTCGCTGTGATCGTTGTTATTTCGATAGCAGGATCATTTTGACCGGCGATACTGATAATTTGGCCTAGAGAACTATCAATTTTACCAGTCTTCGGATCTACTACACCAGAAGATAAGATAATTTGTCCGTTGATCTCGTTAATCTGTGCACTTCTAGCATCTACCTTTCCAGATTTGGGGTCGTTAACAATAACTTTTCCATTCTTAGGATCGATTAAACCGTATTTTGACTCTATTAATCCCGTTTCTGGATTCAACAATGCAGTAGACTGTTCTATTTGACCTTTATCTACATCAGCTTTGCCTGTTTTTGGATCGATTCTGGCAGTGATCACCGTTATTCTGATCATTCTCTTTTTAGGTACTGGAGCAGCGTGAGGGTCCTGAGCCTGTTTCAATCCGACAACTGCAAAAACTTGTCCAAGGTTCGGATCACTCTTACCCGTCTTAGGATCAACGACGGGACCACCATTGATGATGATGTGACCAGTCGTTTCATCCACTTTCCCAGGTATGATACCTCTCTGACCTGTTGTAGGATCATTTGAAATCAAAGAACCTGTCGTAGAGTCGATTTGACCATATTTTGTTTCAATAAAGCCTGTTGACGGGTCTACAACTCCGGTAATATGTTCTACGGTTCCATTTTCTATATCTACGTTCCCTGTTCTTGGATCCTTCCTGCCGGTGATCACCATAATCTTAACTATGCGATGTTTAGCGATGGGATGAAGTACTCCAGTGATAACCTCCTTGATAGGAGTTCCAGTACTTTCCTTTTGATGAGACGTAGTAATAATCTTCGGAGGAGATACGGGTTTCAAGCTGGCAGCAGTGGCTTTTTGAATTTCCTTCTCAGAGGGTTGCTGAGAAGCAACAGGATCGATACTGGGTTCAGTAATATGGACTGAGACAGCACGGCCAAAATCTTTTTCAAGTTTCCCTGTTTTGGGATTAATAAATCCTCCTTTGAAAACCAATTCGCCAGTATTGGGTTCAATATGACCCACTCTAACGTCAGTTTTGCCAGATTTTGGATCAATAATAGTCAATGTTTCACGAACCGGGTCTAGATGACCGTATTTCGTATAAATTTTATTTTTATCTGGATCATATAGACCTGGAGTGGAATCTGGATGAGCGTTCTTCGAATCTATTGTATTTTTCTTATGATCGACTTTACCAACGTAGGTTCTGATTTCGATTTCTGGATCAACTTCCGGTCCTACTTGAATCAACTGCACCATATTAGCATCAAGTTTGTTAGTTTTCGGGTCTATAACACCGCTAGATACGATGATATTATCGTCTTTGTCTACTTGAACCGGTCTTTCCTGGATTTTGCCAGTTTTGGGATCACGAGTATAGATGCGCATCAATTTCAAATTAATTGTACCAGGTTTGGTAATGATCTCACCAGTTTCAGGAATTATTTTGCCATTAGTAACTTCAGTTCTGGAATTGGTAAGGTCTATCTTTCCGTTAGGATCTTTCCTAGCAGTAACACATGTAATAACCACAGCTGGATGTTGAGGATCGACTACATTGATCACTTGGGACAAGTTAGGGTCCACCTTACCCGTCTTGGAATCCACGATATTATCACTGACGTATATTTGACCTGTGTTCTCATCAATCCTGATCGGTGTGACTGTAGTTTTACCAGATTTATCTTTTTGCACGATCTTACTATTTTGTGTATCAATTTTTCCGTATTTTGATTCAATAATACCACTAACTGGATCTATTGTAGCCGTCAACTTCTCTACAATGCCATTTTCGGTATCAACCTTTCCAGTTTTAGGATCCTTCTTACTGGTAATCACCAGAACCTTAATAACTCGTTTTTTTGGCGTGGGATGACTTGGTAAAGCATGTTTCACTGCTGCTCGATCATCCACCGGACTTCCGTAGTCTCCTACAACAGTTATAACCTGTCCTAGGTTAGGATCTCTTTTACCTGTTCTAGGGTCAATGACTGGACCATTTGCGATCTGAATTTGACCAGATATAGGATCGACGTGTCCTTGAACTGTCTCTTGTTTACCAGTTGCTGGGTCAGTAATAACTATAGTGCCTTTTCTAGGGTCTATTAACCCATACTTTGAGTCAATCTCTCCCGAAGGATGTAATATACCGGCAGACTGATCCACGTGACCATTCTCCAAGTCTAAGTGTCCAGTTTTGGGGTCTTTCTTCGCAGTAATGACCAGAAGTTTTATTACCTTATTTCTGTCTTTAGGAGATAGAGAATCTCGCACCGGAGGTTTCACTGGACTAACAGGAACGGGTTTCTTAGTCCTGACGAGACTAGGATCAACTTCGGGGTTTTTTAGCTCGATTGCAATAGTTCTACCAAACGAATTGTCTATTTTGTTGGTCTTGGGGTTTACCAGGCCCTTGAATAAGACTTCTCCGGTGATATAGTCACGCTGACCGTGCTTTATTTCAGTTTTTCCACTCTTGGGGTCCGTTACGCTGAGAGTTTCGTAAATGGGATCGTATACTCCGTATTTAGTGTATACTTTATTAGTAGCTGGATCGTAGAGCCCTAGTGATTTGTCGACTGAAGATGCTGATTTTGGATCAAGTCCCTTTTTGTCGACTTTACCGGACACAGACTTCACTTCCACTACGGGTTCAATTTGTGAGTCTATCTGGAGGATCTGACTAAGATCATCATCTCTCAAACCAGTGTTTGGATCGACTACTCCTTCCAAAACTATCACGTTACCGTTAGGATCGAATTGAACAGGATGTTCCTCGAATTTGCCAGACTGGGGGTCTTTAGTGCTGATAGTTTTGTTCTTGGGATTGATTGTCCCGTATTTAGTGACGATAGTGTCAGTTTTGGGGTCGATTTTACCGTGGGTGGTTTCTTTATGTGCTCTAGCCGGGTCTAACTGTCCAGTTCTCGGATCTCTTTTCGCTGTAACCGCTGTTACAGGAACAATACTATCTCCTTGATTTCCGACCTTGAAAATTTGACCAAGAGTATTATCAATTTTTCCGGTTTTTGTATCAATTACTCCTTCATCCAGCTCGACATGGTTCAGATTTTCATCAATTTTAATTGGACGAGTATCAATTTTTCCTGTTCTTGAATCACTGCGAATAATGTTATTGTTCTTCAGGTCCAAAATACCGTATTTTGTTTCAATTCGACCTGTAACTGGATCCAGGACCGCATCTAGAGTCTCAACATAACCATTTTCAGCTTCAATCCTTCCAGTTCTAGGATCTTTCTTTGACGTAGTAACAGTGACCTTAATGATCCTTTTCTTGGGTACCTGAGCCAAGGAATTTGATGCTTTAATTTCTCCAGGGCAAATTGAGATAATTTGGCCCAAAGAAGATGATTTTTTTCCAGATTTCGGGTCTATTACTGAACCGGCAGTGATAACGATTTGTTTGGTAACAGGATCAATGTAGCCCTGAACAACTTCCTTTTGGCCGTTCACTGGGTCTGTGACAATAACAGTTCCGTTGGAAGGATCGATAAGTCCGTACTTGCAATCAATAAGACCGGTATCAATGTTTTCTTGACCTTTGATAGAATCAGCGGTTGATTGGTCAAGATCAATCCTTCCTGTTTTTAAGTCTCTAGGTCCGGTGACGACAAGTAATTTAATAGGGCGTTTTTTACTAATGCCTAGCACTAAAGGAGCTGCGCTAGCCTGTTTGGTTTCTTTAGTGGGGTCTTTTTCGTATTGTTCCCCAGCCAAAAAGGCAGCTGTATCAGCTTTAGCATCATTTTTCTTCAATTTATCTATATCACCAGGAGCATAGTTGAATGCCGTAGCTGTAGCCCGTTTTGTAGATGGCGATTGTTGATTTTCCGGGTCACTTTTTAGACTTGAAGGCGATCCTTGGTTCTCGTAGCTAAAACCTTGGGTGTAAGGCTTCCTCGGGCTGACCTGTTCTTCGGGAGCTTCGTAATCGTACTGCTTGGTGTATCCTGGAGATGAAGACTTCTCTGCTATCTTCTCTTTTTCCTTTTTCTCCTTGGGAGACTTATCTCTTTTGCCGAATAGGGACGAGGGGCTCTAGGAGAGGAGAAAGCAAAAAAAAATCATGCCTACATACATGCACAAATCTACGTCATAGTCTTTGATTGTTTAAGATACTAGGGTATATAAAACAGAACGTTTTTGTAATTTTGACGTGCACAAATATTACAAAATAATCGAACACAAGACACACATGTAAATTACAAAGCTCTGAGTTTTACACTAATTTTTTACATAAATTTTAAGTATTTTTAGATCATTTAAACTAACGTGAATATATTCGACTGGATGACCCTCTTTCTATAGGGATAACATCTCTTTGAATGACTCTAAATGTAATTAGTAAAATGTAGGTTTCAATCTGAAACAGTCGATATTTTTCAACATCTCCCAGCAGAGGTGCATATACTAGATGGGTAATGGGAATAATTAAAAAGTAAAAGAAAATGTGGTATAAATAAAATTGCAACAAAATAAATTAATAATAGCAATCAAAATAGAAAATCCAGACCAATCTAAGTTTATTTTTTCCAGTCACAATAACTTTCAGCATATATTTAATTTAAATTTAGTACTTCACTCAAATATTGACACTATCCTTCCAAGTCTCTAGTTGCGTCACTGACTGAATGACTGAATAAACGAGTTAAGCGAAAAAAATGGAAATTATTTTAATATTTATCATCCACGTGAGTTTATATGATCGACAATTATAAAATACTATAAGAAAACTTAAAATGCATACCTTAGACCTCTTTTTATCGTCCTCATTATGCTGGTCCGTATCTCTACCATTTTGTAAATTCTTCTCATTTTCCTTGTTCTTCTCCTTGTCCTTTTTACCAAATAATCCACCAGCCGGCAAAACTGCTACGCCGCCTACAGGTTTCTGCGAATTCAAACAAGAAACCCTGTAAAAACTATTTCTGATGCCTAGAGGTCTGTACAAAAAATAATATACTAAGCAGATAACTATGGCGAGAAATAGATTTTTCGGCAAACCATCCCAGTACCACAAAGCAGAACAACAATGATCATAAAATAAATCTGTCTTTAAGCTAAATACCGAAATTGATTTATATAGCCTGCAACCTTGATTATCAATTTTATGAGAAATAAAACATACTTATAATAATTGCTTTCTTAGATTAAATATATAAAAAATATACAACTTACCTATGTTTAAGACGTCTGCAAGATATACATAAGAAAATAATTGTTTATAGAATGTATATCTACATATATAAAATGCTAACGTTTATCTGTGTCGCCTCTACTGAAGTAACGACTTGCTCTAGAAAGTTGCTTTTTTTTTACTAAAAGATAGCTAATTGGCTCTTCTAAAAACTGTCGTCGCCGGATTTTTTGTTTTTCATTTAATTAAAAAAAAATAAAAAGTATTTTTTTCCTGATGTCGTGGCGGATGCGCCAGGCTTCAACTAGTATATAATATATTTACAACTATAGTTGTGCTTTAATAAAATTATTCTACTTTTCAAACTACATATTCGCGTTCGATAGTTAGAACCTTTATTTATATCACAATTAAATAAAACAAAATATTACAGTTGGGGGTTGGAACCTTATTTGGTGTTACACTGCAAAATAAAACACTAAATCACCACAATACACCAAAACACTTTTACTTTTTACACTGGATGCGCGTTTCGCTAACCATGTTAGCATCATCAGCAGAAGATTAAAACTCTATTGAGTTTGGTCACAACATGTTCATCAGCAGATGATCAAAACTCTGTTGAGTTTGGTTTTAACATGGTTAGTGAAACGTGCGCCCAGTGTAAAAAGTAAAAATGTTTTGGTGTATTGTGACGATTTAGTGTTTTATTTTACTAAAACAAAACATTAAAAAATATTATAACGCTATTTGTAACGACATTAGAAATGCCAAAGTTGGCAAATATTTTAATGCAATTAAAGCGAAACTCTGTGTAAACATAATGTCTTCTAAAAGATATATGTGTCTTTTCAAATATCCTACAACTTGCTGATTCTTTCACAAGATTGCTGGCGTTGTTTACTGGATTTGTTTACATAAAGACGCTGGAAATGCATCTTTGTGTAAACAAAACCATTTTCTTAGCAGCGAAAGCTGTTTACTACGCGGACTATACTTAAAAAAATATTGTGGTAGCGTGAGTGTATCCTTTAGTATATTTAATCTAAGAATTGATCTATAATAATAATCTATAATTTTGATGGACATTTCAAGATCGCGGGCTACGCCTGAAGAAGCCAATACTGAGGTAGCAATTTTACAGCGGAAGAAATCCTATTTTTTTCAAAAATAACAGACAAAAGTAGATCAAAATACACCTTCTGTGATTTGTCAGCATCATATTCCCCCTCCACTGAGCTGATAGTGCTGCCCGAACCAGAACTCAGTTTCCTTCCGTGCTAGTGGACACAATGAACATGGATTAAATTTAGATGATATACAGGGTATTCAAGAAATCCAGAGACACGTGAAATATTTTTTATCTTTTTTTTATAAACTTTCATTCCTAATAAAAGTATCTGTATCTTAGGACACTCCTAATAAATTAATCAAAATTCAGAGGTTTAAAAATATGAAATCAGAAACTTAACGTAACTTTTTTCTCGTGCGTCCAAATTTCGTGAACATACTGTATAATCGAATGACATTAATTCGACAACATTTAAAAAAATTCATGACACAAACATATAAATGAAGTAATTTAGTGATGTTAAATGATATAATGGGTAAACAGCTTAGATGTTTACAAAATTAGAAAATATTTTTTTGCAACAGTAAGGATTAGAATCACGCAGAGTAATACAAATAAATAAATAGTCATGTTGATTAACACTCCTGCTATTAATATTTACCTTTTCTTTATCTTTGGGTGATTTAATTTTGGCAGGTGTCTGGTTATCGACCTCAATGATGTGCTCGGGAGGATGAGACATTGTATGGCGCTTGTTGGTGTCATTGTACTCATCTTCGGGTCTTACACTCAGAGCTAGTTAAAAATAATAATTATTAGGAACAAATATGCCTGATTGGTTCTAATAATAAAAAATAACGTCAGTCCCTTGTTTATACCGGGTGTCCCAGGCTGAGCGTGCATTAGAGGTTTCTAGAGAACTACAATATCTAGATCGGAGATTTTTTGCACATTTTGCACAGATCTCATTGAGATGTTTCACAATGAGATCTATCGATTAAAAATATTTTCAATGTGACGGCGCTTCCGGAAATACCGGAAGTTGACAGCAACTTTCTTATATTAAATGGGTACCCTAATTTTTTATTACATACTTAAATTCTCTGTAAAATTTTATGAATTTTGAAATCAAACACTGTATACCTAACTTTAATCGTTTTTGAGAAAAAAAAACATAAAAATTTTTGGAGGAAAAAACTGCCTGTCAAAAAAATTTGTATAGCCTAAACATCAAATTTAGTGACATAGTCGCTGGGACATAAAGAGAAGACATGTAGCTATCTATTTCAAAAATTAAATTGTTTGAATGTCATATATAATATTGGTCGCAGCTGTCATGGAATTAAAAGATTAAAAAATTATAATAATTCATTTTTTTTCAAATGGAAACCCACTTTTTTATTTCAACAGTGAAAAAATTTTTCAATTCATTACTTTTTGATTATACGTGTTCCTACACCTAAAATAAATCGTTTTTAAGTTATTTAAGATTTAGTTTTTAAGTGTATTTTTTTCTTGATTTTATCTAGCTTCCTTTGAAAGTAAGTATCAAACCATCAGACAATTTATTTCCTTCTGCCAAAAAACTAATTATTTGAATTTCGCATATTATAAATACTGCTTTATAAAGCTAAATTAATTGATAAAAAAAACAACTTTATAAAGCTAAATTAATTGATACTCAACAATAATTTGTCTGGCCGAATTGAATAAACTTTATTTATTAAAAAAATTTGTAAAGATTTGTCAAAAGTAAATATTTGATTTCAACAAAGCAAACTTACGGTCCATACTTCTAGATGTCAATCTTTTGCCTGTCAACGACCTTTCAAATTGAGGAGCAGGCCTGTCAATTGGTGTTTTTCTCGTCTCATAGTGAGTCCTACCTGAATATCTGTAAAAGAAATAAAAAAAATACAATATTGATTTACACCTAATGTAAGTTTTTTCCAGTTAAATGACACTGGACCTCCAGTATAAGCAACCTACCTAAATTTCGATCCTAACCTAGGAAACAGCGAATTTTTCTGACTAATTTCAGGCGACATCAGTCTGAAGAAAGTATGGTGTTCCACGCAGGTTTTCCACAGTTTCTTAGCTGCGCGATGGTTGGCCAATTTGAAGCCAATCGTGGATTCAAACTGTTCGAACTCACCCGGACGTATTTTGATATAAAAATTGTGTCTCTTATAGCTTATTTTCAAAATTTTCGGCCAGGCAAATCGGTTTATTCTAAGGCGGTCGCGGTAAACTAATAATCCAGAGGCACAAACACCAAGCATAATATCTACCCCTTCAGAATCCTTGGCAGGATGTAGATCAACCCCATACATGGCTAGTTTCTTAGCATTCTCCAAGTAATGCAGTTCTGCTTCGGCTGGAGTCTGACCTCTAAAAATAACAAACAAGCCTTAGATCTCTTTACCACAGTATATCCACATATCTTTACTTGTGTGTTTTGTGGAGTTCGCACACTTTAGCTTCTAGGTCTTCGTTTTGGGTGGGAGCCAACTTAAACTCTTTCAAGTAATCCTTGTTCATATTATCCGGATCGTAATCGCCCAACTCTGATTGGGCCAAATACGATCCAAGGAGGGCATGTGTGACAAATGAACAAGGCAGGCGTCCGCTAAGAATATCATTGCGGATTTGTAGACATAATTGGTACCTAAAATTTAAAACTCTGTTTAAAAAAGTTTTAGCTACGTTTAGTTTATTACCTTGTAATATCTTCTTGTAATTGAGCTGGATCTGGAGGATAGAACTTAACCTCAAATGTAAATCTCCAGGGCTCGTCTAAATTTATAAAAAAAATTAAGTAAGTACTGTATATATTAACATGAATATAAAAATACTTTTCAGAAATTTTGCTATCCTTTTATCTAATTCTAGCCAATTTCTGGGATCATGTCTGTCAGCATACACCAAGCCAAAATAGTCTTTTTCTATTAGGTTGATGGCTTCGCACACTTTATCTAACAGGTCTCTGCCTTTTGATTTTCGCTGTAATATCAATAATAACGTGTTTTCATAAGGTATTTAAAAAACAACTAAAGACAAATATTTACATCGACATTAAGAGTTAGAACTGAACCATCCAACATGGTCACTTCAGTCCATTCAGATAGTCCATTTTTGCCACCCTTCAGATCTTTTGAGAGGGCCTGTTTTTTGGCAGGTGACGCCTCAGCGTCTACAGCCGTATTTTTTTCTTCAGGCATTCTGAAATAAATTATATCATGTAGTAGCTTTGCGTTAGTATGTTATAAATGAAATGGCGTTCGCAGGTTTAGGACCAGGATTTAAACAATCTTTTATATTAAAATTGTCGACGTTTCGACGTGTATTTTCGTATTCTTTGGACAATTTTTTAAATAAAAGGTTGATTAATTCCTGGTCCTAAAAGTGAGAGAGACCGATCAACGTTAATTTTTGAAGACTGTGTTAGTGGCGCGGCCTTTGGCGTCTAACCCGAACTATGAGCGCATTATCGATATAGTAGGTTGCATTCATACCTATATTCTGGCGCCAAAAATTTAAAATTTGTATATTTGAACCGAATCTTAATCTTTCAAGTTTATAATAAGAAATCTTCGTAGTTTTTTTAAATTATTTTGTTGACAACGAGAATTTATTATTAGACTTTAAAGCATTAAAACCTATAAATAAAATACTGTGTAGGAACATAATAATTTATTTAACTCCATACTCCTTGCCATACTCCAACTCAAGGCTGCAATCTTCAGTATCTTTTTTATCTAACTTGGTTGGGAGTGAACAGGGAAGCACGGTTGGGAGCTCGCACAGAGTATCAGTAGGTATCCCGTAGGTATTCAATGTTTTTGATAGTCTTTATTCTCTAAAATGAAACCTAGCAGTTGAAGAAAATAATTTGTATTACTGGAAATAATACCAGGTATAATACCTAGTCGTTTCATAGGTATCAGAAAAGAATGTGATGTTTTAAATTAAAAAAATTAAATTAGCAATGTACGATTATTATGTGCACTCACTATTACTATTAGGTATCTTAAAATAATTACCGAGATAAAACTTACCTTTAAAGGAAACGTTTTGTCTGGGTCTCAACCACAAAAAAAATTACAAAAATGCCGAATAATCGTGGAATCTGAAATAATCAATAATGACAATAATCTTCTCTTCTGACAAGCTAAAAGAACAGAGGCACATTCAGTCAAAAACAATTTATTACTCCGATTTGCTCCGAATATCAACAGATTTTAGTTATCTCCTTCTAGAACTAAGAAATAGAAAAAGCTACTGACAATCTAATTAATCCTGTCAAATGTTTAACTTGCAAAGTTGAAAACTTCCTTTTTTGACCGCCTAAACGCTATGCGCATCTGGGATGCGCGGTGACAAAATAAACTTGTCTACGAAATGCCCTATTCCACAAGCCCCCTCACTTTAGTTATTAGTTTCTCTCTGTCCTAAACCTGCCAACGCCATTTCACAAATTATAAATAATTTGCAACTAATTTGGCAACGCGGTGAAAATATTGAAAAGAATAAATTGATAACCAGTGGATTTTTATTGAGTTTTCATTTTTGAAAATTGGTACACAGATAAATCATGCGTCGAGTAATAGAAGAATGGAACGGTGGAATATCTGTGGGGGCAGGAGGATGAATAACCTGAGATACTCGGATGATACCGTGATTATAGCCGCCAACAAAGAAGAGTTGCAAGAAGTCATGGCTGCACTGTGCTCTATTAGTAAAAAATATGGTTTGGAACTAAACAAACGGAAAACCAAGACGATGATTGTTGACCGCCTCCGCAACAACCAACCTGATATCCGAACCGTTTCTGCATACGAGGTTGTGAGCCACTTCAACTCTTTAGGTTCCATGATAACAAACTCTGGAGGATGCGAGGCTGAAATCAAGCGCAGAGTGGCAATGGCGAGGAATGCGATGACAAAAAGCTTACTAAGATATAGAAGACTTCAGCAATCACACGAAAAACTAAACTGCGCATTGCGAACTCCCTCATTTTCCCCATGTATGGCTCTGAAACATGGACACTAAAGGAAAGTGATAAACAATGAATAGACGCCTTGGAGATGTGGGTATATCGACGGCTGCTGCGAATACCATGGGCATGGACGGCTCATCGAACAAATATTTCTATTATTGAAGAATTGAAGAACTAAAAATTGAGGCGCGTCTGGTTACCAAATTAAATCAGTCAATCCTCCTATATTTTGGCCATATTGCCAGAAGTGGCACCTCAATTGAGAGACTGATGGTGGAGGGGAAGGTAGAGTGAAGACGATCACGTGGAAGGTCACCTAAGAGGTGGGTAGACCAAGTCAAAACCCTAGGGGGACACAATCTCCTTGAAGCCTCACATATGGCGCAGTGTCGAACAACTTGGTCCGAAGAAGTGAGGGGAATCAACACATGATGTGACCATACTCTCGCGAAGGGTGAAGGACTGAAGAGAGACAGATAAAATTATTTTTAGTAAAATCAAATTTTAAACAATTTTTTCTCTTTGGTATTTATATTTAGTTACCTAACATAAGCTTCATGAACATTTTTTGCACCTCGTATTAAGTACATCCTTTTAAGCGAAGTTTAATGTTATTGTACGTGTCAAGTATTTTTATGAATACTTTTTATCGTGTACAGCTAATAACGGTATTTCTAGGCAAGTAATCACGAACAATGGTTTCAAACAATTTAGATATCAAAACATTTAAAACTATTTAATATTTTTTATCAATATAGACATAATATTGTTCTTTTGTGGAAAAACTGGGTCCCAATTCCACATCCTATCCAGATAAATAGAAATAATATGTTATGAAAAGAAAGTTAGAAAGTCTTATTTCCTTAGAAACTTTATCAGTATTGCTAACGACACGGCAATTACCTTGTTTACACGGCTTTTGCAACACGAGACGGCAAATGCCACGGCAATTCAGTGGTGCCTTGCAACATAAATTTTACAGCACGGCAAGAGATTAAAAAATGCAGAGAAGATATAAAATTTCAATAAATTAACAATGAATGGACTTTAAAATTACGTACATATTTAGGCAAAATGAAATTAAACTAAAACTAAATGATGACGTGTATATTAGACAAAAATCGTTGATTGAAAGAATTGAGGAGATACGCAACCTAATGAACGAATTCGTGATAAGGCTGATTTGATTTCCCCTTACGTCTCAAGTGCTGTACGGTGGCGACACAAATCATTCTGCGGCCAACGCATAAAACACTTATTTCCTCTAATTCGGCCAGCGAAGGCATATCGAAGAGGGTGTGGAACTGAAACGACAGTGTTGCAGTATTAAAATGTGTATTATCTGTAATACGTTTGACGAAAATATTTTTGAATGAAAAATCCGCGTTTACGTATTGAATATTTATTCGTATCAAACATAGAATAAACAACAAAAATAAATATTCTTTTATTACTACTGAATATATTATGTCGTATAATCGAAAAAAATCGTTTACTCTTAGTTGGTATAATATTTTACATATAAAATAAGCGATCTTCATTTCCAAGCCAACTCTGACGCCGTTTTTTGTTTAATCATATAATATTATATTAAACTGTTTAATGATAAAAAAACGTATTATTAACGTACTGTACCCAAAATCCGTAAATCTACGGATTAATCAGTAGTTCTGCCAACACTGTCTCCGTCAACCACTCTCTCTTATCGACTGAAAGCAGAACTACGGTCAAGGTTACTATATTAAACAGGTTGCCTCGTAAATTTTGGACCAATAGTTGCAAAGCGGTAACTACGTCACAGGTATGCTACAGAACGTATAAAAGCATATTTTTATAAAGGAATAAAAAATAAAATACAACGGACAAAGAGAGATAAATGGGCAATGCATTAAAGAAAACAAACATCAAACATCAAACAACTGAAAACTATGAACGCCATACACAATGAATATCGATTCGGAAATACACTGTCGGACTATCGGCAGTTTCTATCCCTTTATCTATGATCGGCCCGCATACCTGTGACGTAGTTGATGACGTTTCCGATAATGGCAGATCCAGTTACGAGACAACCTTATCTTTTAATAACCTTGAAGTACGGAACAGTATTCTTTATCCGCTGCGCTGTAAGCGAGTATCAGCGCGTAGCAGAGTTAAACCAGCTAAACTAAATCTCGGACAGGCTGACGGTAACGCCAGCTACATCTCGGACAGGTTTTGTGTAAGGTTGCGCGTCTTTTTATTTCTTCAATCAACGCTAAAATGTATAATGTTAAATCAAAACGGGCTATCTAAAAAAATAGCTTAAAATATCACGCTATAAATAATAAATAGCTTAAAATATCACTATCAATGATTAAAATATCACGCTGTTTAATTTAATAAAAACAAAATAAAAGGAATTTGGTAATTACAGATACCACTAACGAGAATTTGTTGTAGATTTGGATGTTGATTGTATGGGAACGGGAAAGTTCAATCACCGCGACCTTATAGATCTATTATTGTGTCCACCTTTCATTGTGTCCACCACAGTTATAACTCTTTTTACAGTCTCAGAGCTTTGCCAAAAGCCAGTATCTGAGAAGATTTTACACAGGTTAGTTCTCCATCTCCGATATCAGTCGTATCAAAGTTTATAGCACGAATGGTTGTCGTCTCGACGCACTCAGTGATGAGGTGTTTCCCCATTTTCCCCACAGAATCCGCATTCGCCGTTGTTTCTTAACTTCAATCTCATTGAGAGACAGTGTTTTGTTAAAAACCTCGTGACAACCCGAAGATTGATTTTATTTAAATCAAGGAAAATTTTGAAAATATTGAAAAACGGGAATTTGTTGGACAAGCAAGATTTAGGAAGTATCCTTAAAATTTTATACTAATAAGCAAATGGTAAAGTTTTATATTTTATTTATTATTATAGATTTCCGAAATCTTCTAATCATTTTGTATTATGATTAGAAGAACTATTGTATGTAAACACCACAAAAACTAAGTAGTTTGGGTTGGGCTACCATGACCTGCTAACATAACAGCACCCAACCCTAGCAATTATAATAATGAATACTGCGACAATCCTTTGCCGTATTTTAAAATAAACTACATTTTTTTTCGTACGTCCCGTTTACACATTTGTTGTCTGTCAGAACAGTTCAAATAAAACATTGTGTGTAGTCAACAAACCGACCCTTTTTTCTTGAACTGAAATTGGTATCGAAATTACGGTCCCGGAATCGGTTCACTAACGATGACAACTCTTGTTGGAACGCAAAAGTTATCGTTCACTAAACGATTCTTTCGTGGTTGGAACGCATTTTCTCCATTACGCATAAGCCAATATAATCTGTGCATAAGCGTTACAGTACCAAGCACGGATCTCTGAGGCGTTGGAACGAAGCTGATATCAAATGAAATTTAAACCATAAATCGAGACATAAATACACTTTTTTAGTAAAATTTCATGTTTTTCAGCTTCACTAAACACAATATTATCTACTCTTGACAATGCCTTTAATCCTTTAATCCGTCTTAACTGGCAGGTAAAACGTTACGTGTAGACGGTTACAGTGGCGGCTCGTCAGGGTAGGCAAGGTAGGCGGCGCCTACCCTACAATTTTGCCAGATTTTTTTTACATTATAATATTTATAAAAAATATTTTATAATATTAATTTAATATTTGTAGTCTTTTATATTAATATATTAACTACCGCTGGCGTATGCAGAAATCAAAATAATTTGACCGGTGTATAATGCATTCATCTTTGTTCGGCGATTTCTAACATCGCCTTTCAAATTAAATTTTGATCTCCCACTCAGCCGTCGATGTGTCTGTCTTTTGTCTCTCGTCTCTCTCTAACTCATCGCTCGGTAGCGATGGAAATCGATGACTACGTTGAATTAAGGCGGGGTTTAGACGATATCTTCGGTCGCCCCGACATGCGCGTGAAGCTCGATAGGTTTTAGAAATGCGGTGCCTTCGGTGGTTCCCATAATATATTATTCATCATTTATCATACGTTATCAGTATTTAAATTTAAAACTTTAGTTAAAATCTGTTTATCGACTGCCTATTATTGACTTGAATTATTGTGTATGGTGCATTTGGTGTTCCTGTTTACTTTCAATCGAAAAAGATATTTTCATAGCCCTTCAACAATCTGATAACATCACTGATATAATAAAAAATAAATTTTCGTTATTAAGAGATCGGCGAATCAATTTAACATATAAAAAGTAATTATTCTTTTCATTTGTTTGAGTCTCGAAATATGTATATGAATAAGATAATCTGTTTTTCTTTGTAAATTTATTTGTCTAATTTGTCTTTGTAAATATATTTACTTATTGTTAAGCTACGTAAATAAATAGAAATAAAATAAAATCCTATGATGAACTGCACGGTACAATTATCTACCTTATTTATCAAGCATTAGCATTTAGCATGCTATCTGAGGAAATAAATAAAACACACATATCCATTATGTTAATCATTATCTCATTATGTTGAATGCTGGTAGTTTAGTTTTATCCTAAATATTCTTAAGCTATGTTTTAACCCATAAGCTAACATGTTTTTACGAACTGGGTTAAGATATTATGAAAATTTTGGGGAACAAATAGATGTAATTAAAATTATGTCGCCTACCAAGTCCCACAGACCACGAGCCGCCACTGGACGGTTAGGATGTTTAAATCATAATATATATATATATATATATATATAAGTATAATTAAGAAAATATAATATAAATGCCACGAATGTTTGGGAGTGATTCATCGCTTGATGAAGTTAGAATCGACACGCGCGCTATCATTTTTACATTAAAAACGTAAATTTTTACCGCAGAAGTAGGTTTTTAAAGGCCCGGTCTAAGTATCTGCCTGCGCTCCTCCTACTTATTTTAAAATGTTTGCGTGATTGACAAAGACGATACTATATCGCGTTTCTTTGATTGATTCGTTTTTGTGCATCAGTCCATTGGTGTGCTTGCAGTGCGACCAATGGGGCATTCCATTTTATATTTATAACCAAATATATGTTTTGACAAGACTTTGACAGTTAAAACAACAAATTACAACAGATTATACATTGATTATTATATGACTTGAAACAACACGGCACTGGAATTAAGTTTTATATGACCTTGAACAGATTAGTTCACATCATGAGTTCACATGGTAGCGACCGATGAATCACTCCCAAACATTCGTGGCGTTTACTATACAAGTGTCTATATGAAACAATAATGTGGCGATTAAATTTAGTATTTCCAGAACAATGGAAATAATTTTAGATGAGAGATATCCTTGTTATTTAATACTTTGATATACCTATGTACCAGAGCTATGTACTAGGAAATATAAACATCTAGAAGCTAGTTATTTTATTTTCCTGGAAATTTTGAATATAATATCCTCGAGGGTCAACCTGTATATCCATAAAGAGAAAACGATTTTGTTCTTTACTGAAACATGAAATAGGTCGTAAACATAAAAATAGGTCACAGCTTGCGGCCTATAAAATGTTTCGATCCATAAACATGAATCAGTGTAGGTATATTTAAAAAAATCAAATAAGTAAAATAGCATAAATTTTCGTTTTTTTTCAATTAAACTGTTTCTAAAACCAAAGTTTTTAGTTTTTCACTACTTATAAGTGAAATTTTAAAGTGAAGTATAAATAAATATACGTATAAATAAATTCCACTTTGAACGCAATGTAGGTAAACAAGCAAAACCAAAAGAAAAACTAATAGAAAAACGCGAGGCGTAATTTAGACAGACATTGATAGAGGATAGATATGTGTATACCAATGAAAAGCTTCCATAATGGGCCCAGACAAGGTCGGTAACCTTGCCCAACACGGCCAGTGAGCACGTAATATAATACCTGGATCATTAAAACAGGTGAAATTTTTAGGAACCAATATTTTATAGGGCGTGACTCCATATCCGCTTGTTAATATTAAAAAAAAACTCGCAAAACTCCGTCCAACATAGGTCTAGGTGCCAATATTCAAAATACATGTTTTTCATTTTTCATGCAACACGTTCATCTGGTACTTCCGATCTGACCGGAAGTGGCGGTCAATATACAGTATGTCCCCGGATTGTCTTTCACAAGAGGAAAAACTTTTTTATTATTGACATTTAAAAAAAATACATTATTTACATAAATGATTACTTGTTCTAAAATGGTTAATCCCTTTTATGCTTCCCCAAATTTCCATCCCGCTTTAGAGAAAATTAAAAAAACATGAAAAACAAAAAAATATACCGAATTTCCCAAAAATCAAATAACATTTCTATGGCAATAAAATTTCGTTTTCATTCTATGATAGGTTGTTATTGATAGAATTTTACTTAACGTCGTAGGTTTGCTGTTTTAAAATGTTAAAGAAGCACATTTATTTAGTTCAAATGCTAGGGAAAGGGTGATTATTGTTATCGGAAAATGTGATACTTTAACAACAGCAAAAAATATGACGTTAATCAAAATTATTAATAACCTTTTAATAACTATCTATCAAAGAATAAAATCGAAATTATATTACCATAGAAACGCTTTTTGATTTTTAGTACTTCAAAAATTCAACCATATTTTAATAATAATGCCTTTATTTCCAAAAAAAAAGTAAAATAAAATATAGTTAATTATTAATACATTAAAATAGTAAGAAATCATAGAAATTAAATAATTACACCATTCATGTTTTTTTTTATTTTTTATTTTCATATTTCTTTTTAATTTTCTCAAAAACGGTATGGAAATTTGGAAAGTATAAACGGCAGTAACCATTTTAGAACAAGCAAATTTTTTTATGAAGAATGCATTTTTCTCAAAATAAAAATAATAAACAAGTTTTTCCTTTTGTAAAGACAATACGGGGACATTTTTTTGAATTCTACATGAAATTATAAACAAAATTTATTCCACACTTAAGAATATCTGCTAAAAATATTTTCAATTCTGTGTCAAAAATTGAAATTTTTATCATTATTGATAAAAAATTACATTAAAAAAAACTGAAGTTTGTCGAACGAGTCAGAGAAGATTTCGGCAGACGGAATAATAATAATAGAATAGAAAACAATTGAATACGTCAATCAATCCTAATTTATGTCACATTAAGCTAACATACCAAATCTCATTTTTTTATCTGAAAAAATAAATAAGTTATACGGATGAACAAGGGATGAACCACTTTTGAGACGCACCCGGTATAGATATTTTACATTTTCTTCCACCGTACATTCTGTAGGTATATGTAATTAAGCTAATTGTCACTCTCATGTAGAAATCCTCGTAGACATACCTTACAAAAAGTCCACTTTTAAATGAAAACTTCGATTTTGGTTCTTTTTATTCGTTATCTTTTTAATATGCACTATTATCATACTAGCAGAAAAACAACAAACTGTCTCTAGTAGCGTAAATATGTGTTTATTATTACACGCTTCGTTAAATAAATTCGTAATTTTAACTGATAAAAGGCAAGAATTTATTGTATATTATAATGAATAAATATTATTACGTTTTCGGTATCAATCAACCGTTGAATCATGGTTAAATTTATACATTTTGTGATAATCCGTTTATGTTATAAAGCATCTATTTATAGACTTGATATTAAATATTTTTTAGCTCACAAAAATTACATATATAAATTTTCTGAATGGATTCTGAGATATTTTAATACAATAAATTGTTTTGGCCTTGATTCCTCTTTATGTGTAACACGATATTATTAAAATTCTTTTATGAATCAAATATATCTTTATCTGACTTGTTCATAAAAAATTTGAAACCCTCTTTTCTTTATTTAATAAAATACAGACAAATGTTACCTATTATAAAAAAAACAGTAAAATGAAAATAATAGTGTTTTGATTTTATTATTTTCTAGATTTGGAATTCTTCCCAAACATGAAAACAACATAATCTTATATCACATTCTTAGAGTAATAGAAACCTGTCCAGCTAAAAATCAACCTTTATTTTTAGAAAGTTGTTTTTATACGAACCCAAGCCAAAATTTAATCCATAACAAAGATTTGTAAATCGACCATTGATCAAGAAAATCACTGACTAAAACTATCTGCAGAAACAGCATTCAAAGACCACATTCCAAAATTATTAATCAACATATTACACCTCAAAGAACATGTCATAGTTACAAGTGAAAAGGTCACATCATGATCTTATTTATATCTACTTATATACTTATATATTATATACTACTTATGTTAGGAGCTAATTGAAGTTGATAGAGAAATTATTTTCAATAGAGGAAGACCGTTTCATGAACCATTTCATGAATTACCAATTCAAATGCATTGAAATGTTTGAGTTATATCAGTTCTAATTTTAAAATAAAATCAATGACATAAAGTGTTTGTTAGCTCAAATCTGGAAATCAAAAATAGGTAGGTAGTTTCATAAATACCTATTATCTCTGCTATTATTGACAAAACAAAACAAGTGAAAACTTATAACTAAATCTTGTAACCTACTTTTAATAATAGTTAATGAATTTTTATAATGCAGAAGAATGAGCAAGAGGGTAAAAAAGGGCCATATGTGAAGTAAACAAATGAAATTTCTGGTTTGTTTTGATTATTTTTGACGGTGTAAACTAGGCTTTTGGCTTCTATACTTTTGAGCCAAATAAATTCCGCTTTATTTGGCTCAAAATAAAAACATATGTTGTGACAGTTTACATACCTTATTATCAGAAGTAATCCATTAAATGATGTAAAGCTGTCCTGGATATGGATACGGCATACACATTCACAGACTAGCTGGGATGGGCCACACACATAAACAACACTAGCGATGACTGATCGACAAGACAAACGACAAACGCCGACCCGTTGAACGGGAGCTAACCTTACTCTGGATATTTAAATGTCTAATTTTTATTATGTGACTTCAAATATCAATCTTATTAGTTAAATTATTATTTGTCATACAGATCAAAGACCATCCAATTCAAAAATCCCAAAGATTTTAATCAGTCTTGAATTTATAAAGAAAAAAATTGGGTACTACTTTTCAAATGATGTCACGCGTAGTGAATCAAGATGGACGCAAGTCGAGTTCTGAGGGCGTTGCCAAATGTTGAATGTTTTCTGATCTGGAATAAATAAATAGGCAGAGAAAATAACTATTAAATTTAAAGACGAATAATATAATATAATACTAATACAAATAACATAAGATAACATGCAATATTTTAAGTAACCTCGTTATTCTTTCCTATGTTAAGTATAATGTTATGTTAGTATTCTTTATCAATTTATACCTCTCATTAAATTTTATTTTAAAATGAAAAACATATTGTCTCGTTGCTTAAAATTTTTAGATTTAGTCACGATTTCGTATTAAATGGCAACAATAGAAATAGCTTGTTAAAATGATTACGTCATGGTTATAGATAGTGATGTCGTAATTCATTACATATTTTACTTTTCTGCAAACCTTGACGTCCTTCTCTATATCTCTACGAAGAACACGTTTATTTTTAAAACATATTCATGCCTTTAATAATAATTTAGCCATTAATCATAATTATTTCTCATACAATAATTATATTCCATGTTCGAAAATTATTTTTAACTGAAGAAAAACAAATTAAATTATATTAAAAAAGCATTTAAGTTCTACATACATCATAAATTTGAAATATTGTTTATTCAAAATAGTAAAACTTCATTTTTAGGAGATAAAAAGGGCGAAAATTAACAGTTAAAAAAATTAACGGTCAAGCTAGCGGCCCCACAGAGCGGTCCATTCAAATATATTTGTCTCAATGTCTCCAACACTAGAAAAATAACATCCTCTAGAAAAGTTACTAGCATAGGTAAAGAAATAAAAATAAAAGTTACTAGAAACAGTCTGGTAGAAACTTAACCTCTTTAAATTGTTCTTTTGGCACGTTCTTTTTGTGTGTTCGTAGCGTCCGAAAGTTTTCTGGTTCAGCGCTGATCAAATTTTTGAGATAATTTGAGTATCTCGACCAGAAATTAATATGGTAAGCACTACTAAGGGGAACGACATAAATGTTTCTATAGTTGGTTGAACAATTAGCTCTAAATATGCGAAAATTTTCAAGTACCTAATGTGATATTTATAATTCTAGGCAACTAAAGACGTAAACCCCGAGAAACCTGGACAGGAGACTGCCTCAATTCATAGAATCAGAATTACTTTAACATCTCGCAATGTACGATCCTTGGAAAAGGTTTGTTCAGACTTGATACACGCTGCAAAAAGGCAAAGGCTACGTGTTAAAGGACCTGTTCGTATGCCCAACAAAATCTTGAGAATTACAACAAGAAAGACACCTTGTGGTGAAGGTTCAAAGACTTGGGATAGGTAAAAAATTAATTAGTTGCGTGGAGATTAAAGTTTTTAATGTTTTTACGATTTTTTAGGTTCCAAATGAGGATTCACAAAAGGGTAATCGATTTACATTCTCCGTCAGAGATTGTGAAGCAAATTACTTCTATCAATATTGAGCCAGGTGTAGAGGTTGAAGTTACAATTGCCGACGCATAAGTTTAAGTTATAAAGTTTAATTACAAAATAAAGTTTGTATACAAATGACTGGAAATTCGTTTTAATAAATAAAGCACAAAATTACATAATAAAAGTTGTATTTTAAAACTAATACAATTGAATTACAGTGAGTCTAAGACTATAGCGCATAAAGATTGAGACATCAAAGCTCTATTTTTAAGTAAACTGATATTTTTGTTTAAATAAGAAAGATATTAAAGAAAATACATCATTTTAGTATCCGAAATATTAAAATAGATCTATCAGATTTTATTTGTGAGTCAGATTCTTATCAAAAATATACACAGCAAAGAAAACTAGATATTTTGATAAATTATCTTTAAAATCTAACACAATATACACTATACATTTATTTTATATTATGGGCAACTTAATTGATATATAATTCAGCGTAAAATATATCAATTCAGTGTTTACCCAACAAACTAAGTGAATATTATAATTAAGGTAAAAGAAAAATTTAAACTCGCAAATATAAAAACAAATAATATAAACTACTTTTATATCTATGATATTCATCAACAAAATACAATAAGAGTGTGCTAGATTTCAAGATTGATTTTTTTTTAATTTGGGACAATGTTTAGTACCATCTAGAGTAGTCCCTACATAAATTAAACATATTATAACGTTAAATTACTATTATATAGGATATTTGTTGCAAATCCGGTAAAACAGTGAAATGAAAAATCGGATTTTGTACTCAAACATACAGCAAAGATGACGAACAACGGTACTGAAAATGCTGTAAATCCAGTAGCTCACGTTGATATTAACTGAAAAAAAGAAAAAGAGAAATAATTTATGCAAGATAATTTTCGACGGAACACTGGCTTACAGATTTGACTGTTGCTTTGATAAACTTTTTTCTAGCGGTTAAGTCAAAGTTGGGATAATTATCATACACTCTCTGACAAACAGTCTTCATCGTTATTTCTTCCAGATTGGCGCCTTCCAAAATACTCTTTATGAAGGTTTTAATTTCATCATCCTAAAAAATTAGATAAAAAAACTGTCAACAATCAGTTAAACCAGGTTTATACAACACAGTCATAATTATAATAGTTAAAACAATCATTTCAAATAAAAATGATTTATAAATCACAATAATCATATGAACTCATAGACTTAAAAATAAAATATAGACTACACTATTTACATTTCAACGCGGACAAACAACCTTTTTTGTACACATGTTTACTTCTGGGTACAGTCGACCGAGCCTTCCTCATCCAGCCTATGTTGTCACGTCTTTAATATTATCAATATTTTTTTTCTTGTTATACACATTTATTGAGATATTAATACTACAGTTTAATAAAGTAGGTTTTAATATTCCATAGATGTATTAAATAGTCCTTATACTACTAAATTATAAGTCGGATACTGTTTAATAAGGATAAGTTCTTTAAAATATGACAACACCGATTAGAGGCGAGGGAGCCTATTCATTCATTTATTACCTTGTAGTACGTGTCGCACGTGTGCACGGTAAAGCTTTGTTGCCGCTATCTCCCCGGCTGTATTAACGCATTTTCTTAGCTTGTAGTCCTTAAGTGTTTATTTTATTGACTTTTTCTGTTCAAAAACTATAAAATATGGTTCGCCAGTGCCAAATTTGCAAGAAATTTGACTTAAATAATCCATTTAAGTCTTGAAACGACTTTTGACCGGTAGGCAGTTCTCAATTTACCCATTGGGAGTCAGTGGCGTTGTTGTAGAAAGGCGCTTATTTAGATAATATTTTAGTAAAATGTAAAATCTGAATTTTTTCTCTTACATTACATTATTTACTTACTTACATTGTAACAAAATCATAATTATAACCCTGTTAATAATTAATAATGTTTTTATTAAAAATATATTCCGGTTTATTCTAAAATTATCTTCAGAATCTAAAATAACATACAAGAATTTTAAAATGATATTACATTATAAAACAATATTTTTTAATATACCGGGTCGTCTCAAAAGTGGCTCACCCCCTATAACTTTTTTATTTTTTCAGATAAAAAAAAAACAGATTTGTATGTTAGTAGGTGTATGACATAAATTAGGATTTATTGACGTATTCAATTGTTTTTGGTCTCTTCCTGTTTCACCGAAATTATTACATCTTTTGATTTTTAAAGGCACACTCGGTATATTGCTACTTTATTCGATAAAAAATGACACTATGAATAGAATGACATATCATATGTCAACTTTTGACATTGTCGCTTAAAAATATATCCTATTTTAAATGTCAATCCAGGGTGCCATGGTGTTGTTAAAAACACTAAGTTTTAATCAAGGAGCCTTGGAAAAATAGTTTTCATCGTCTAACAGGTTTCGTGTCTTGTCTAGGCCGGTTAAAAGATGTACAAATCGTATTTTTAATCATACATATGTCAATATTTTCAAATGGAACAAGGGTGACTCATTAGCATATTTGGAAAAAGCATTTTTTATGAATATATTGATACCACACACTTGGTATTTCGAGTCAAATTGTCGTTATGAACCGCGTGTTACAATTACAATTAAACCATATGCGAAAATGTCAAAAGTTGACATATTATATGTCATTCTATTCAGAGTGTCATTTTCTATCGAATAAAGTAGAAATATACCGAGAGTGCCGTTTAAAATTAAAAGTTATAGTCATTTCCGGTGAAACAGGAAGTGACCAAAACAATTGAATGCGTCAATCAATCCTAATTTATGTCATATACTAACATGCTAAATCTTGTTTTTTTATTTGAAAATATAAAAAATTATGGGGATGAGCCACTTTTGGGACGCACCCGGTATAATAAAGACAGTACCGAGTTAAATAAATGTAGTATTCATTTTATCCACTTCCTATCATCTTCCTTGCTTTAATGGAACAGATTTATGTTTTCTCTAATTTACATAAGACATCACTTAACCAGAAAAAACATTACAACAATCATATTTTTTTTTCTCTCCCTGTCGCCGACTCTATTATATCTGTGGAATAGATCCTGTTTTGATTAATATTAGGGGTTGTAAATGTTTGACTAAAATTAATAATTTATTATTAATTTCAAAAATTACATAATTTCGATTATAAAATTTCTTCTATAACGTGTATTTTATTATTTTTATCCTTTTTGGACTCTAAGACGTTTTTTCTAAAACTTTTATTTAAAAAACCTGTCCTAAATCTTAATAAAATATAAAAATGTTTAAATACGATATATTTTTAATTTAATTATAGCTTCATTAAAATAAAAAAATTACCCGGCTATGAGACGGAGAGTTCAGGTGTACTTGAGAAACGAAAGACAGTGTTGTGTTTCTCGGCAGAGTCGTCAGGGAACGACCGTTACGACAGAGACAACCTATCTATCGCTCGTGTCGCACTCGTTATAACCTAAAACAATAACACAACAATAACAAGATATTGTCTGACCGCATGTTCCAGCTATTTATGAATGAGATGCTCAGTCTATATTTTATTTTAAGTCTATGTATGAACTACTCTAGTAACTTTCAAGTTGGTAAATTTTAGCTTTTATGATTAATGTTTAACAAAAATTGAACATCTTATTAAAAAAAAATTAGTAATAAAATTTAAACAAAAATACACTTTTAAAATAATGACATGTTAAAAAATAAGAAAACTGGAAACTGTATTTTCATTCAAAGTTATGATTAAAAGTACGTTTTATAAACGCATATTAAAATTATTGTGACTGTGCTTATGATTATGATTAAAATTGTGATAATGATATAATAATAATAGCTCCCGTATATAGCGGTTAACGCCTTGGAAGTAGCAAGGTACAGCTTACCATACTAGAGCCGTTCGGTATACAAGGAAGGTAATGTGGCTAGCATTACGCTTCAACCGCCTATTATTACCTCAGGATTGTGAATCCCAAGTACTCATTTAAGGCTGAGTCGACCTAGGCACCCAAACTATTTTTATTTTAATAAAAATAGTCGGCTGATGAAATGCCGGGTGTGGGATTCGAACCCACTACCTTGAGATTGGTAGACGAGAGCCTGTACCTCTACGCCACCGGGGTGATTATGATTATGACAATATAACCCGCTTATAACAGCTTTACTTAATTTAAAAAAAGTAAAAAGTCAGATTAAATAAAGTTGAGAACAAATCTACTTACAAAAAATTAATTTTCTGATATGTTAAATTTTTCTAAACTTACTGTAGGAGGTTCGGAGCTCTTAGCCTTCTTCTTTACTAATGGTTCGTCTTCTGAAGAACTCTCTTCTTCCATTTTTTCATCTTCCTCTTCTTCAGATTCGGATACGTTTTTGGGTTTGCGGCCCCTGTATGTGGGAAAATTTTACGAAATATATTTTAAAAATTCCTTTAGAGCAAAATAGAAAATTTGACAATGACACTGACCTGCCTCTTCGTGCTGGCGTGGATGTTGCTGATTTTGCTGGCCTGCCTCTACCTCTGCCCCTACCTGCTTTAGCTTTGCTATTAACCTTTGTTATGGACTTTCGTCTCTTAGTTTTGGGTTCATCCTAACAAAAAAATTATTGTATTGATGCAAAATCAGTTTTACAGTTAATGTATTGAGGCGCAAAAAATCAACAATAAAATTAAAGTTGAAAAGTGTCGTCTACACATGCGTATTTTAGTAAAATATGCTTCACACAATTTGTGAGTACATTTACTGGCTTTTTATTGACTAAATTAGGCAACGTGTTAAAAAGCTTAAATTCTTTATAGTGTATTAATTTTTTATAGTGTATTTATTTTTATAGTGTATTATTATTATTTATCCTATTAATCCCTTGGCATACTTGTTTTACTAGTGACAAGGTCTCTTTCAATCTTCTAAGGTTATCAAAAAACCACCATACCTTATTTGATTCATTTTTTAAAAGTTGTAAGTTAACCTACTACCCTTGATTGAAAGAATTGGAAAGATACGCAACCTAATGGGCGAATTTGTGACAAGGCTGATTTGATTTCCCCTTATGTCTCAAGTGCTGTAGAGTGGAGACACAATCCTTCTTCAGCCAACGCATAAAGAAAACACTTATTTTTTCTAATTTGGCCAGCCAAGGCATATCAAAGACGGTGTGGAACTGAAAGCGACAGTGTTGCCATATTAAATGACAAAAATACCTTTGGAAGAAAAATCCTTGTTTATGTATTGAATATGTTGTATGATGGAAAGTCATTTAGTTGGTTTGGAAATGACGATTTTTGGCATTTACCATAATATTTTACATATGAGATAACAGCGATCCTCATTTCCAAGTCAACTCTGATGCCGTTCTTTGTTTCAACATTTAATATTATAATAAATTGTTTAATGATAGAAAATCCCTATTATTAACTTACTGTACCCAAAATCCGTAAATCTACGGATTTATCAGTAGTCCTGGCAACACTGTCCTCGGCATCCACTCACTCTATAGACTGAAAGCAGAACTACAGTACCGTATTATTTATCCGCTGGGTTGTAAACGATAAACAAAATCTCCAACAGGCTGACAATAACGCCAACTACATCACGGATAGGTTTACTGCCACGAAATCGCCCATAAGGTTGCACATCTTATTTCTTCAATGAAGGCTACTATAGTCTATTCAAGAAGACAGTGATTTTTATCGGTCAAATTTTGTAAGCGATCTGCCGAAATCGTATCTACCATTGTTGGACAAACTTTATATCTTTATACTGTGTTATATCTTACGTCGCTTTCGTCAGATGTTCCTTCAGTCAAACTGGCTTCGTCTTCCTCAGAAGAGCCTTTTTTGGCGCGGCCCCTTTTTCTTTTAGCCACGTTGCGCGGTTTCTCGTCGCTGCCATCCGAAGCGTCGTCTGGCTTGAACTCTTCGTCGCTAGATGTTTCGTCTTTCAGATTTGCCCGCTTTCCTACAAAAAAAAATGATACCTGAATTATGCCACAATCTGGTTCTAAATTAGTAATATAGAATAAGAATATACAGAGGTTGGTTTGTTATACATCTGGCGTCTCAGTAATCCAGTTCTGATGTACTAATAACTATCTACTAATTTTTATATTTCATTGATTTTACATCAATATACCAATTTTCAGACATCTAGACACTAATTTTGTATACAATGAAACTATTTCATGGAAACAGGACTAAGGATACACCCTGTATACTAGAAACAGGATGACATTCAATGTTTAATAGCTTACACAATGTCAGAGATGCAGTTAATTCAAAACACCAGTATTAACATTAAAAATTAAAATCAGAAAGTATGCACATCCTTAGAATAGAATGCCTAATGTCGGGTCCAGACCAAGGCGACAAAAAGTAAACACGATTTTGAGACAAAACAAAACAAACTGACAAGACAAACTGACTTCTGGCAAGACAAACTGACTTCTGGCAAGACAAACTTGAGACAAATTGTCCACACCGCAATGACAAAAGTACAAGGAAGTCAAAAGTTTAGTTGTTGCAAATGAGTTTTATTAACCATGTGTGATTTCACTGGTCTCCTACTGTTGGCAGCACACGCCATCCACACTGCGCCGACAACTTGTCGCAAAATATACGAACAAAACATAGACACTTTGATCTTTACCGACTCGAGACGGTACCTTGAAAAGTCTCCGAATTTTGAAACAAAACAAAAATAAGACAAAAATGTTGTAGAAATGCATTGAATTTGTCACAACTTTGTCGTAAAACATGAATGTTTCTGACTTGTCACTGTTTTGTCTGCTTGGTCTGGACCTGGCATAAGGTTGGAGATATACAGAAAGAGCAAAACAGTTTTAGCCAAAAAGGGTTTTGGCTAAAACTGTTATGTGAGCTTCATTGCAAATTAAATGGGTTAATCATATATACTGGCGCCTCAAAAGTTGGTCACCCCTATAACTTTTTTACGCCCGGGCTACTCAGAACGGTTCTGAAAGGAGCTGTGCGCGATATCCTGGTGCCTTCATATGGCGCGGAACAGTTCTGAACTTTATGACTCAATTGAATGAAGTGAGAGTATCGCGTTCTTGAACAGTTAGAGCTGCACAACTGCGTGAATAGAGGACAGTAACTAATATACCAAATCTCTTTTTTATCTGAAAAAAATAAAGAAGTTATAAGGCTGAGCCACTTTTGATACGCACCCGGTATATTAGACTATATCGCTAGTCAGGAACAAAAGTTGAAGACAATTTTTTGAGACAGAGCGATGGAGCTATACAAAAACCGACATAAGTCGGTCAATTTGTACAATACAATATACACAATACAAGTACAACAGTGTTATAGTTTTCTGTATTTCTATCTACTATGTAAATAGTAGATCAATTTAGCGTCTGATTGTTCACGCCTTTACTTATAAATTTAATGAAAATTATATATTTATTTATTTATAAATCTATGACATATTTAAACAAAAACAAGAAACGGATAGATATATCTATATATATATAATATATATATATATATATATATATATATATATATATATATATATATATATATATATATATATATATATATATATATATATATATATATATATATATATATATATATATATATTATATTATATTATTAATATTTAGAGTTTAAGATAATGCGCGGACAGGTGACGATGACAGCGTTCAGCGATGAAGTAGACGAATCAAATCGTTTTATTTGGAGCGTGCGCATAAAAATCGTGTTGGACCAAAAGGATAGACTTATGCAAGATTGATATTCCTGTTTCATTTTTTTTACTTCACTTTCCACTCATTGAGTAAATGCGGTATATTATTGCGGTAGGTAGTATTAACAGTATATATTCTAATATGTATATATGGGGTCACTCCCATCAGTCGCAAGGTAAGATAGGTTTACGCTTCTTTAGTAACAATCAGACTGATGGACGTCCATTATTAGATCGTAGCATTTATATTAAAACATTTTAGTCACGACCTGTTATGTATCTGCTGCTATGCAATATTCAATTGTAAATATTTGACTTCTATTCATAATGTTTTTGTAAAACATACTAATTAATTACCTAAATTACAACTAAAAATGTTTTAACATATAGGATCTATCTCTAGACGACGATCTATCACTCGACGTCGATCAGTCTGACTGACTAAATGAGCCTAAACCTGTCTTAAACCTCACGAATGATCAGTGTGAGTTAGCCCATTTAATTTGCATTGAGGCATCACATAAAAACAGATTAAGTCAAAAACGTTTTTGAGTAAAACTGTTTTGCTCTTTCTGTGTGCGTCCAACTTAAAAGTGATATAAAAACAATAATTGCATGTCAGTGTACATCAAGCATTGAATAAAAAGAATAAGGAGTATATCAACAAAAATTGGAGATCCAGTACTTTTGCTTGGAGTCTTTACTCCCAATATGGTTCACTAAAATTCCAGTTTATCAGTGGCATACAATTTTTTAACGTTTTAAAATTAAAATAGGGTCCACTTAATAATATTGACTATGTTTTGCGATAAATCAGTAAATGTTAATAATTAAAATATATATTTTCTATAAAAATAAGTAAAATAGTAACCAAAACAACAAAAATATAAATACTGGAAAAACTAAGTTTGTAAAATTCCATTACTTTTCAATTATAAAAAACATGGAAAATAAACACAAAAATACCACTGAACTCACAAAAAATCAAATTTGACATGAAATGTAAAAAAATCAACAAAGTTGACCAAATAGGATGTAAAAATGTTAACTATGACATCAATTTGGTAGTTTTCGTATGAATATAAAAATAATTTTTGACACTGCCTAATTTTTTAGTCTTTTTATTCAATATCCTGTAAATAAAAAAATCTTAAATTGATTATATTGAGGTGTGCATGCAAAAAATAAGTATTCAGATCTTAAAAAAATCAAAATACATCCACCAAACTAAATAAGTTTTTCCTAAAAAAGTTCATATTTACTGATTATAGACAAGCATTCGATGAGACAGCTACCAAGCACATAATATATGAAAATATTCAAAATTATTACTTATATAACACCTTAAGTCACCAGTATATTCTAAAGCCAGATTAAAATATCCATGGTGATCTAAGTTACCATATAGAAATATGAAGGGGTACCAAGCAAAATGGCAAGCATAAAATTACGAAGAATTACACTTTGGTAATACCTTTATCTCTTCTAGCTCGAGAAGCATGTCTCTCATCACTGGAATAGTCATCATGCGACGAATACCCTACAGATAAAGTTTGTATTAAACCTAAAATATAAAGCTCACATTTGTTAAGAAAATTAACCAGACTGCTTCCCCTTGGTAACTACAAAAACGTTTAAAAACACAGGACACAATCTTTGGTATATTACCTCTGTTATTGGCCCTAACTGCTGAAGCTCTTTTTGGCCTTCCACCACCGACAGGTTTACCAGAATCCTTCGGTTCCAGTAAAAAGTCTAGTATCCTTTCTGTTATATCGTCTTTGTTCCCCTTCTTTTCCAAATCCAACATCTCACATAAACTCTTCAAAGATTTTACCTAAATTTTTATACAGGTATAAGTTTTAAATATAAGAAAAACCAACTTTTTAGTACCAATCAGACCTAAATACTGTATTCTATTCTAAAGAAACAAACAAACTAACCTCTAATTTTTTACATGCATCAACTTTTTTCTTGTAGTCATCAGAGTCCTTTTTAAAAACAAAACCATTAAATTTTTTTATGTTTTTCTTCAGTAAGCTAGTCTTCCCTTCAGTTTTAAACAGGATTCTGTGAAGAATCTTCAGATCTTCATTTTTAAAACGCACTATAGATGCTTCAATTCTAGGTATCTCACCAAGAGCGGTACCAGATCCCTCGTCTATTTCTAATTTACCCTAAAATATATAAATTACAATAACATAGATATATGTATAGAATACTCAGGACTAACTGAATCTTTATCATTAGCTTTAAAATCTTCTTCAAACCGCTGGACATTTTTTCTTTCTCTTTTTCCTGATGTTTCCAATGGCTGATCTAACAGTGGTACTGCTTTCTTACCATTACTACTCTTTTCATCTTTATCAGAACCTTCATCGTCTTCTAGAATATAAAAAAAATAATAAACTACAGATAAAGATACCCAACTTTTTACCATCAATAACATCTTCTTCTTCCTCTTCTGTTTTTTCACTCGCAGCACTAACTTTTTCATCCTCTTCTTTTTCAACATCTGCCTTATCATTTGGTTCAGACGATTTGGTCTCTATTTTCGGATCTTCTGATTTTTCTTCTTCCTCATTGACAGGTTCTACATTATTTTCCTGAATTGTTTTATCCTCAACAGTTTCTTCATCAGATGTATCATTTACATCTTTCTTTTTATCAATTTTATCTGGTTTATGATCCGATTCTCCCTCGGTGCTCTCCTCCTTTGATTTTTCAGCTGGAGCATCTGCATCTACATTATTTTCTTCTGTTTCGGCGGATTTTATTTCCTTGGTATCAAGGGAGTCCTGAGAAGAATCTGTGTGATTTTCAGTAGCACTCCTGTCATTTACCTAAAATAACAAAGAATGCGGTTTAACATAGAATATTCAAAAAAAAAAATTAGGGAGTTGTATTTATCCTTAGATTAAGTATTTATCTTTCTGCAGGGGGTGGAAAAACAATGGCCCCTCAATTTTGAGCTCCCTGTAACTAAAAATCGACATACTAAATTTTGCTGATTAAAATTCATTACTGATAATTTATCAGTGAATTTTCCAAAAAATACAAGTATTTTTCTCGCCGAACGCTAGTTTCAGAGGAAAATACTTTTTCCCGCTTTTTCAAGTATCAACACACGCCATATTGGATTGAGGAAAAACAAACATGGTCAATTTTCGGCATAAAGTAACCGATCTGAACCAAATAAAAAGCAATTCCATTTTTCGAGGTAATGTTAGTTAATGTGCATAGGAAATAAAATGAATAAAGATTTTTCGGAGCAATTAACCTATAATACTACATTTTTAATTTATAGGTTAATTGCTCCGAAAAATCGCTGCTACTTGTCACAGTGCTTTTATTGGAGCAGTCGCAGAGCGTAGCAGCTCCACAAAAATCGCAGACTGGCCCACCTCTAGAGGATGGAGCCATAGACCATAGAAAAACTAAATGAGACGCGTCTTAACTAAATGCCATAGCGGCCATAGCCATAGACATAAGAAATTACCTAAAAATCACCGTAGCCAAAGATTCCGTAGCGTAGAATCACCAGAGAATCACATACTTTTAAAATATTTATTTTGAGATTGTTGGCAACAGTGTTCCACTTGATGCTACAGTTGTACCAACCTAACAGCATCATTTACATCTATCGCGGCGTTAAATTTGGTTAAATTCGCTAAAAATTTCTCACGTTGACAATTTATTCTTTTACTTTTAAACCGGTGGTTGTCAAGATCCAATTTTGGATTTTGTTTTTCTCAGATTTCACCAGATAATTAATTACCATTAGATATAGAAAACATATATAAAGGCACGTATAAGAAAATAAGACTTAGGTTTACTTATTTTTTAATTAGCTAGTCTCTCGTTTGTTAGGTTTGTAACCTCACCATAACCTAAAAACGAACATATTTTAGGTAAAAATGCCCCTTTCGTGTCGATTTTATAAAGAAAAATATCCAGAAGTGGATTCTGTAGTCATGGTTAACGTCAGATCCATAGCTGAAATGGGTGCCTATGTGCACCTCTTAGAATACAAAAACATTGAGGGTATGATTTTACTCTCCGAATTATCTAGAAGACGTATTAGATCTATTAATAAACTTATAAGAGTCGGAAAAACAGAGCCTGTCGTAGTTATAAGGGTAGATAAAGAAAAGGGATATATAGATTTATCTAAAAGAAGAGTAAGTGCAGAAGACTTAGAGAAATGTACAGAGAGATATTCAAAAGCAAAGGCAGTTAACTCAATTCTTAGACATGTAGCTGAACTATTAAAATATGAATCAGATGGACAACTGGAAGAGCTTTATGAGAAGACTGCCTGGTATTTCGAAGAGAAGTATAAGAAGAATAAGGCTTCAGCTTATGATTATTTTAAACAAGCTGTATCGTGAGTTTGACATTCTTTTAAATCTTCATTATTTAATGTTTTTTTTTCAGTGACCCTAGTATTTTAGCTGAATGTGACCTAGATGACAAAACAAAAGAAGTTCTTCTCAGCAATATCAAGCGTAAACTAACTTCTCAAGCTGTAAAAATTAGAGCAGACATTGAATGTGCTTGCTATGGCTATGAAGGCATCGATGCAGTCAAAACTGCTTTGAAAACAGGCCTTTCTCTATCAACTGAGGAGTTGCCTATCAAAATTAATTTAATAGCACCTCCATTATATGGTATTAGAATTTAACATTTGGTGTTTAGTCACCTTTATTGTATTAAAATATTATTTTCTAGTCATGACAACTTCGACACCAGAAAAACAAGATGGCTTGAGAATACTTAATGAAGCTATTGAAGTTATCAAGCAAAAAATTACAGAATTAGGAGGTGTCTTTACGATACAGATGTCTGTAAGTACACATGTTTAAATAATCTCCGAAAAAGAAAAGTATTTTACAACAGTATTTTTTTAGCCGAAAGTGGTGACTGCTACAGATGAAGCCGACTTGGCAAAACAAATGGAAAGAGCAGAAATGGAGAATACAGAAGTCGCTGGCGATGATGATGAAGAGGACGATGAAGGACAAGTGTACAGCGAAGGCGAAGAGGCAAAAGAAAATGGTGGTGATGGAGGCAACACCGATGAAGAAGATTAGATCAAGAACAGCAAAGACAAAGAAAGTTTAAAACTAGGCAATTTTAAAGATTTTTTTTTCTGTTTTTACGTATCTGATTGTTATCTATAATAGTAATAACTCGTGTAACAAGATAAGTATTTATATATCTTAATACTTTTATATTTTTCGAAATAAGAATAATATGGTGGTAACGTGTTTTAGAAGAATAAAATCTATATATATGACGTTCGCAATATTCTATTTATACTATTATACCTACAGCTGATTTATATCCCAATCCGTCATAATGCCTCCTGTAATGCATGAGTTATCCCAAGTACCTATATAAATTTGGGTCATGGCTTCCAGTCATACCACTCTTAGAGAAAAATCAATATAAAAAATAATGGTCGTAGAATAAAAATTAATGGTAGTAGTCCAGGAACCCTGAGTGTACCAGGGAAAATTAAAGATTTGTCTGAAAAAAATTCAAAAGTAATATATGATGAACAGACAGGAATTTCCCAGAGCCTATTCTTCTTATAAGAAACAATATTAATTATACATAAGTTTCAGAATTTACAACCTGAGATCTTGTTCCAATCATAGTTCAACTTAATATGGAGGATTGTAGCAAAAATATCGTGACTGCCTCTGCATACTTTCCGGCTGATGAGACACGGCCACTAGAAGTAGATACAGCAACTCGTAGTTGTAGCCAACAGCGACTACCTCTATTATTGGGATGTGACTCCAATACACACAATGAGGTATGGGAAAGAACTAACACTAGAGGTGAGTGTTTACTTGATTTCCTCTTACCTAGGGTTTCCTACGCTACGTCCGGATTTACCCGGACATGTCCGGATTTCTAGAGTGTCCGGGACGGTCCGGCCCGGATTTGGAAACGCGTCCGGGGAACTTCCGCAAAAACAATTTAACAAATATTTTACAGTTACAGTTGAATTAATTTCTTAATTACTTTGTTGAATATTTATGTGTCTACGATGCTACAGCTTACTTAACCGACGCATGTTCGAAAGTACCCATTTCTATAATTTGGCGCTCAAATTTTTCGCTTTTGGTGTACTCCTAGAAAGTGAATGTTTTTTTTGATTTATATTTTGTTGATTCCGGGGCTATTGTATGGATCGATAATATTAGTTGTTCATGCAACGGCAATCGGTGGCTGGTTACACAGCTTTGCAAAACCGTTTCTCAAAACTTTCGTATGAAACTGTTTCGCGAAACAAGGTGAGCCGCTCGTTTTTTCGAAACAATTACAAATTTCTCTTGGGTTGTCCGTTGTCCTTATCAGATAAATAAAAATATGTATAGGAGGCGATCAATTTAGAATGTAATGATTGGGTATGTAATAACCTTGTCTATATACCGCATGATCGAGAAAAAACGGCGTCAACGATGGCTATGAAATGAAGATCGTTGTCATTTTACTTAGTCATTTTATATTTAAATTTATATGGGAAATGTCATCGATCGTCATTTCCCAGCCAACTGGAAGCCATTTTTTTTCGATCATACGGTATTTATAATAGTAATAATTAATGATAAATTTAACCTAATGAATTTGAAAACAATAAGTTACACAGTGACAAAATTGGATTTTTCATTTCATTTATTCCCTAAAACTTTTCTATTTAACATTTTTTCAAAAAATAGATATTGAACTTTATATACTCTATCGTTGGTTCACCCTGTATATGCACACGTTGCGGCAACAGGGAAGGCGGAACCGGGGTAAGTACGCCTCTACACAAAGCTAGACTAGTTCTAGTAATTCTAGATGCTCGCAACAGCTTAAAAATTACTATAAAATATATGGTGCAATATTACATTTTACGAATAATGTTAAAATTATTAAGATATAAAAAAGTATATAATAATGCCTAAATGTAAGCGTGGGGTTACGGAAGAAATGCTTTAGTTCATAAATAAATTTATAGTTTATTTTTTGAGATGTCCGGATTTTGTCTGGATTTCAGAGTTCACTTGTCCGGATTTCTGAGTTCACTTGTCCGGAATTTCCAAAAGCCTTTATGGAAACCCTACTACTCTTACCATACAAGCTTGAAGTTCTCAATGTAGGGAACGCCCCCACATTCTCGACAAAAACGCGGGCGGAAATATTAGATTTAACAATTGGGAGTGCTAACACGAAACTTTGTTGTCACATCTTCGGGAGGTACCTTTCACGAGTCACTTTTTTGAGTCTTTTCTTTTCATTCTCAATATGCACTTGTTTTGCGTTGTTACGTTGTAAGATAAAATATAGTTACCGGAGTCTCGCACGGAGACGACACGTTAGCGCTTAAAGGTTAAGAATATTTCCAGCAAAGCCACGAAGGCTCTTATGATATGCAGAAGATAGGCGGGAAATAGATGGGTCTGCTCCTCTAACATTTTGCGCTGGCTGTACCATACCGTGATAGTAAGTATCCCATGATTACTTACTGAGCAGTTATTGCTTGGGACAAAACTAAAGCAACATACATCTGCATCATGGGAGCCATGAGAACCTGCCTAACAGCAGCAATGTAGGCCATTCTAGACCTAACACCACTGCACACACATTGTCATTGGTAGATAACAATGATTAGAATGGTCATTGACAGAAATAGTGCTGGAAGAATTATCAGCTCAGGAGTTTGGAACACCCTCAAAAGGAAAATTCCACTCCCCCAACTCCCAGTAAATGATATACCAAGAACGTAGAACTTTGAGAAACGCCTCTCTGTAGTATTGAGCAATAAAAAGAATTGGAAGGAAGAAACGCTTCCTCAGCAACTAAAATACCATAACGTGGTATACCGATACCGATGCTTCCAAAACCAAAGCAGGAATAGGGATATTTGGGCTGAAAATTAAATACTCCCAACCAATATGGGCACCTATCCCAACATCCTTCAGACAGAAATCTACGCTATCGAAAAATGCTTACAACTTATCTAAGATTATATAGGAATTATCGGAAACAAGAAATAGCCATCTTAACCGATAGCAGCCTTAAAAGCGATCAACTCAGTAACAATCAATTCGAAGTTGGTCAAAGAATGCCTAGCGAAGCTGAACAAATTAGGCTAAGAAAATAAAGTAATAACGATCATACTACAATAAAATACGGTATAGAAAAAGGTATTGAAAAAGCAAATGATCTTGCTAGAAAAGGAGGAAACACTCCGCTAACTAGACCAGAAGACCTCCTCAATGGACATCTCAGTAGAGCGAACCTAAGAAACAACGGAAAATGCAGATTTTGTAGGGAAAAAGGGGAAACACCAGAACACCTCATCACTGAGCGTGACGAGATGCCAACCATCCGTGCGATAAACTTTTGAAACTTGAAACTTTTTTTTTTAAATTCCCCATTTTTACTTATATCCCAAATAGATAACATTATCTGGATTTATATCCAGGTAATATCTAAGTTAATCTGTGACTAATGGTAAAGATAAATCTTGTTTTTAAAGGTCCATTTTATAACTAGCCTTTTTATTCTTACTACAAATAAATGTAGAGTAAAAGGTTCTATAACTGTGTATTTTTTCAAGTTTCTTCGTACTCTTCGTAGAATGCATGTGTAGAATGTTGAATGTGCGAAGAGGGGGGGGGGTAATCACCGCGACCTTAAAGATCTCTTGGGTCAAGTTTTTAAGTATAACTGTTGTATGTAGTGGTATATTATAAAATTAGGGAATTGCACTGTCGCGCGTCGGCAGTTGTGATGTTTTTTTGATAGAATTTATTGGCTACTTGCATTCTTTGACTGATTCATTCATGCATCTTAAATTAAGAAAGTAAGTATATATACTTGAGTTCTTGGGTATATAGGTACCGGGTGCAAGACCTTGGGTATTTACACAAATTTCAATATACCGGGTGTTTGTCCATCACTGTTTATTCAATAACCTTGCTATAGTTTATCCAATGAGTCAGAGAAAATTTCGACGGACGACACCCAAAACATGACAGAAAATACAATTTTCTGTAACGACTTTTATATAGGAATGTATAAAATACATCGATATTTTTTATAATTATCGATAGATTTTGGATAGATATTTCAAAAAACAAGTCGATAAATTATAAGTACCTATCGTATTAATCGAAGGATTATGTGATAAGCAAAAATTATAAATCTTTCAAACACTAGATAATCTATTCATGTTTGTTAAAACTTTTGATTCAATCGGTGGTGTAACACAATTTTACTTAACACAACACAAGTTTACTTAACAATGAGTGACGTCATACGTAGTCCAGTTTCCTTGACTACCAGCAATGAGTTCATACAAGGGCAAAAAGAAAGGCGCTTTAAAAAAGCGGCGGTAAATCTAAAACTTCACATTGCAAAAAACAATTCTATTTCATCTGGAAATACTTCTAGTTCTCCTGTGAGTGTTAATCCTATGTAAGTATAATATTTCTCATAAAATGTGTATGTAGTAAAAAAATCTGATAATCTAAAATATTTTTCTTTCAAATATACATCAAAATGATAAAATCAATCTTAGCTGACAGTATCTTTTTAGAAAGAAATATGCATAATTGAAAAATATGTAGAAAAAAATAGAAAACACTAAATATTATCTTGATTGAATTGCTTTAGATAAATATGGATTAAGATATACATTAAAAAAGATTCAAGTGCCTGTCAAATAAATAAAATAATAAATACATTTTCTTAGTAATCCTTGTTTAAAGAAAAAAAAACATAGCGTTTAACATACTATTATACAGGGTGTTTGATAATTATATGTTTCATTAAATTTAAAAATATGTTGTATTTAAGCCAATTTTTTACTTTCAACTTGTGTATAGTACGTCAGAGCCATTTAATGCACTGGGTGAATTACTACAATGCGGAATATGCCTAGAAAGACTGTCTAGCCCTAGAATGTTACCCTGTCAGCATACATTTTGCCTTAGCTGCCTTAAAACGCACGTTACAGCCAGAAATCTAAAACTAGAAATAGGAGGAAAACCAAACTCCCCAAATAGCACCTCAAAGGGGTAAACAAGTAAATAATGTTAATATAGGGCTCATCTGACAGATTATTTTTGTTTTTAGGAGTCCAAAATTTACTGTAGAATCCGAGATAAAGTCGATGGTATGTCCTGTATGCCAGAGAAACGTTATTCTAGAAAAAGGATTGGACTCGATAGAACAACTTCCCAGAAACCTTTATTTACAATCCTTGTTAAAAGTTGTTGAGGGAAATTCTGTACCTCAAACTCAAACAGAAACGTATCGTTGCGTTAGTTGTCAAACCATATCCAAGCAACAAGAACAAGTTTGTCAACACTGCATGCAGGTGATCTACCGAAAAAAAAATATACCTAAGGGCATCTAGGAGCATATTACAGTTGATTGAAATAATAAGAAGATGCGCAACCTTGTGGGCAATTTCGTGGCACAAAACCTGTCCGAGATGTAGCTGGCGTTACTGTCAGCCTGTCCGAGAATTCCGAGATTTAGTTTAGCTCTGCGCACTGATAGTCGCTTACAGCGCACCGGATAAAGGATATTGTACCGTAGTTCTGCCTTCAATCGAGAGAGTGAGTGGTTGCCGGAGACAGAGAATAGATTATAATTTAATAGATTTACGAATTTCGGGTACAGTACGTTAATAATACGGATTTTCTATCATTAAACAATTTAACATACAATTATATGATTAAACAAAGAACGGCGTCAGAGTTGGCTTGAAAAGGAAGATCGCTGTTATTTCACGTGCAAAATATTATGATCAATGTTAATGATCGTCAACGATTTTTTTCGATCATACGACATGTTCAATACCAGTAGTATTCAGTGATTTTTCATCCAAAGATATTTTGGTCAAACGTATTACAGATATTACACATTTTAGTATGGCAACTCTGTCTTTCAGATCCACACCGTCTTCAATGTTGTGGTCTAGATAACGGTTGGTGTCTCCACCGTAGAGCACTTGAGACGTAAGGGGAAATCAAATCAGCCTTGTCACGAATTCGCCCTTGTATTGGTTGCGTATCTTCCCAATTCTTTCAATCAACGATATTACTTATATGCCTAAGGGTTGGAGCATTTCACCTCGCCGCGCCGCACACACGGCAAATTATGCTTATAACTTGAAAAAATAGAAATAAATGTTTTTCCTGTGTTTATTCACACACTGGATTTCTTATATTATATTATATTTATTTTAGTCATTTCTGGTGAAACAGGGAGTGGCCGAAAAGAATTGAATACATCTATCAATCCTAATTTATGTCATATACTAACATACCAAATCTCGTTTTTTTATCTGAAAAAAATAAAAAAAAGTTATAGGAGTGAGCCACTTTTGGGACGCACCCACTATTGTCAATAATGATTATTAATTAATATGGTATACGCGATACTTTATACATTGTAGGACAAAATTAAAAATATACCGGGTGCGTCTCAAAAGTTGTTTTCGGTCACTTCCTGTTTCACCGGAAATGATTACAACTTTTAATTTTTAAATGGCACCCTCGGTATTTTTTTTACTTTATTCGATAGAAAATATCACTCTGAATAGAATGACATATCATATGTCAACTTTTAACATTTTCGCATATGGTTTATTTAAAATTATAACTTGCGGTTCGTAACGAAAATTTGACTTGAAATACCAACTTATTCGTAAAAAATGTTTCTTTCTAAATATGCTAATGAACCACCCTCGTTCCATTTGAAAAAATTGAGATATGATTAAAAATACGATTTGAGAATTTTCTAACTGGTCAGGATAAGGCACTAAAAACATTAGACCATCAAATCTATTTTTTCAAGGTTCCTTGATGAAGAATTAGTGTTTTTAACATAGCCATGGCACTCTAGATTGAATTTTAAAATACAATTTTTTATTAAGCGAGAATGTCAAAAATTGACAAATGATATGACATTCTATCCAGAATGTCATTTTCTATCAAATAAAGTAAACAAATACCGAGGGTGTCATTTAATAAAATCAAAAGTTGTAGTCATTTCCGTTGAAACAGGAAGTGACCAAAAACAATTGAATACACCAATCAATCCTAAATTATGTCATATACTGACATACCAAATCTCGTTTTTTTATCTGAAAAAATAAAAAAGTTATAGGGGTGAGCCACGTTTGTGACGTACCCAGTATAAGTATCGTCACCACGGCGAGATGAAATGCGCTTTACTATGTTTTTACACCCTGACAACGTCTTTTGTTATGATATTTCTTAATTATTTATTATTATCTTTTAGATATTTTGTAATATTTGTTGGAACGAGCATTTAGCGGAACTAGAGTCGAATTTAGATTTGTTGATAAAACAATTGAACGAATCAGAGGATAAACTGCAGCACAAACTCGACAATTTCGAAAATAGATGCGATACCTTGCAAGAGAAAATTAAAAAGGCCACCGTTAAAAAAATAGAAGAAATCAGAAGGTACATACTTACTTTTGTTGAAGTTTTCCAACAATCAAAGCCAACAATGCACTAAAATTGTGTTTAAGTGGAGTTTTTCCATAGTGTACGTTATACAATGACTAAATAATACAAAGACCAATAACACCCGAGACCAAATTGTTACCATTTGTTTTTAATTGTTTCGCAAATATTTTTGTTTCAGACGGTTACAAAATTTAATTCATTACTTACTGTTACGCTTATTAGACTTATTTAGTTATGAAAAATCTTTATTTATTTATATTTTTGTGTGATAGTGATAATTTTTACACCTACGCCTATGGTGGATGCTGCTTCTTTAACGTAAAAAACGTATTAAAAGGTTCACAAAAGGTACAAAACTAGTATGGATTAATATGTTAGGCCATATCGTAATATAATATTAAAAAAATAATTATGAAATTCAATGAGAACGTAATTCCTGGCTATTTCTGATCGTTGCAGTTTTTACACTTGAAAGCTGAACAAATCACCATTGTAATAAAGTTTATACAAAGTTCACTACAAACAACAAACTATTAATAATCGCCAGAAATGACGTCGGACATCACAAATTTTGCTCCAGACTGTATATGCGCGTTACGAGTTCTTGTATTCTTTAGTCACTGACGTTATACATATTTTTCAATTTTCTGCTGAAAATATAGACTGTGTGATTGAACGAGAAAAGTCACAGAAAATTACCTTTTTTCGATCATTCGGTGTTATATTAAAAAAATATTTTTACTGTAGTATCGAACAGCAAACACTCAAAGAAGTTGAAGGAATTAAAAAAGAAGGTAAAGTAGCTTCAGACGTACTTTCAGATGGAATACATAGTCTTAAAGAAGATATAAAGTCTAAGTCCAAATCCAGAAATAACACTCAAAAGGTAAGTTGAATTTTAAAATAGAAAAAAAAACAATAAAATTTACAGGGTGTTCAAAATACTTGGCTATTATGATGGACGACGGACATTCCAATATTCAAATGCGATGCTTTTTGTCGAGATTTGTCCCGATTGTTACTTGTGTTGATGTCTTCTTAATACAACACAGAACACAGACTTGCTTTATCTGATTTATTCAGCAACATTTACAAATTACAAACATAGATAAATGAAACAAGTTTAGATTGGAAAGTGCCCATAAGGACAATGTAAACACTGTTTGGCGTTATTCTTGTAAAGGTCGCGATCCAAAGCTATTGAAAATTTCGGAGCGGTTCGGCTTTTTCCGGAATTATATCGTCAAATATTATTTATTCAAATTTATTATTATTTTATTTTAATTTTCTAAATAAAATACAGTGTGTTGCATACAAGAAACTTATTACTTACTTACTACTTATCTTATATAAGGACATGTATGAAATACCTATGAAACATTGGAAACCGACGTTATACTACGATCCACGATAGTTTTTGCAGTTCACAATTCACAGAATAGATTTTTAAGTTTTTAATGCCAGTTTTTCACAATTATCACGGGTTTGAGTAAATAAAATTTAAATTAAACTCACAAGATAGCAATAATATCGCGTATTGTACAACGGTCGCGACCCAAAATGTTGACGGGAATTCCAATCTAAATTTATTTCCTTTATCTATGCTTTTTTAGAATGTTTATGAGGGGAGTTAAGCTTGATTTTCATGCATCCGTTGTCCGACGATACGATGGTACAATATTAATTTTATTGGTTGATTTTAAAGACTACGATTGGTTAACTGTTTCTAACCAATCAAAGTCTTTCAATTCAACCAATAAAATTAATATCGTATCATCGTATCGTCGGACAACGGATGCATGAAAATCAAGCTTTAGTAACCGCGACCTTACAGATCTATTGTGTGTTTTATCTATGATTACAAAAACAGTAAAATTTTCATTAGTCTAGAATCTGTCAACACGACAACAACAATTAACACCTTTTAGTCTTTTCTACATAAAAATACCACAGGGTCGATACAGATCACTATCATTTTGTATGTAAAATTATATGGGGAATGTTATCGATCGTCATTTCCAAGTCAACAGGACGCTGTTTTTCTTTTCATATATCACGGGATCATATACGGTATTACCTCAACAATTCACACTTTGTTAACTTATTAAAGCCATGAATTCATAGGCAGATGGCAGAATGGACATTACAGCTTCATCTCATAAATGTTTTGGTAACTGCCTCAACAAATTTTGTTCTCATTTTATCCATTAGGGTTTTGTTCATTCTCTGCAAAATGTCATTTTGCTCTCAGGTATATAAAATAGTGCAGATACTCCATTTTTATACCTTTTAAAATAGTCTGATAATATTCACCCACATGATCACATCTTATATACTTTCTTAGTTTTCTGTACATGTTGAGTCTTTATCAGTTTCATAATATCCAATACGTGCTGCGCAGATTCACTGTTTAGTTTCAACAACTTTACTATGATTAAATGTAAAAACATCTATTAATACCTGTGGGTAATATCTATAAACTGCTTTTGATGATGGATCTAATGGGCCAGCTACATCTGAATGAATTAAGTCACCAATATATCGTAATCTTTTAATTATTATTTGAATTTTTTTCTTGTTTCCTTTCTTTTCTTACAACTAGGGTTTCCAATTCCCGGTGTATGCTTGATCCCAAAATCCCGATATTAAATCCCGGGATCCTAAAAATCTCGAAAAAATTAAATGCAATCTAAAAGGATTCGAATTTATAAACTTTAATGTTTCAAAGATCATATTTTATTTATACTAAGCAGAACGTCAATATCTAAAAGTTATGTATATTTCCGAGTTTGCTATATTTTATTATTTTTTCAACAAGAATTGATTTTTTTAATTACTAAATGTGAATGTTACTTTGTTTTGTCTATTTTAATAAAGGTATTTTCTCATTTTCTTTGTGATATACAGGGTGTTCCGATATTCCGTGGACATAGAACTACTACGTATTTTTGGAATCAAAATAAGTTCATTGGACACAATTTACCTCTATACAAAACTGCTTCGTTTGTCCGCTAGAGGGAATCAAACTTTAAAAAAATAAACACATTTTTTCAGATATTTTAAGAACAGTTATTCCGATTTGAATGAGATTTTGGTGTCTATGTATTGCTAAGTGCTTTAACATTTGGCTTTCACAAAATTCAAGAAAAAGTAGGACTAGGTTGAAAACTACCCCCACTCCTACATAAATTTCAGTATAAATATTTTCCAACTCCATCGACAACAAATTTAATGTTTGATCCCTCCAACGGACAAACGAAGTACTTTTGTATAGAGGTAAATTGTGTCCAATGAATGAATCCTATTTTAATTCTAAAAATACGTAGTGTTCCAAGCCCCTGACTTGAAAATTATTCCAGTACTGTTTCAGTCAATGACCATTCTATTCATTGTCGCATTGGCATAACTACCGACTACCGACGACAATGTGCAGTGCTGTTAGGTCTAGGATGACCTCCATTGCTGCTGTTGGGCATGTTCTCATGGCACCTGTGATGCAGATGCATGCCAGTCTCTGTACTTTGCACAGGTTTTGCCTTGATGTACGTTGCTATAGTTGTGTGAACCAAATAACTGCTCCATAGGTAATCATGGTTCTTACTATTATGGTATACATCCAGCGCAAAATGTTAGGGGCGCAGCTCCATCTATTTCCCGCCAATTTTCTGCATAACATGAGAGCCTTTGTGGCTTTGTTGGTAATGTTCTTAATATGCCTGTTCCAGAGAAGTTTACTGTCCCGGGTTATTCCCAAGTATTTGACTTCCCTGTGATGGCGGCATTATTTCCTTTCGGCCTGAAGCGGCAGTATTTCCTTTCCATCTATATGGATTCTTTTCAAGTTTTTTAGACTTTGCTTTCTGGTGAATACTGCGCAACTACTGCTCCATCGTTAAAATTTCTATGTTTTTTCCTCTGTTAGCGAAACAGAGGTCTTCGTTGAGTAATGCCTCTGTGCACAAAACGTCACAGTTATATCGCTCCACACATAGTTTGAAGAAGTGCTTCTTTACTGGGTGAAAAGCGTTCAGTGTTTAACTACAACCCATTATCCTCAGTTTTGGTCTTAAATGGGACCTGTTTTTTTCATATCGGACATGACAACCGCTTCTGCGATTGAAAAGAACCAGTTAAATAAAATTTCATGTGTGTAAGCTTTGCTTGGAGGCCTCTCCGTGTCCCCACAAATTCTACGTAAAAAGATGCTTTCGAAAAGTTTTCATAGAAATAATAAAAAGTTTGTTGGTTTAATAAAGATTTTTTCTTCAAAAAAAAATTCATAGATTAAAAGCTCGATAAAAAGTAATAGCGATTTTTTTAAATGCATATATTCGAAAAATACTAAAAATATATTTTTTATGAAAATTGAGCCCCAACCTCCGACATTAGTTTTCGTCTATCTTTTTAGAAAGGGGAGTTTGCCTTTAAAAGTGACCAATTTTCTACATACATTATATTTTTTAAAGGTTACGACTTACCTGAATTTACACAATCACACTTCCAAACTTCTTGATCAAATCAATTATTTCGGTGAGGCCCGAATTAATTTTGATCCCGAGACTTTCAAATTGGAACAAATATCGGAAGGTATATACAACGATATTGAGGATGGTCAGCAACATTTATTCCAGATCTCCGATCCATTGGAAAGTATAGAATCAATGGCTAAACATTACAAATCTAGGTAATTTCGACTTACCGCACTCAACATACAAAGCAAATGCATCTGATTCTATTTCTAGATCGTTTTCGCCAAAATTATTATGGAATAAATGTCCAAGGCCAGCTGGATTAGGAATTCCTCCTTGGGATGATTCTAAATTGTTTATAGCTGCGACAGATAGCCATGACGTTCTCGTAGTTGACAGGAACAAGTTCAAACTAGTAACTAGGTATGATAAAGTCTGTCTAACGAGAGGGTCCTGACAGGGTGTCAAAAAATAGTGTATCTAACTTTGGTAGGTGATTCTACAGATAAAAATGAAACAAAAAGTTCCTATAAACATATCCCCTAAAATGTTTCCCGAGGAAGTTACAGCCCTCGAAAAGATAAATAAAAATCTTTTATTTTATATTTTGTTTATTTTTAAGAACATTGGTAAACCATTCTTCTTCAAATTTGGTACTCTTACACACATTTTAATGCCAAAGCGAATGGCGATAGAGTAAAATAGCCCTGAAAGCGTACTTTCCATTAGGGTAGAGGGTACTACTGGTGGTACTTATTTTATCCTTATAGATACAGGAATTTCAACAAATTATATAAAGAGCTAGAACTTTTTTATGTAAAACAGGTACTCTTCGTTCAGTTCGAAAAGTTGAACGGTTTTCAAGATATATGCGTTTAAAGATTGCGATGCATCGATTTTAGTATTTTTAGAAATTTTTAATAAATTATTCATCTCCTGATTTCGCTAATGCTAAAATTCGTTTCGAACTAAACAAAAAGCACCTTTTTACATAAAAAGTACTAGCTTTAATTTCCATTTGTTGAAATAACTGTATCTATAAGGATAAAAGAAGCACCACCAGTAGTAGGTCTTGGGACCGCTTTTATGGAATTTTATGTACGATGGACTACTTAAGCTGCTACGGCCGGGGAATGTCAAACTGGTGGCGTATGCAGATGACCTGGTCATAGTGATCGTTGCGAAGCATCTAGAAGATCGTTAATCTAGACTTTGACATCATTTTCCAGAGGATCAGCCAATGCATAAATACGGTGAAACTGCAACTAGCTGAACACAACACCGAGGCAGTGCTCATCACTAGTAGAAAGAAGGTTAAATTGAAACCACCAGACTGGAAATCGGAGAGCAGGAGATCACTTCACAACCGTTCATTCGATATTTGGGAGTGATGCTTGATGCCAGGCTAAATTTTAAGCAGCGAATGTATGTACCAAAGCGTCAGTAGTTGAGTTCAGTAGTTGAGCCTATCACAGCTGATGCCGAATGTTGGAGGCCCGAAACAAATCGGGAGGTCACTGCTGTCGTCAGTAGTCACATCGGTACTGACTTATGGAATTTATATTTGGGCTGACACCGAGTGCCTGTGCCGAGTGCCCTGATAGTAGCTGGTAGCTAGTGCCTTCCGCACGTTGTCTGAGGATGCGGTGTGCGTTATCGCTGGAATGCTTCCTATTGGAATTCTAGCCGAAGAGCGGCAAGTCCTTTATCGACGAAGGGGATTGTCAGCATTGAGCCCTGATGCACGCACTCAGAAGAGTGCAATTCAATTACTACCTGGCATAATCAATTACTACCTGACACAGATGATCTCAGGACATGGTTACTTCCGAGCATATCTTCATCGTTTTAAACTCGATGATTCCCGGAGTACCCGTCCTGTCCAGAAGCTCCTGAAGACGCGGAGCACGTGTTCTTTGTATGCCCACGTTTAAACTTAATGCGTAATCATCTGGAGGCTAGTTCGAACAGGCATTTCAACCAGAAACACTAATTGATGCAATGCTTTCTTCGAAGGTATCCTGGAATGCGACCAATACTTTCGCAACGAAAGTGCTCCAATATCTGCGTTCTACAGAGAGGAAACGAGCCAGCAAAAAGAACGCTTAGAGGAAGAGAAGCATTGAATTCAATTAATGGAAGGAAGAGCAATAGCTAGATCCCCTCCCTGCGAAGTAATGCCTAACGGCGGTTTCGCCGGGGAGGGAAGAGACCGGAGAAAGGGGAGGTTTTTACTCGGTATTGAAACCTGAGTCCGACATACCAGGCCAAACATCTGGCTCTGAGATACGCCAATGTATTTTCCTACCTCTATAAAAAAATTTAAAAAAAAATAACCACCAGTAGTACTCTCTACCCTAATGGAAAGTACCCTTTCAGGGCTGTTACGGAATTTTACACTATCGCCATTCATTTTGGCATTAAAATGTGTCTAAGAGGACCAAATTTCAAGAAAAACGGTTTACCGATGTTCTTAAAAATCAACAAAATATATTATTTTTATTTAACCTTTCGAAGGCTGTAATTTCTTCGGGAAGCATTTTACAGCATATATGTTGACAGGAACTTTTTTGTTTTATTTTTATCTGTAGATTCACCCACCGAAGTTAGATACACTATTTTTGACACCCTGTATAGGTCTGCAGTTTTATTTCACAGATAATTTGAATATTCTGTCATTTTTTGGTTGTGAATGTCGTCTGTCGAATTTTTGTCTGTCTCATCGGACTGACTTTATTTGGCTGTATTAATCATTTACTATTGAAAAATATAATTTTAACAAAAAAATAAATTTCTTCTACGAATATAGGATTAGCACGCCTGAGATGTCATGTCCTGCTGGCATTACATTTTGTCCAAAACGCAAGGAAATCTTTGTGTCTGACAAATGGAAACATTGCATCCACGTTTTCTCTAAATCTGGAGAATATCTGCGTAATATAGGAAATCTCAGATTGCATGGTCCGGATGGAATAGGTTAGTTTATAGTAAAATACTTTACAGAAAAGCGACTTTCTATTTTTAATGTAAGAAGTTTCATTTCAAATATGCGCACATAGTGCACACACATTTTTTTTTATTTTGTAAACAGAACATCTTTAATATTTTGTGTAACGGTTATGGATAAAGGTTAAATGTGCCACGACGCGGTGTTGGTTTGGATTTTGGCTTGTTTTTTTTTGCACTACTATCGTCTTCAATAAATCGTAAACAGCCAAGAATAAAATAAATTTACTGTCATAGCTATTCTTGTTGTTATTTCGAGCTGTTCGGGTCGGGCCTGAAAATTTTGGCCCGTCTACCCTGTATATTTTCGTATATTGTATATTTTAAGGCTTCTCAGTTTTTGATTTTGATTTTCTCTCTATAGCAATGGGTCCAAATGACGAACTGATCATATGCGACTGTGGTAACGATAGAGTCCTACTTGTAGATCCCAGTACTGGTGAAAAAGTTGGAACTATAGGTGTCCAAAACGGCGTAACCCATCTTAATTTTCCAACAAGCGTAGCTGTTTATGGAGATAAAATAATTATTGCAGACTCGGGAAACAATAGGGTAAAAACTTTTAATGTCAATGGGGATCTTTTGCAAGAATTTGGATCGTTTGGAAAAAATCCAGGGCAGTTTAGATCAGCTGAAGTAGTAGCAGTAGATAGCTTAGGTTTTGTTTTGGTTGGGGATGCTGGAAATGCTAGAGTAAGTAAAACACTCCCTAAATGTTTTTCTAGTTTAGTTCAAAAAAATCTTTAATATGGTAATTATATTCCAGATTCAAGTTTTCAAGCCTGACGGTACAGTGGTAAAAATTTTAGGAAGCAAGGGAGGCTTTGGATGGGTGTCTGGAATTCTAGTAACATCCAGCCTAGATATAATTGCTTCTGACGTCAAAACAAAAAGTTTAAGAATATTTTAAGGTTGCATTTATTAAAACACTAATAATATTCAACAAAGTCATTTTTATTCAGAAGAAATAATACTCACTCTCTTCCTTATTCTAAATCTCAATAATAAAGTATCATGCATAATAATTTTGATTCTACTTGATATAAACTAATTAAAATTAATATCACCTCAAATGAGTTGACGTATGTGTGCGAATAAAAAGGAGTGAAAGCCGCTATAGAAAGTACTTATGTTCCTATGTTTATCAATTCATAAACTAATTAACCAATTACAAATATTTGTGTTAAAACAAATTCATATCTGCATTTCATATTGTAAGAATAACTTATTCACGTATACAGGGTTATTCATCTCTTACGACACGGAGTAATGTAGCGATTAGGTTTTTATAAATTGGAAGTTTTGGGTTCGTTGAAGGACTATTAGAGCTACAATTTAAACATATTTTTACAAGATACAGAACGTCCCAAATAAAAATATCAAAATTGCATTTTTTTAAAAGGGGACACCCTGTATATTATTTTATTTTTAAATTCTACCTTCTATACGTCTAGGCACTATCCTCCATAATCGAAACGAAGAATAATTGCGAACATTGGCGAATAGAACTTGCGAATTCTACTATACAGGGTGGTCCGAATTGTATTCGGGAAACTTCGGCAGCATATTCTGCAGATAAAAATAAGCAAAAAAGTCCGTATAAATCCTAAAATGCTTCGTTTCGGAGATAGGGTGTAGAACTTTCGTTTTTATTTCAATTTTTTTCAAATAATTTCTGAACCAAGTCGATATTTAAAAAAAAAATGGTGTCTGAGTGTTTTTTCACAGGAGAAATTTGATTTCGATATCAATATGACTAAGGGGGCGCTACATATTTTTAACGGGTTTCAAGAGTAATAATGGTACCCGCTCGAAGTCGCGGAGGTTCCGCGCTGTTCGTCCGCGTGTTTTTTCAAGATAGCCGTCGGACGAAATCATCCGGACGGAGCATACGCGACCCATGTGAAATTGTTCATATAAACTTATGGTACTTGCTCGAAGTCGCGGACGGTCCGCTCCATCTGAAAGCGCTGTAACTCATAAGCCTTTTATATATGCATAACTCGTAAGGAATTTTCACAAGAGACATGTTTTACGTAAAAAGGGCGGAAATGTGTATTTTTTCACTGATGAAGTTTATACAGGAACGGAAGAATTATCATCCAAATAATTGACGTTAGTTCAGAAACTATTTAAAAAAAATCGAAATAAAAATGAAATTTCTACACCCTGTAAGTTGTACAGGGTGGGTCAAATTCGACGCTTTTAAATGGAAACACCCTTTTCTATAGGAGATAGACGAAAACTAATATCGGTGTCTGGAGCTGAATTTTCATCAAAAACATGATGGTGAAAACCGCACATCAATATCTGTTACCGTCTCGGAGTTACGGGGGTGTTTTTCAAAAATGTGCATTTCTAACAAATCGCTGTAACTTTTTTGCTATGGAAAATTTTGTATTTCTATGAAAACATTTCCAAAGCACCTTTTTATGTAGAATTTAATGGTTTAAGTATAATTTTTTTTAAACTAATAATTTAAGAGTTATCAACAGAAAAATTGATTTTTTATTTGGGACACCCTCTATATTTTTAACTAACTGAAAAGAATTTAAAATTACCTTTTCAAAAATATAGCACACTTGATATTTTGCTTTAATTCCCTTCGAAATACAGAATTTTTAAAAGTTCTCTAGTTTTAACTAGTAGGCTTTGGACCACTTATTGATGGTATGCCCTTAATGGAACTCGAAAACATATTTTCCAGCAAGACGACGCACCGCCTCCGAACGCTGAAGTTATCAGCAAATTTTGCAGCCAATTTCAAGAATAATTGAAAGCTAACCAAGATCCCAGCCGTTGGCCGTCGAAGCCGCCTGACTTAATGCCCATGGATCTAATCCTATGGATATATTTGCGGAAGAATAAAGGTTCCTTATTCTTCCGTATAATCTAGACAAGAATTATAACTACTTAGCAGTTATGAGAGGGTATCTTTTACCCCAACTGAATTAATGAATTCAGCGAGAAATGTTCAAATATGTCGAACACCTGTAGCAAAATTTCATGTCTTGGTTTGCCATTTTTTTTATTAATTTTATTGTTATTAGATATAGTTTAAATGTGTTGATGTTGGTTAAATATATTTTAAATTGTTATAAAATTCTGCATCTCTCATAGCAAATATTATTTTCGTTTTACAGCCATTTTACATTACAGCCGGTGCCGTTCAAAACCTACTTATTTTTTAAATCGGGCGAATTTTTATATACTCTATATCTCGAAGAGTACTCGATAGATCGCAAAATATCAAGTGTGTTATATTTTTGGAAAGGTAATTTTAAGTTATTTTCAATAAATTAAAAATATACAGGGTGTCCCATATAAAAAATCAAATTTTCTGTTGATAATTCTTAAATTATTAATTTTAAAAAAAATATACTTAAACCGTTAAATTCTACGTAAAAAGGTGCTTTGGAAATGTTTTCATAAAAATACAAAATTTTCCATAGCTAAAAAGTTAAGCGATTTGTTAAAAATGCATATTTTTGAAAAACACCCCGTAACTCCGAAACGGTAACAGATATCGATATGCGGGTTTCACCATCATGTTTTTGACAAAAATTGAGCTCCAGACACCGATATTAGTTTTTGTCTATCTCCTATAGAAAAGGGTGTTTCCATTTAAAAGCGTCGAATTTGACCCACCCTGTACACCTCCCAAACTAAGCATTTTAGGACAGAAATTTATACGAACTTTCTTACTTATTTTTATTTGCAGAATATGATACCGAAGTTTCCCGATTACAGAAATATATTGCCAATTACCTATGCATATCCTTGGACCTTCCCCAAAAGGTAAAAATGTAAAATCAGGCTTTTTGATATCACCGTCGCCATCAAATCTGTCAGGATTAAAAACTTCTGGATTTCTGTAATACTCTGCATCCATATGTAAACCCATGGCAGATATTTTTACTACCGTTCCTATAAAATTAAAAAAACGTATACCATTCTCATTTGCTTTTATTATATTTTAATATATTATATAAACTCTATACATATTATACCTTTATCTATAGTTAGATCGCTTCCTGGTACTTTATAAGCCTTAGTACAAACTCTTGATATGGTTGGAACTAAAGGATATTTTCTTAAAGTTTCTATAAAAACAATAAAAGACATATATAAATTAAATCATAGGCATCAGTTTTTATTGTATTTTTAATTATTATTATTATTGTATAGCCATAAGTAGTTTTTTTATTGATTTTTAAGGTTTTATATCGAGCCATGCTGGGTGCTTAATAAAAGTATCGTTTACAGATTTCTTTTAATAACAATAAAAGAACATTGCTTTAAATAATGTCCGTGGACCATACTTTTGTTGACATCGGGTTAATTAATAATTTTCTCAAGCGGCTATACATATTGATAATATTACAGTATTACTCATCAAGCACTATACTACTGTTATATTAATCAATTAAGGCCGTAAACAAATCTATCATATACAATTTTATATACTAATTCATTTTAATAAAATTAAATCATAAAAATATTGTAATTATATTCCTGCAGTTAGGTTAGGTTTTTAGTTTTATTCCTAAATATCTCCTATACATATAATAAACGCGTGTTCAAATATTAATTCTGTGGAATATATATCAATATAAAATAAAACGAGATGTAATTAACGATACCGCCACGTTTTGGAAATAGCTCAAAACAAAACAAAATTGAACAAGGCAACAAAAAACGCCAAAAAAATCCCCCCACGCCGGCGCCGCCGTCCTCACGAGTAGTTTTCAGGCGCTTTTAAGAATCGAAAGTAGGCGAGGCCAACCGAAGTGGGTCAAAACAACTGGAAATAAATCGAAATGCGTCAAAGATGGGCGACGAATGCTACCTTGATGTTTCGAAGAGTTTTTCGCATTATGTAGACCCTGTTTTAAAACCGTTGTAGTGCAGGCCAGGATACGCTCAGCGGCCGACGTCGAGGAGATACCGTGTGTCATTGAAGTAAGGAGCCGACGCCGGCTACACAGACGCTGCGCAGGGACGCCCTTAGACCGCCTCGGGAGGCGGGGACGCGCCGGCGCACAATGGATCGAAGCATAGGAAGATAGGGACATTGGCTGTTTTTGAAGAATTCCAAATTTAAATATTTTTTTACATATTTGTGTTAAAGAGATATTCTAGTCTTGTAAAACATATACAGTATGTCTGTTTGTTATTTACTTATTGAGCATATGAGCACCATTTGAAGTAAATTGAAAAATCATTCAAATTGGTAGATAAAGAGTCTTACATTTGATTGTAATTTTAAAATGGATGTAAAAGATATTCGTTTGTTATATATAACGACTTATTAGAAGCGTTCTTGGGCTATAGTATTGGATTGTTAAATTTAAAAAAAATCACACCAGAAGTGAAAAACTCATTTGTTTTTTATTTATGTCATTAAGACTTAAAAATATAAAGTTTTCTTGAATTACAAAAAAATGTAAGCGGATGTAAGTGGAGATATTACGTGCAATGTAAAGAGCCACCTTTACTAGAACATATAAAAAAATTGGCTGCCCCAAAGTGCCACTGCAAAAAATATAATGTTTTTAATGTCAAAATCCTTGAATTTATGCAAGGCACGTACAGTGCACCATCAAACAATTTGTAATTTGCCGATATAGGTAAGTATATTCGTCGAAGAACATTGGAGTGGGACTGAATTACACTACAATACATAAGGCATATAGGTTGAAAGGCCCAGAAATGTTTTCGTTTTGGTATTCGGTATTCGGCAATTGAATTGGTATTCGGCAATTTGTCGAGTTTGCCGTGGACGCGCATCACGCGTTGCTTTGCAGAATATATTTGCAATTTTATTTTAGATTTAGGGAGGAAATGGGTTTGATAGTCGATGTCGTTAAACAGGGATAGGGTACAACTAACGATGGAAACACTGCGAGAAGATTTTTCCGAAACTTCGAAAAGTCATAACAAATAACAGGAATCGATGAATTGATTGCTGGAAAGACTATATACATTACTCCAAGTTTTGGTTTCAGGAAAAAAAAATAAATGCCGAAAAGTTTAATAAATTTGCAAAGAGACTGCAGAAGAGTTAACCTTTATAGATGGTATTACATGCCATCTTCTCTACACAAAATTTTGATACACGGAGCAAAAATCATCAGCAATTTTGGTTTCCGATAGGGCATCTGTCTGAAGAGGCCTCAGAGTCTAGGAATAAATACTTTCGGAAATATAGAGAATGCCGTTCAAGAACTTTTGCAAATGAAGACACTTTACATAATCCTTTGTTGTCTTCCGATCCATATATAACTGACGCATATCAGTTGTGATAAAATGACCCCCAGCTGTGATAAAATTCATAGCGATTTAAAAGAGAAAGCAATATCTCTTTTGTTATAATATTTTTGTTTTCTTTTTTATTTAGAGATTAGTTCTTTTGTGAGTCACCCTGTATATTTTGTTAACTATTTGGTACAAAAGGCCATATTAATTTAGATTTAACAGAGAAAGTAATTTCTCATATGTTATAATGTTTTGTTTTCTTTTTTGTTTATAGATGAGCTCTTTTTGTAAGACACCCTGTATATTTTTTAAAATATCTGGTACAAAAGGCCATATTAATTTAGTTTTAACAGAGAAAGCAATTTCTTTTTTGTTATAATATTTTTGTTTAGATATTAGTTCTTTTTTTGAGACACCCTGTATATTTTGTAAACTATATGGTACAAAATGCCGTATTAATTTAGATTTTTGTTGTATTTATTAAAGTCGTACATAAAAAACAGTAAAATAAAAGTATTAATTTTGAAATAAGTCAATGTCCCTATTTTCCTATGCTTCGATCCATTGTGCGGCGGCGCAGCTCGCCGTTTCGCATAAGTGCGCGTGCATACTAAAAACGACGCGCCTCCTAAGTGGACAAGCACCTATACCATAGTTTTCCAACCTGGTTAATCCGGTTTTAACCGGACTAATATATCTTACCATATATAACTTTTTCAGCGTAAACTAGTTCTCCTAAACCATCATATGTCATTTTATTGTTGTATTTTTCTAAAACCTAAAGATATATCATATAGTCCAAAAATAATATCTTTATTTTTTTTAGTTCATACCTTTTTTATTTCTTGTCTGATCTTTTCCTGTATGTCAGGTTGCCTGGCCAATTCGTATGCAGCATACGATAATGTTGTAGCCGAAGTATCATAACCCGCAGCAAAAAACAAGAAGCATTCGGCAACTATTTCGTCATCTGTGATAGAAGCATTGCTTTTCTGATCTGGAGCATCGATATTGTTACTTGTTACGCATTTGCAGAAGTAGATGCATAAAATCTTTTCTAAAAACACCATTAAAGCAAAATGTTAAAGCGTGTATTTTTCTTGAAATTTTCTAGCTTCCTTTGACATTAAGTGTCAAACAATCAGACAATTTATTTCCTTCTGTCAGAAAACGAATTATATGAATTTCGTCTATTATTAATTTAATACCTACTGCTGCTTAAAACTTTATAAAGTGTATTTATTAAAAGATATCTCATATTTTAGTATAGTGTAATATCTAATGGCAATATGACAAGGCCAGATATAGTTTTACATCGCTTGACTTTTAGACCATGGCAGTGGCGGCTCGTCAGGTGCAGTAGGTGAAGGGGCCCTTCACCGAAAATACTCAAATTAAAGAAAAAAACTTTACTGCTTAAAATATTAGTTTAGTTTAATATATTTACATGTATCTAAAAAATAAAATGGTAATTTTTTGTAAATTTTTTTTTTCCGGGCGGACCTCTGCATAATAGGTCCACCGCATCGTTACTTCCGGCCGAAAAAGTAGCATTATTGGCCCGCACGCGCCTACGTTATGGCCTACGTTTCCACGAACCCACAAGTGAAGTGAAAATATTTGTGAGCCGAGCGGCTGCACGATTTCCATGGTAACGTGACGTCAGCCTAGCGACAGCATGTAAATTCCCAGCCCCGAAATTTTTTATCGGCTACCGATGTGACTTTGTTTTTAGGCAGTTCGCTCCGTCTTCCTTTATGCTAATATTAGGCTACTTCGGCGAGTAATTAACCGTGTAAAGACTGTAAAGTTGTGGTTGATTATTTATTGTTGTTTGTTAATAGTTTTTGTTGATTTTACTTGTTAATTTTTGCTGTTTGTTTTGTTGTTGTGTTTTAAAACTGTTTTGTGTGTGTGTATGTGTTAAAAAATGAACCCAATCAATGACTTGGTGTGCAATTTGAAACATGAAAAATTGAGCTGATTTACAAAAATTAGTAAGGTTAGTAATTTAAATAAGTCAAATTTATTTTGGTTAATATTGCTTAGTAAACATTAATGTAATAATAATTAATGTAATAATTGAATAATAATTGAATCGGTCCTCGGTTGTAACCAACAATTTTTTCAATATCGAAATTTCAGTGAAAAAAACGAGGAAAAAACATTATACCTATGAAAATTACAACCTAATTTCACTGAATTCTCTATTTTGAAAAAAATGTCGGTTACAACGTTTTCCGGGAAGCCCTTCAATAAATACAGTGTTCGCCATAAAGTTGGATCCATATGAACGGTTTTTTTGGTATTAGAGATAAAAAAACTTTTTGTGGCGACCAATTCTGCTTTAAAAACAACTTAAAATGCACCAAGTCAAAGGTGAAACATAATTTTGTTAGTCACCTTTTTTAAAATAATAATAATTTAACCAATTTTTAAAAACGTCTTTTAAATATTTTGTATTTGACAGCTCCCAGATGTTAGCTGTCAACTTTGACTTGGTGCATTTTAAGTTGTTTTCAAAGCAGAAGTGATTGCCACAAAAAGATTTTTTAAAACTCTAATATAAAAAAGACGTCCATATGGATCCAACTTTATGGGGGATACTGTATATAATGTTTATTATATTTAATTTAAATTTAATTATATTTTCACCGGTATGCAAAATCATGTGTTTATCGAAAACTGATTGTATCTCTTTTTACATAATGTGTTTTAGCCCAAACTAAAACGAAAATATTATAGATATTAGTGTATAAATAATAACAAAAAAAAATGTTGACAAAATGGTGAATGCAGCAAAAATTTTTCAAATAATATTTTAAAAAATGTTGACAAAATGGTGTATGTGCCAAAAAAATTTTCGGCGCAATTTAAAACATTAACTCTTCACCTAATTTTATACCCACGAACCGCCACTGGACCATGGCCTAACATAGCTGCACACATAGAGCTGACGATAGTATAATACGCGCCAATCCGCAATACGCCTTGACTGTATGTCGGGCCAGTTCCATTTACTTCAATGCATTTAAACGCTTCGTGGTCTTCTCCGCTTACTGTGGGGCCATACACTTGAAGTCATAGGCTCCCGATTAAAAACCAGTAAAATAAACGCTTTAAAACTAAATCTGAAATAACTTAAAAACAATTTATTTTAGGTATAGGAACGAATTAAAAAACCTTTTCACTAGTGAAATAAAAAAAGTGGGTTTCCATTTGAAAAAAATGATTTACGATAATTTTTTAATCACTCGATTCCATGACAGCTACGACCAATATTATATGACATTTAAACAATTTAATTTTTGAAATAGATAGTCACATGTCTTCTGTTTATGTCACAGTGGCTGTGGTAATTACAAAATTTGACGTTTAGGCTATACAAATTTTTTTGACAGGCAGTTTTTTCCTCCAAAATTTTTAAATATTTTTTCTCAAAAACGGTTATGTTAGGTATACCGGGTGCATTTCAAAAGTGGCTCACCCCTAAAACTTTTTTATTTAAAAAAAACGAGATTTGGCATGTTAGTACACTAATTCTTAATCATGGAGCCTTGGAAAAATAGATTTGATCGTCTAATGTTTTTAGTGTCTTGTCCTGGCCAGTTAGAAAATGCTCAAATCGTATTTTTAATAATATCTCAATTTTCTTAAATGGAACGAGGGTGGCTCATTAGCATATTTGGAAAAAGCTTTTTTTACGAATAATTTGATACCCCACACTTGGTATTTCGAGTCAAATTTTCGTTACGAACCGCAAGTTATAATATCAAAAAAACCATATGCGAAAATGTCAAAAATTGACATATGACAATATCATTCTATTCAGAGTGTCATTTTCTATCGAATAAAATAAAAAAATACCGGGAGTGCCATTTACAAATCAAAAGTTGTAGTCATTTCCGGTGAAACAGGAAGTGACCAAAAACAATTGAATGCGTCAATCAATCCTAATTTATGTCATATACTAACATACCAAATCTCGTTTTTTTTATCTGAAAAAATAAAAAAGTTATAGGGGTGAGCCACTTTTGAGACGCACCCGGTATAGGTAGGTATAGCGTGTTTGATATCAAGATTCATCAAATTTTATAGAGCATTTAAATATATAATAAAAAATGGAGGGACCTATTTAAAATAAGAAAGTTGCTGTCAACTTCCGGTATTTCCGGAAGTGCCGCCATATTGAAAATATTTTTAATTGATAGATCTCATTGCGAAACAATGATGTGCAAAAAATCTCCAGTCTGGATCTTGTAGTTCTCGAGAAACTTCTAATGCACGCTCAGCCTGGGACGCGATGGATACATATTCTGCACATTCTACATAACTACATTACTCTTCATACGTTCGTTTTCCAGGTTTTAGATATATTTTACATATTTACTTATTTACCTAAAATCACAGTCAGGGTTCTTCAACGAATCGCATTCGATGCCAAAGGCGCACGATCCTATTACGTCAGTGGTGTAACGTCGCATGACGTCAGTGACTTCTATTTCTCCACGATCCGAGCATTGCTCCAATATTTGATCAAGTCTATCGCCTTTTTCCAAGACAGTCTCGAACATCATTTTCATTTTGCTAGAAGTGAAGGTTGGACTAAGTTTAGTCTTTATTTTTTTCCATGGTTCGCCCTGCATTCGGAACATGTTTTGTGTTAATATGTCTCTTTTATGCGAATATAAACCTGAATATACAACAAATTATCGCTTGTTTTGTATTTTATATTTAATTGTATTTACCCCTTCCTTGGAAATAGGCATAGTCTTTTTGTAAAACATTTTTACCAGTTCTGGATCTACGATTAACAGTTGAGGCTTGGATCCCCAGTATATACCGCCATATTTCATACCCAACTTCTTAAAAGTAAAATAAAACTGCGTTTTCACACCTTACTGTTTATTACCTCTCTACGAAAATTATTTCCAAAAAAAATATATAATATTAAACTAACCCTTAACTAACCAAAATTATATTTTGATAAATCATTTACCTTACATTCCCGTAAAAAAATTCAGGTTTCAGTTGTCTAACACCTTTCCTAGTCCAATATGAATATCTCCATTTTGAAAAGAAAAATATTAAACTTAATAACAAAAATATAGCAACCACATACGGAAACATTTTGAAATTTAACAAAAACCAGAAATTGTGCAAAATATATTTAATAAATTAATTAGTTTAATTTTTAGAATGAAAGATAAAAATACAGAGTAGTACTCAAAACAAACCTATGATAATAAGGAAGTTTGTTGGTTGATGGAAATTACAAAAGAAACTGATCTTATTTTGTAAATTATTATTTCTATTAGAATTCCTATTATTATTATTATGTACTACTAAAATCAGGTACAAGTGTTATTGAAAAATCTTGTCACATACAATTAAATTAAATTAACAATGAAAATTAATCAGGCCGAAAGTTGAGGTGACCCAAAAATTGACAACGCCGAAATATTCGCCGAAAATTCTGTTCTACATTAGGACGGACCTATAGCACTGTTAAGGTGGTCCAAAAAAAATCACCTGGAGCTACTAAAAGCATAAAAGTTCACTCCTCAGTCAACAACAATATAATAATAATGGCAAAATCCAAATAGAAAAAAAGAGAGAGTAAGTATACCTATGTTTTTGAAAAAAGTAAAACAGCGTGTAATTTTCTCTACCAGCTAATACGAGTAGATTGATAAAAACAATTGAAGCAAATAATTTTCTAAGTGCCAAAAAAATTGGTTTGTCATATTTTATTTGTAAAATGGTTTAAGTTCCATACCTAACAACATACCGGGTGAAACTTTTACACATATTTTAATGCCAAAGCGAATGGTGATTGTGAAAAATGCCGTAACAGCCCTGAAAGGGTACTTTCATTAGGGTAGAGAGAGAGTACAATTAGTGGTACTTCTTTTATCCTTGTAGATACAGTAATATCAACCAATGATATAAAAACCTAGAATTTTTTTACGTAAAACAGGTGCTCTTCGTTTAGTTCGACAAGGTGAATGGTTTTCAAGATATTTATTGTGTTTAAAAATTACGATACATCGATTTTAGTATTAGTGAAATGATAAAATGTAAAGAAATTTTAAATAAATTAATCTCCTGATTCGCTAATGCTAAAATCGATACATTGGAACCTTTAAACGCAAATATCTTCACTGTTTCGAACTAAACAAAGAGCACCTTTTTACATAAAAAGTCCTAGCTTTAATTTTCATTTGTTGAAATTACTGTATCTATAAGGATGAAAGAAGTAACACCAAACTCTCTACCCTAATGGAAAGTACTCTTTCAGGGCAGTTACGGCCATTCCCTTTGGCATTAAAATATGTGTAAAAGTACCAAATTTCAGGAAAAACGGTTTACCAATGTTCTTAAAATAAAGCATATTCTGCAGATTAAAATAAGTAAAAAAGTTCGTATAATTGTATGTCCTAAAATGCTTAGTTTCGGAGGTACAGGGTGTAGAAATTTCATTTTTATTTCGATTTTTTCCAAATAATTTAAGAAGTAAAGTCAATATTTGGATGAAAATTGGTGTCTGGGAGTTTTTGGACATGAGGAATTTGATTTTCATATCAATATGACTCCTACTTGTGAAGAGCGCCACCTACATATGATTTAACTGGTTTGAAGAGTAATAACTTTTCATCCATACCTGTATAAAACTACCAAGTTAAAAAATATACATTTACAACTTTTTTTACATAAAAAAGGTCTCTTGGTAAAAATCGCTACGAGTAATGGTTCGAGATATTTTAAATTGAAATTATCAATACCTGTCATCATTGACAACCCAAGCAACACAGATAGTAGCAGGTACGTTCCTGGGACTACAAAAGCGACCATCAAATAGACTGCCACTATAGACGGCTACGTTGCCGCCACGTAGCCGCCACGTAACTGTTACTAAAATGGGGAAGAATTTAGGGTAACTGGGTAGTATACCGGGTAGTCCCAGGGACTAACGCTGCCACTATACTTCGTAACTATCAAGTGAAAGGGTAGTAGCGGCCACTATCCTGCTACGTAGCGGCCTGGTCGCCCCTACGTAGCCGCCTGGTAACTGCTACTATATAGGAAGTAGCAAAACATTCTTCTAGCGACCTCTACTTTAAAAAAACGTTTTGAAATAAAATAATAATATGATATGACATTAGTTAATAATGGCGTGTTATGTTTATGAGAAAAATGATGGTTTTTAATCGCGTATTTCGGACACTTCCAGGACTAATATAATAACGCACGTCACTTTACTGACAAATATTACCGAGTTAGATGGAAATATTTTAAGGCGCCTTCGAATTAATTCAATTTTGTAGATATTTAAGGACAAAAAATAATATCAAAAATATTAAAAATAATATTTCGTAATGCACGAAAGATTATTCGAGTTCTAATTGGAAAAATAAATGCTTAAAGCACTATAAAACTTGGGAAAATAAAGAAAAAATGAAAATATATTAACAAATAAATTTAATTAAAAAATGTCTGACAGTAAAAAATGGCTGACGCACACTTCGCTACGATAAAGTTATGCTCTTCCCTATGAAGTAGCAGGGAAGTCCCATTTTTTACTTTAAAAGATCCGCTACTTCCAGTGATTAAGTTGTTACTACCCAAAAGTTACTTTGTAGTATCAGTTACTACTTTGGAACTTTGTTATTCTTAAATTTATTTAAATTTTGTACACTATGGTAACTATTGGAACTAGAAAGCTACTTTGAACACCCAAAAAGTCGGACAATCAGGCATTCTGTGACAATATAGTTCCATATGTCTCTATAAAGTTCCGCCTACCTTTCATCTCAAAACAATTTAAGAACACTAATTGTTTATCTAGGAACCTTGGAAAAATATATTTGATCTTTTTATGTTTTTCGTGTCTTGTCTTGACTGGTTAAAAGATGCCTAAATTGTATTTTTAATCATATCTTAATTTTTTCAAATGGAACGAGGATGACTTATTAGCATATTTGAAAAAAGCATTTTTACGAACAATTTCGTAATTCGTTTAAATAAATAAATAATTCGTTTTTTATATTTCGAGTCAAATTGCCGTTATGAACCAATGTTACAGTTTCAAATAAATCATATGAGAAAATGTCATATTATGATGTAATGTTATGATAGTCATATTATGATAGTCATTCTATTCAGAGTGTCATTTTCTATTGAATTAAGCAAAAAATATTTAGGGTGCCATTTAAAAATCAAAAGTTGTTTTTTCCGGTGAAACATGAAGTGACCAAAAACAAATGAATAAAAAAAATGATGAATGAGAAAATCGAATTTTTACTTTCACCCTAATCTGATCGTCTAATGTTTTCAGATCAGTCTCCAAAATCTCACTTAATTCTGTTACAAAATCATGTAAAAATTCTTGTAATGGAGCTTTGCTTAAACTTGCCACAATAAATAGCTGCCACCAAAGGTTGATCGCAAGGATATTCATGCATTTTTAGCAGTATCGGCCAACATTTTAATGGAGAACTCTTAAATGGAGGCAAGCCGTCAACACTAAAAATTAGAGACATCGATTCTAGGTTGGTCTCTTCGGATAAACGTGCTACTAAAATGTCCTTATTCCATTGTACCAATGGCACAATATCTCAGTGTACTCAATAAAGTCCTGCTGATCCTGGCAATGATGTTAAGCCTTTATTTTTTAGTATACCAAGTAAATCTGTTAAAGCAATGTGGCTAGTCAGGCCGTCAGTGGCTAGTCAGGAACCAATGTTACTTTCTTCTCTGAGCTCTGTTTTATCTTTAAATTCATCAGTAGTCACCAACTCGACATTCCTAGAAAAATGCAGCTATAAGGACTTTACAAATATATAGAAAATACGACAATTATGCATAATAATAATATGTATATGAATTTTCAAAAATAAATTTAAAATAATTTATTGTCATATCAAAGCCCAGTCGTACTTCTCTATATTTAATCCAATAAACCGTTTATCCTGGTGAACTTGTCTAGAAAGTTCCACTAGCAGCGCAGTGAACAAACAATTTTATTGATCTTTATTCTTGTGGTAACGGACAGGATGGGTAAATACGCGATCTGCTACTATGAAGAAATATTTTTTAGTTTCCACAACTTTATAGTAGCAAGACGTCAATAGGAGTATAGTACTCGTTACTTTATAGTAACAAACCATAGTCGCAGCTACTATTTTGGGACCAACAATTAGTACCCAAATGCCTCGTAACTTTAAGACTCAAAATATAGGGTACTGCTTAGTCCCATGCTTAGTCATGGGACTATATAGTAACAAGTACTTCATACACCCAGTTTAGTAGCACAGGCTGGTAGCCGTTCCGTATTTATTGTCACTATGTAGATTTTGCCACTTAGTGGTAACAATGAAAGGATTTGCGTAGTCCCAGTTACTAGACGCAACAACCCATTTGCTACCTTAATTTTGGGTGTTTAAATTCCAAATGACTAGTAACAGGGTGGTAACAGATACTATCCAAAAATACTTTGCAGTGGTATTACCGGATATAGTGACAAAATAGGTAACAGGGTGCACCCAGGAACTATGTTTTGGTAGCCAGTCTTAAACCGAAGGGATTTGGAACTATCTGTGTTGCTTGGGAAATTAAACATGTTGACCAAATAGTTATTAGACTGAAATCTTAAATTTGAAATCTTTATGTGTAAAAAGTTCCACAGAAACTGTTTAATCATCATTTTTTCGCAGAACAATTTATGATTAATTTAAAAATAAAAGTTTATTATTTCAGTCAAATAACTCTATTCAACGTGTGCTTATTTTTTTGTCAATAATGACATGTATTGGAAATATCCATTTTAAATGTCTTGAGAACGGTTGCTCGTAGCGATTTTTACCAACAGACATTTTTTACGTAAAAAGTAAGGGAAATGTATATTGTTTTAGTCAGTAGTTTTATACAGGTACAGTCGAAAAGTTATTACTCTTCAAAACAGTCAAAACGCATGTAGGTGGCGCCCCCTACAAATAGGAGTCATTTTGACATCAAAATCAAATTTCTCGTATCACAAAACTCCCAGACACCAATTTTCATCCAAATATTGACGTTACTTCAGAAATTATTTGGAAAAAATCAAAATAAAAATGAAACTTCTACACCCTGTATCCCCGAAACTAAGGATTTTAGGACATACATTTATACGAACTTTTTTACTTATTTTTATCTGTACAATATGCTGCCGAAGTTTCCGGAATACAGTTCGGACCACCCTGTATATTATTTTTATTCAACCCTTGTTCAAGGCTGTAATTTCTTCAGGAAGCATTTTAGGGCATCTGTTCATAGGAACTTTTTGTTTTATTTTTATCTGTAGAATCACCCACCAAAGTTAGATATACTATTTTTTGACACCCTGTATAAAACGCTAAGTACAACAGTTCTAATAAATTGTATTGAAAAAATTTATCAACAGAGACACCGCCTGTTTTTATGTCTAAGTAACGATTTTGGCACTTAAAACATTTACTTCATGTCTTCAATTTTTAATTTTATCGAGACCACCTTAATAAAGGTAGCAGAAGTAATGTGGCTCGGTGAGTTTAGTAAACTGGCTATGGAAGCTCATTGGGGAAAAGCGTCGTGCAAGCCAGGCAAATGTGAACATATGACAGTCGTCGAACGCGCGACATGAGCGATCGAAGACAGTGATTTTTGTGTATTAATTCAAAAAATACGCGAATCTGAAACAAACTTATATTAAAAAAACAGAAATTTTATGTGAGTGAAATGGAAAAAATATATAGTATGTTTTTTCCATGGGACAGTTAAATGTTAGTGCGGGAAATATTGAATAGAGAAAAGTAAGTTTTTTATTAAAAATGTATTTTTTACGTGTACGTGACTATACAGGAGTCTTAAATAAGTGCAAATATTATCAGGGCTGCTAGATTTCAATAAAAGAAACATATTTTCTTTTTACCGTTTTTCAAATAAATCCAAAATAACCGAGTTATTTTACTTTGAAAATTTCCCAAAAAAAAAATAAATTTTTGTTAAAATTTTGAGAACCACTAAATCTTTTCTGGATTTTCTTTCTTGTAAATTTATCCTACTACCTATGTTGCAATATTATCACAAATTTCAAAAAATTCCAAATTTTCAATTTTTTTTTGCAAAAAAAAACTCATAATAATTGTCTTTCGGGGTCGAAATATACTACCCCTAAAAATATTTGCACTTATTTCATAGACTCACCCTGTATAATAAATGTGACATGTAAAAAAAATAATCAAAAATAATTAGAGTACGTGACTGTGAATTTTAGGAATCTTATCGAATTAAAAAAAATATTTTAAGATTTTTATATTACTATATAAATAAAATTATCTTGTACCTATTAGTTGAAGAATATAAAAGTTAATCTTTTTATATACCGTATAATCGAAAAAAAACGGCATCGGCGATGGCTATGAAATGAAGATCGGTGTCATTTTATATATAAAATTATATGGGAAATGTTTTCGATCGTTATTTCCAAGACAACTGGATGCCGGTTTTTTCGATCATAATCATACGGTATTTTCTTACTATACGCCTTATTAAAATTTGTTTTTTAATGGAAATAAATATTAGGTACTATTTTTCACGCCAAATTCGTTATAGAAATAAGACATTTCATAATAACCACCTGTATCCGTTTCTTTTTATCATACGGTACACATAACAATTAACCATTCTTAAACAGCCCCTACACTACCCCCGAAATGTTTTACGAAATTACGAAATATTTCGTGAAACATTACGCAAAACATTTCTGGAAATAGTACGATAAATATAAGCCCGTGTTACAGTGGCGGTTCGTCAGGGTAGGCAAGGTAGCCAGCGCCTACCCTAAGATTTTGGCAGAATTTAAGCGGTTTATTATATTACATTATTTACTATTGATGTTGTCAATACATAAAAATACTGTTAAAGTTATAATACTGTTACGGAAGTGTGTTTTAATAATCAATATTATTCTAATATTTGTGGTCGACGTACGGCAGTCTTCTGTCTCTGTCTAACTCATCGTGCGGTAGCGACGCGACGTAAGTCGGAGCTGTATCGTATTAAGGCGGGGCTTAGGCGAAATCTCCGGTCGCTTTTGCATGAAGTCGTGGAGGCTCGGTAGGCTTCGAAGTTAAGGGGATATTCCCGATATTTCATAAGGAGATATATATCACATTTCGTTAAGGGGATATTTCATATGATTCATGATACGTAGCATTTAAAACTGTTATATGAAAATTGGAAAAACATTTAAAGCAAATTGGAAACATTTCGAGCTTGTCCGAGATTATGATATTAATTGGTTGTATTTCAGAACACGCCACAGAAATAAAAGAATCCGAAATGAAAAAGCGCGTTATTTTATTCGGTGCAAGAAGACGATACAACAGATATTACAGAAAAGTCTCAGTGTGCTATTTCAATTCGATATGTTAATAAAGCGGCTAAGTCAAATATCTTTGCGAATTTTATTTTAAGAAATGGGGGGTGGGCAAATAGACACAACTAAAATTTTGTCGCCTACCCAGTCACACGGGCCACGAGCCGCCACTGCCGTGTTATAAAAATTAGTTCCCACGTTTCCTGAAAAAGATCGAGACGCGCCGTGATTGGTTGTTTGTTTACTACCCTGTTTACAGTACATCTGCTGGATCTGTGTCTATGAAAGGAATGCGGACAAAAAACATTTAAATAAACAGCAATATATTTTATACGTCGATTTGACGACTGCGTCACCGCAAATCGCTCCGCCCACTCATTTTATTGGCTACTTGCAAATTTGTTGAATTTTTATTGATGGGACGCGTCGTCTATTTTTTTACGAAAAACATCGAGAGAATATCGTTTCCCCTCTCACGGATTCCCCGTAGCTACAGAACCGGCGGACGTACTGTACAATCATTGCGCGTCTGGGGAAGCGGGGAAACTAATTTAATTTTTATAACATGGGCTTACTTACGTTACCGATGGTAGATTAAATTGGCTATTCCTCGAAGGTTACACAAGAATATTTAGTTTTAATCATTATCTAATATTATTAATTACAATATAGTAAAAACAATACACACAAACAGTGACTAACTAGCGGTCTACCATTTGTCGGCTTATAATCCACGGTATTGCGCCTTATGAACGAAATATACACAAAATTATTGAAAAAAACGGTTAATTATTTATTATTTCTGGTTATGATAAAGTAACATTTATATTTTAGTCTGTAGCAAAGTTTAATTTACGTATTTGGTTTTGTTTTTCTAGTTTCGATTGTCTAAATCCCTGCATAATAAATACTAGTTGAATGGATTTATATCAAACCATGCTGGGTGCTAATAAAAGTATCGTTTACATATTTCTCTTAAGAACAATAAAAGAACATTGCTTTTAAATAATGTCCGTGGACTACACTTTTGTTGACATCGGGTTACTTAATAATTTTCCCAAGCGGATATACGAGTATGTTAGGTACCAGTATTACTCATCAAACAATACTACTGTTATATTAATCAATTAAGGCCGTAAACAAACCTATCATATACCATTTTATTATACTAATTCGTTGTAATAAAATTAAATCATAAAAATATTGTAATTATATTCCTGCAGTTAACTTTTCACTTAAACAAGTGAAAATTTTTGTTCCTAAATAATATCTACTATACATATAATAAACGCGTGTTCAAATATTAATTCTATGGAATATATATCAATATAACTTAAAACGAGATGTAATTAACGAAATATCATCGTAACAGCAGCTATTTGAGAAAAGTCTAGGTTTACTTATTTTACTGAGATTTATGAAAACAAAATCCTTTGCCTCGGATACAGATACCGCCACGTCTTGGAAATAGCTCAAAACAAAACAAAATTGAACGAGGCAATAAAAAACGCAAAAAAATCCCCCCACGCCCTCATCACGAGTAGTTTTCAGGCGCTTTTATGCATCGAAAGTAGGTCAAGACAAACCGAAGTGAGCCAAGACAACTGGAAATAAATCGAAATGCCTCTAAGTTGGGTGACGAAATGCGACTTTGACATGTTTCGAAGAGTTGTTTTATTATCAAAATATTATGTAAAATATTTTTTTCATTTTTTATTGATCATTATTGTAAACTTGATCTTCTTATTTATTTTATCTTATACTAGCGTGTACCAGCGACTTCGTTCGCGTCGAATTAATCATTTGTAATGGTGATGATAAAGCAAAGCAAGAATATCCATTAACATACAAACTTCCCGAAAGATTAACCGTTTTTTAAATAACAAATATTGAATATTTGAAGGGCGTTTTCACCCTCTTGGAATTTGATATTCGAGAAACCCCTCCTTATCGAACCTCTACACCCCACAGTCAATCCGTTTGCCAAAAATCAGCTTTAAGCGTCAAGCAGTTTAAACAGAATCGTGATTACTCAATGGTCATATTTTATGAAACACCCTGTATAAACTTATAAAAAATCTTAAATGTAATGGATGTAAAACAACAAAATAAAATGTACGTGTTTAAGAGTTTTTCCGAAAAACCGGTTTTTAAATAAAAAATATTTTAATATTTGAGGGATAGTTTCACCCCCTTAGAATTCGAGTTTCGAAAATCCCTTCTTATCGAACCTCTACACCCTAAAGTCAATCTGTTTTCCAAAAATCAGCTTTTTACGTCAAGCGCTTTAAGCAGGATCGTGATTAATCAATTATCAGATTTTTCGAAACATCCTGTATACATTTTTAAAAAATCTTAAAATACGTAAAAAAAACAATATAAAATATACGTGTTTAAGCGTTTTTTCGGAAACTTGGCCGTTTTTTAAATAAAAAATATTGTAATATTTGAGGGGTGGTTTCACCCTCTTAGAACTGGAATTTCGAAAAATCCCTTCTTATCGAACCTCTACACCCTAGAATCAATCTGTATGCCAAAGTTGAGCTTCTTACGTTGAGTGGATTGAGCAGGATAGTGATTAATCAGTATGTCAGTGACTTAACGACTTTATATATTAGTATAGATAATTCACTTTATTTTACGTAATTTTAGTGATTTTTAAAATAATGTTCTATAAATCGTAACGGTGTAAACCTAGCCATTTGGGCCTAATGCTCTAGTGAACCTGAACCGACTGGTCATGGAGATTCTCAGATCTTCGTTTGTTTTTATATCACCATTAATCAAGCGTGCGACGTCCACCTGATTGTCACACTGTTTTGATTAATTCCAGAGACCAGTTTTCAAAATCAATACACTAACCGTTGAACATCGATCTAGATCATTCCCCAACAACTTTGATAATTGAAGTCACGTTATTTAGTAAATAGAATTCTTGTCATAGTTTCAAGGTCATTCGAATATCTCAAATGAATAATAATCATTAGGAAAAATATTCTTATGGATGAACTAAATATAACTCTGTTTATCCGCTTAGAGTCTATTACGCTGTACTTGTAGTTAATTTGTGGCTGTACTTATACGCTGTACTGTTCGTACTGGTCGCTCTCAGGGGTCGGGAAATACATAATATGTTACGGTTAAGGTCCGATGTCCGGTTAATGTCGACATTACCCGATTAATCTCGAGAATAACACACAATAACAAAACAACCAAAAACATAACCTAACCCAAAAAAATTAATGTCGACCACAGATGTGGACAACGCACAGTGTTCCTTCTAGTTTGCGCAAACTATAAGGAACACTGTGCGTTGTCCACATCTGTGGTCGACATTAATTTTTTTGGGTTAGGTTATGTTTTTGGTTGTTTTGTTATTATTATAAGGAACACTGTGCGGTGTCCACACGATGCAAGTAAGAGCGTACATTCATCATTATTCTTATTCTGAATTTGTGGTTCCGTTGGTGAAAATGTCAAGTGACGAATTATTGTTTTTTATTGCTTATTGTTAAAGAAAAAACAGCAAAATAAACGATATAGATCGAAGTGGAGTAAAAACTGCCTTAAATAGAAAACCATTTTCTTGTACGCATCATTTTTTCTGTTTCTATCGGAATAATCTTTCAATTTTATCTTCCATAGACAGCGATCAATATCGAAAGATTATTCCTATAGAAACGGAAATATATGCGTACAAGAAAATGGTTTTCTATTTAAAAGCCAGTTTTTACCCCACTTCGATCTATATCATTTATTTTGCTGTTTTTTCTTTAACAATAAGTAATACAAAAACAATAATTCGTCACTTGACATTTCCACGGAACCACAAATTCAGAATAAAAATAATGATGAATGTACGCTCTTACTTGCATCGTATGGACACCGCACAGTGTTCCTTCTAGTTTGCGCAAACTATACCGTGCAGGCAAGTCGCTACCGTATAGCCGCCGCTTTACACAGGCCGAGCTTGTTGGTTTGTGCGTGCTACCGTTTTACCGTCTACACAGCGAGTTCCTGATACAAACAGGTTTGTGCAGGTAAGCTCGTGGTAAAGCTTGTACGTGTAGCCGGCCCTTTAAACGTCACGCTGCTAAAGATTTTAGTTTGTGCAAACCAATTTGTGCGGTGATATACGTGTAGACGGTATCAGCGAGTTCAAACTACAGTTTTGTGACTCTTGTGGGTTTTGTGTTAAACAATAATTCGTCCCTTGACATTTCCACGAACGGAACCACAAATTCTGAATAAAAATAATGATGAATGTACGATCCTACTTAAATCGTGTGGACACCACAAAGTGTTCCTTCTATTTTGCGCAAACTATACTGTGCAGACAAGTTGCTACCGTATAGCCGCCGCTTTAGCTGACATACACTGGCTTCCTTCATTAAAGGTAATCTAATTTCAAGCACAACAGACAAGTGACTTCGTGACGTGATTATAATTCCTGATATGTCTTTGGCACCCTTAGCTTTCTATATTCAATCGATATTTGTGTCCGATAAACCAGTCAAAAGTTTTCCATAAACACTTCTGTATACTATTATAAACATGTCAAAATTGTACCTTCGCCTAATTAGGTAGGTAATTCTTAAATTTATAATAAAATCAATATATTATTTTAAATGTATTTTAAGGTATTTAAAAATAAATTACTCAACCGCGGACTGATGTACATATATAGCTAAGCGTATAATAAAAAATAGATTTTTATAGCAGCATCCTACATAGATTTAATAAATTAATAAATGCACATATTTAATATAAAAGTAAAATAAGATTCTTCAAACTGGCACATCATTTACATAACTAATCAGATACTAGTATTTTAAAAAAATAAAAATTTTAATTCAACTCGCGTAAACCGAATAACAACTAATCTGTTTGGAAACATGTAACATTATAATATTTTGATAAGAAAAATATTCATACAAAGCAAAAGCATGACGATTATAAAGTTAATATTTTTAAGATTTTAATTTTTGTGGTCAAATATTAGAAATATATAGAAGATATCTCGTGAGCAGGACCGCGTTAAGGTGCATTAGTACCCTAGGCACCATTTTTTTTGTCGCCCCCTTCAATTAATAAGAATTCAAGTAAAGTTTGTTATAGCCTATGGTTATACAGGGTTGTTCACCACATACGACACGGAGTATTGTAGCTAAACGATTATAATTTCACAAATTGTAAGTTTTGGGTTCGTTGAAGGACTATTAGAGCTACAATTTAAAAATAATTTTACAAGATACAGAGTGTCCCAAATAAGTAAACAATATTATAGTTGTATTTTTTTAAATGGAACACCCTATATATTATTCTATTTTCAGATTCTACGATTGAAATAAAGGTAAATTTGATTAAGGTTTATCACACTTAAACCTTACCGTTTTTGAAATATTTCCAATTTTGTGAAATTGCAGTAAAAAATTTAAGGCTTCATTTCTCGAAGGGAATCAAAGTTTTTAATACTAAATATTTACTGAAGATTATTTATTGATCAGTTATTTTGTTGCAATAATAAAAATTGTACTACCTTATACAGAGTGTCCAAAAATTTATATTAAATAATTACTAGCTATAAACGGCAAAAACTTGTTTAATTTAAATGGAACACCCTGTATATTTTAGGTGAATCAGATGCACAATTTAATTGTCTATCAAATTGTATTATACCATCTTTTATCTATCTCTTCAACTTTTCGCAGAAAATGCATTTTCTTATAATTTAAACAACGCTTTATTGTACAAAAAGCCAAAACGGCTTCATCGACAAAGCACTCACAAAACAAACAAAAGCACAAAAAAATACAAACAACAAATAATACACAATACAAATAATACAATTCAAATAAATTTAAGTCATTAAAATATCAAAAAGAATATACATGGACAATTGCAGAACAGTACGCAGTAAATAGATATAAGTTTAGAGTTATAAAATATTAAATACTTGACTTTTGACCAGTGTGTGAGATGATCAAAATTTTAAAATTCAAAATTGTTCATAATTAAACATTAACAAAAAAGTCGTTTACCGTATATAGGGCTCTCTCCAGTAAGTATGATTTTAGAGCTTTGCGAAATGCGGGAAAGAATGAAAACCGATATTTAAAGGCAGATGATTGTACATTTTTTTGGCATTATACAGTATTGAACCTTTAACTAGTTCTGAGCTCGGGGTTGGCAGATAAAGATCGTGCTCCGCATTCCTAAGTGGATAGTTATAAGATGGCCTTTCGGGAATAGCAGATATGTGCTTGCAGATTAAGCAAACGGATTCAAAAATGAATAAAGAAGGAAGAGTCAGTATTTTGAAATTTTTAAAGAAAAAAGTACAATTATTATTATTGCAACACAATATCTGATCAACAAATAATCTTCAGTAAATATTTAGTATTAAAAACTTTGACACCCCTGTAGAAATGAGGCCTTAAATTTTTTACTGCAATTTCACAAAATTGAAAATATTTCATAAACGGTAAGGTTTAAGTGTGATAAACCTTAATCAAATTCACCTTTATTTCAATCGCAGGATCTAAAAATAGAATAATATACAGGGTGTCTCATTTAAAAAAATACAACTATAACATTTTTTCTGATTTGGGACACTATGTATCTTGTAAAATTATTTTTAAATTGTAGCTCTAATAGTCCTTCAACGAACCCAAAACTTAGAATTTGTAAAAATCTAATCGTTTGGCTACAATACTCCGTGTCGTATGTGGTGAACAACCCTGTATATAGCTATATGTATATTGTCAACAAACGGAAATATTTCATTGAGATTTAAAAGAATTTGATGCTTTTTTTTAAAATGACGAAATGATGAATGTTATGGAAATTCAAAAGAATATTAAAGAAAATTCAAAAAGCCCCATTTACTAAAATATACCTATTACCATATGTAGATTCGTACAGTGTTATTATACAACAAATTTATTGTCAATAAATGGAAATAATATGTTAAAAACAGAAGAAAAATGATACTTGGGTGAAATTATTAATTGATAAATAGACATCAAATCAAATTCTGAACAACTTTTCTCTTTCACTTTTTGGCTATTTTAGTCCATCATGATTTATCATTAGATATTTGTAGTATGTCGCACGACATCATTATTAATAAAATTGAACATGATGAAGAAAATCTACAGAAACAGTTTTTTCAATCACTAAATCATAAAATATTTTCTCATTTGTTGCTAATTGTTTGACACGACCTGTACATTTTTATTTTAAAGAGGTTAACATAAACTGCATAAAAATAAATTTTAACATTAATTAGTAACAATATAACCAAACAAAAAAGGATAATAAAAATCTTAAACTAAAAATTATATTTTTAAGAAGGGGTTGGTTTCTTTGTCAAAGTTGTTCGAATCGTCTTGCATTTACATAGATCTATTTTATTTTAATAATTAACTAATACAATATTGTCCCAGTATGTTTTATTTTCGAACATATTTTTTCCGAATTGTTTTCATTAAAAAAATGCCGCCCCTCATCAGCCTGCCGCCCTAGGCAGCTGCCTATCTTGCCTAATGGATAAAGCGGTCCTGCTCGTGAGGAATTTATAGACTCGCTAAGTCGTAGGCATGATACAGCTGACAACTGCCAGATTAGCCTTCTTGGCAGCAAAATTAAAACGTTTACTTCAAATACTTTATTTTTACTTACTTATACCAGCTTATACAGAGATCTACAAGATACCTTATAAAAAGTATCTGAAATACAAGTTACAAGATACTTCTAACCTCTAAGCTAAGTATTTCAGATATCAGTTACAAAATACTTTTGAAAAAGGTATTTGAACTTATTAAACGATACTAGATATAAAATACGTATTTTTACAACCAAACCAAACTAAGTATTTATAAAATACTGATACTAAAAAACTGTATCTTGATTCTGAATCTGATTAGAATCAAATAATTTCATGACATATCGCACCATTTTTTATATACATATCTATCAAATATAAGCATTGTAAAAAATGACACAGATTTTTTTTATTATTATTTAACAGTTATAACGTATGATCGAAAAAAAAGCGGCATCAGCGATGGATATGAAATGAAGATCGCTGTCATTTATAGATATCAATTATCGATATTAATGATATTAATATTTATTATCGATCATCATTTCCAAGCCAATGCCGGATTTTTTTCGATGATACGGTATATCTCAAATATTAAAAGTAGAAAACAAATATCAAATCGTGTCAATCAAGTTCTGAATATTTTGGTGGTATTTTGGTTTGTATCCTGCATTACAATTTTAACTTCGGGTATATGTCGCTTTTGAATGTTCTTTATATTAATATTTCTTTATATTTTTGGGTAATTGTTTCAGTTTGAACAATATTGAAACCAACATTCAATAGTTTTCTTGAAGAGTTTAAATTAAGAAAAATATTTATTTTAAAACACAGAACTGGACTACATACTTAGATGTACGCAGAGATATAAACCTGGTTCAGTGGGTTGAAACTTTCAGTTCATCAATATTTATAACCTAATGCCCAGTTAGTCCTCTTATTTTTTTAATTCGTGATTAGTCCACAGATCTCGCAAGTTATTTAACTCAGCCTATTAACTCAGGCTCAGAGCGGTAAAAAGCTCGTAAGAGGCGTAATATGTTAACATAAGGAAACATATTTCTTTTGTTTTGTCCATGACACGATACTTTTATATTTTTTATTAAGCGGGAATGTCAAAAGTTGACATATGATATGTCGTTCTATTCAGAATGTCATTTTCTATCGAATAAAGTAAAAAAAATACCGAGGGTGCCATTTAAAACTCAAAAGTTAAAATCATTTCCGGTGAAACAGGAAGTGACCAAAAACAATTGAATACCTCAATCAATCCTAATTTATGTCATTTACTAACATACCAGATATCGTTTTTTTATTTATAGAAATAAAAAAGTTATAGGGGTAAGCCACTTTTCAAACGCACCCGGTATATACAAAACATCTATTTTTTAAAGGTTTAAACCTCCTATATCTTTAAAATGATGCACCCATGTTTATAGGAACTTTTTTCATATTTTTTCTTACGAACCACCATTCCTGAGATATGACGATTTCAAAAGTTGAAAAACTCGTTATTTTTCATAATATGCACACATTTCCGCATCACCTGTGAGGTAGTATACAGTACATCTGCTGGATCTGTGTCTATGAAAGGAATGCGGACAAAAAACATTTAAATAAACAGCAATATATTTTATACGTCGATTTGACGAGTGCGTCACCGCAAATCGCTCCGCCCACTCATTTTATTGGCTACTTGCAAATTTAATGAATTTTTATTGATGGGACTATTTTTTTACGAAAAACATCGAGAGAATATCGTTTCCCCTCTCACGGATACCCCGTAGCTACAGAACGGACAGACGTACTGTACTTGGCGCGTTTTTTAACGTGGTTTCCCCTTTAGGCCTAGTCCACGATCTATTGTGGTTAAGTTTTATTACACACTAGCGTGTACCCGCGACTTCGTTCGCGTCGAATTAATCATTTATAATGGTGATGATAAAGCAAAGCCATTTTTTTCATTAAGCCAAAATTTGCATTAACATACAAACTGGATAAAATTTTCTCACATTTATGTTAGCATGAGAAAAAACCATATGGCGATATTATTGTATAACTTGGTAATATTTGAGGGGTAGTTTCATCTCGTTGCAATTTGACTTTCGAAAAATCCGTTTGCCAAAAATAAGCTTTTTACGTCAAGCAGTTTAAGCAGAATCGTGGTTAATCAATTACCCAACTTTTTGGAACACCCTGTATGATTTTTTAAAAAAATTCAAAATATGTAAAAAACAAAATAAATTAAGCGTGTCCAAGCGTTTTCCCGAAAGACTAACCGTTTTTTAAATAACAAATATTGTAATATTTGACGGGCGCTTTCACCCTCTTGGAATTTAAGATTCGAGAAACCCCTCCTTATCGAACCTCTACAACCCACAGTCAATCCGTTTGCCAAAAATCAGCTTTAAACGTCAAGCAGTTTAAGCATAATCGTGATTACTCAATGGTCATATTTTATGGAACACCCTGTATAAATTTTTAAAAATCTGAAAATATGTAAAACAACAAAATAAAATATACGTGTTTAAGAGTTTTTCCGGTTTTTCTAATATTTTTATAAAACTCACCGGAAAAAATATTCTAATATTTGAGGGGTGGTTTCGCCCCCTTAGAATTCGAGTTTCGAAAAATCCCTTCTTATCGACCCTCTACACCCTAAAGTCAATCTGTTTTCCAAAAATCAGCTTTTTACGTCAAGCGCTTTAAGCAGGATCGTGATTAATCAATGACCAGATTTTTCGAAACACCCTGTATACATTTTTAAAAAATCTTAAAATATGTAAAAAACAAAATAAAATATACGTGTTTAAGCGTTTTTTCGGAAACTTGGCCGTTTTTTAAATAAAAAATATTGTAATATTTGAGGGGTGGTTTCACCCTCTTGGAACGGGAATTTCGAAAAATCCCTTCTTATCGAACCTCTACACCCTAGAATCAACCTGTATGCCAAAATTGAGCTTCTTACGTTGAGTGTTTTGAGCAGGATCGTGATTAATCAGTATGTCAGTCACTTAAGGATTTTATATATTAGTATAGATTATACCGTATGATTGAAAAAAAAACGGCGTCCAGTTGGCTGGGAAATGAACATCAATGACATTTCCCATATAAATTTACATATAAAATATACATAGCCATCGCTGACGCCGTTTTTTCTCGATCATACGGTACTAGACAGTTAAAGCACGGCTAAAGACGTAAACGTAACGTTTGACATGTACGCTTGCGCAGTGAGAAATTCACTTGCGTTTACGGATACGTGATACGTATCTTTACGTGCCTTTACGTACGTACAAAATGCAAACGTATCGAGCAGAAGGAGTTTCGATTTTCACCCGAATGATGCCGAACGTACAAATTCACAAACAACTCGTTTCCACAACTGGCTAGTAATTAAGTTATTTCATAAATTTTGGGGCCAGTGTCACAGAACTGGGCCTATTTTATTACAATAAATTAGTATGAAAATATTAAGCATCATAATAAACTCATTTTGGAATCTATTTAATTAAATGCTAGTTCTTATAGCCAAAATCCATATAAGGATTCTAAAAGATGGAATCTAATAAATAATCATAAAGCTGTGTCTGTTTTCCAATATGTTTTTTTATTACGAAGAGCATTTTAAGTTGTAAGGACTACTTTCTGTAATAAAATAATTTCAATTTATAATTTTCTTCATTTTTCGATATTACTTTTATAAATTTAATGTGGAATCAATGGAATAATAGATATCCATTTTCAATTTTAAAATTAAATAAATTGTTTCACAAAATAATTTAGAATTACAAATGTACCATTTGCGTTACGTACGTCAAAATACTTGCTTTAACTCTTGTTTACACGACAACGCAACGGCAGACGTAACGTAAGTTTCTGCGTTACGTGTCGAGAGATACGTATACGTATTGTGCCTTGCTTTAACTGTCTACTATTAATTTAAAAAACGGTGCTCTTGTAATGATTATAGTCGAACGGATTATTGTTGATTTTGGGAGAATTTTAATCTGAGTGGTAATCTTCAAATTATACTTCAACAGTAATGTCTCTTCTTCGCTTTCTTCTTTCTCATCTTCTTGCGGAATATCTGGAAATCCGTCTATGTATTATTAAAAATCCTCATCTGTATTTAAGTCAATATTGGAGCAAGACTTGTAATATGTTATGGTCTTGAAATAAAACTATACTAGTTAGTAGTATTCCGTGTTACCAAATAACAATAAAAGGGAGTTACAACAATTAGAAAATGTGCAGATATATTCGTGCCTACGTGACCAACTAGTATCTAGCTACAGATGACTGTTTTGTGTCTATTGTCAACTAGAGAGCTACTGCACTTAAATGATAGGGACATGTCACCTCTTATCACACAAGACTGACCTTGACAATTAGTACATATTGGTGTACAAAACAATCCGTTTTTTTTACAACCATAGTTTGCGCTACAACTCTTTTTGCAATTGCAAAAGATTGTGTTATAAGTACCTAGTTTTTCTGGAGCAGGTGGAAGTAAAGTTTTAATCAGCTCCAAAGTATTATCTATAAATTTCCAACCCCAGTCTTCTGGGTTCAGTTGATTACCTAGCTACAATTGAACTTGATAGTATACACGATATAAGTGTTGACAGGCAGAAGCAGATTTTGGAGGAAGACAAGAAAGTTGTACCATTTTATTGTTCCGAGTATTTTTAACAAAACTTAAATATCTATAGGATCAATTTTTTTGGAGCACCATATATAGCAAGAAGCAAGCGAATTCTACTTGTGATGATGACTTGTGGAGAAGACTCAATCTTTTTGAATACGTCTGCGCAGACATTACTGATGAAGTATCATTTGAAGATTAAAATTCTCCTAAAATCAACAATAATCCGTTCGATTATAATCATTACCAAGAGCACCGTTTTTTAAAATTAATAGTATATTGTGTAATAAAACCACAATAGATCGTGGACTAGGCCTACAAGGGAAACCACGTTAAAAAAAACGCGCCAAGTACACTACCTCACAGGTGGTGCGGAAATGTTTGCATATTATGAAAAATATGAGTTTTTCAACTTTTGAAATCGCCATATCACGAATGGTGGTTCGTAAGAAAAAAGTATAAGAACCATATTATTGTAGAAAATTTAATGGTCTACAATATTTGTTTAAGGTACTTTTGCGATAGCGCTTACCGTTTAGGAGAAAAAAGCAAAAAAACATATTTTTGACTTTTGACCTTGAATATTTTTTTAGCAGACGTGGGAGGGGAGGGGATTTTTCAGATATCATTTATAATAGTGTATTTAAGACCTGTGCCAATTTTCAGCTCTATGCGAATTATTGGTATTTAACCCCCTTTTTTTGGTTTATTTTGACTGGGGTATTAATACTTTGGTCACTTATTGACATTAAACATTTTCAAATGTTGTTATTAGACTTGGCTTAAAGCAGATGAATAAAATAGCGTTTCTCTCATCAAGGAGGTCGAAATCGAAAAAATATCAAGAGACAAATTTAAATCGGCCTTAAATAGCCTACACAATTGTGCTAGTAACAGAAATATAAGTCAGTGGCGCTTAGAAAAATATTCCCATAACAAAACATATTCCCGTCTTTGGTGAATCTGTCGACACTTTTTAGCATTAAAATATGTAGCACTTATAGTAACTTTTAGCCCCAAAATGTCATTTGAATCGCTAAAGGCACTTGGAAGAAAATTATAATAAATCGAAAAAAGACTTTTAACCATTGATTAAAAGAATTGGGAAGATACGCAATCTAATGGGCAAATTCGTGACAAGGCTGATTTGATTTCCCCTTACGTCTCAAGTGCTGTACTGATGACGAAAAAAGTCGTTTAGTTGGCTTGGAAATGACGATTATTGACATTTACCATAATATTTTACATATATGAAATAACAGCGATCTTCATTTCCAAGCCAACTCTGACGCCGTTCTTTGTTTAATCATATAATATTTTATAAAAATTTTTAATGATAAAAGAAATCCATATTATTAACGTACTGTACCCAAAATCCGTAGATCTACAACACTGTAGCAATCTGGCAACACTGTCTCCGGCAACATGAGCGGCTAATTCACAAGATGCATTCCGATTTTGGAGAGTGTTAATTCATTAGTTATGATTTTTTCAGATAGACGTGAATTTAAGGTAATAGTCAGTTAATTTCAAATTCAAACACAAAATATAAAATAAACACCGAAATCGAAAATAAATAACAACCCTATTATAACCCTAACCTCAAAATATCTCGACCAATAGGAAATGGAATGCATGGAATGCATCTTGTGAATTACCCGCTCGTTCGGCAACCACTCACTCTGACAGAAACGACTGAAAGCAGAACTAGGGTACAGTTTTCTTTATCCGCTGCGCTGTAAACGACCATCAGCGCGCAGCGGCGCAAAGCAGCAGCTAAACTAAATCTCGGACAGGCTGACGTTAACATCTCGGACAGGTTTTGTGCATAAGGTTGCGCATCTTCTTATTTCTTCAATCAAGGCTTTAACCCCCTTTAGCTACGAAACAAAAGAGAATCCAGACCTATCTTAATTTGAAATAAATTATTAATTATTTAAATAAATCTTATTTTCACATTAGGAATCTCCCCGCGAGAGACGGCGCATTGAAACACTGTTTTTTATTACTCAAAGGATTACAGGATACATGCCAAAAGCGGTTGAAAAAGATCAGACTACTTATTAGGTAAAACGAGTCACAAAAACCATATACAGCATCGGTCAGAAAACAAACACGTAATATACCCACGAGTTTTGTCAGTTTTTAGTAGGTTTTTGGAGTAAATTCAACTACTCTCTACTATATGGAGTAAATTCGCTTTTCATGGTGTATGTCTAGGTCAACTGCTTTTAATATTATTTAGAAAAAATGACCAATATAAAATGGCCTTTCTTAAATATTTTCTTGCATATGTCTTGCATGCAGCGTTTTATTACTTAAAATAACTACCTCATTTTTTATATTACAATGCTCAGTGAAATAAGTAAATATAGAAGAGCTCTAATGCATAAATAATACTGGTTTGTAATCAATTGCATTTGTTTATATATTTGCATAACATGTCTGCTTGATTTCTAAAATTATCTTTTTCCGTTCCTAATGAAACTACAAATATTTGCATGTTTCCTTGATAAAATTGAACATTTCACTTTATATCAATAAAAAATATAGTAAATCAAGCATCAATCTGGGTAGTCTACTTCTTGGTATTACTTGCATTCTCTTTTCATGCCGAAAAAAACTGGTTAAAAAGAACTAGTTTAAATACAAAAACTAATAACTTTCATGGGAACTTCTTTAATTTGTAGAATGACGATAGTGAAGAGATTGAATTACTCGGCGCAAAATCATTGGGCTACAGTGATATTGTTAGGTTTTTTGATATCTCCTGTTCTACCAAAACAACAGACCATCTCCCAACAGAGTCAACAGCCCAAATCAAGACAGAAGAGGATATTGTGGTAAGAAATATAAATTTCTTTTTTTTTAGTAATAATGTTCACAAAATAATTGATCATTTTTGGAACGCCCTATATTTTTAAAATTAAAATAAGCTTTAACGACTGTTATGCCACCGTGTAGATTGTAGGTATATTCCTCTATTTTCAGGATAACTGAGGACGGGAGATTGGCACTTCCTCCAGGAACTACCATGGTGATTTCACCTTCAGTTTCCATGCCTTTTGTAAGACATCCACCAAAGGGTTTCTTCTCGAATCTCACAGTTAGTCTACCTTTTACAAGTTAGTTTTAGTCGGTTTATTCAATTACTTACTACGTTTATAGTATATTCTCCTTAATTATTGCTATTTTTTTTTAAATTTATAGTCGACTTTGATAAGCTTGGATTAACAGATAACGAAAACCCTTACGGAGCACTACCCCCTCTATTAGCTAGATCCATGGGTAGAGCTGCTGGGGGAATCCTAGCCAATTACATAGGAAGCATACTAGATAGAAGAGGTAAAAGGTAACTATTTTTTTTAAATATCAAAGACTTTTATGTATATTTTATACATATATTTATAATAATAGATCCACAGATAATCTTCCAAAAGAACTGTCATCAAAGGGTCATTTTCACGGTGGTGAGAGAGCTCTATTATACGTTGCCATAGAAGAATTATTAGAGAACTTCGGAATGGATGGTAGGGCCTGTCTGTTAAGGGCAATATGCGAAGTCCATGCACATCCAATGAGCGGATTTGGACTTCTAGGAGAAATGTTAAAGTTATTTTTAAGGTATTTATATTTACCGCCAATTTTTAATTTTTTTTTTAGAAAAGTTACCAATTAATAAATTCGCACTCGTACAGTACACTTAGTTACTCTTAAATACATCCTCTGCTACGGAAGTTGCTCTCCCTTTGTAGGCATAAACGAGCAATTATTTTAACACTTTTCTTTATATCTATTTTTTATTGTTGGTTGGTTAGGTTTGGTTTAGTTTGGTTTGATCCCAAATCCCTTACTACCTCTACACTCCATAGTAGTAACTAAGAAAATAATTTTGTTTTCCTTGATTAAATAATGCGGAGATAACATCATATCTTGCAATATTATATAAACAAGGGTTTTATTATCTTTCATAATTAAGGGTTTTATGCACTGGCTTTGCTAATTGGGACATAACTAGGGCTATCTGGGACGAAATTTGTCAAAAGGTACATAATTATAATTGCAGAACACGCCATTAATAACTTAAGCACTAGTTAAAATTATTAAAAAGAAGTATACTATTCATATTGATTAAATTATATTTTATTCTCATAGTAATTATGCCTTTTTAATTTTCTGCTTATGTAATAGGCACTTTGTTTACTCACTTATTTCGTGCTCACTGCTTGAATCCATTTTTGCTTCTGATCAAATCGGTGTCATAAAGCTGAGAAGTTGTAAAATGTTGTTGCGGGAGAGTTGTATTATTTATTATTTTGGCAATTTTATTATCATTAGAAATTGTCACAGCATAATGCGTGCCTAGTTCTGGTTCTTTTTCACTTAATCTTTACTACCTGAAACAGCGTTACATCCCTAGTTACATCAAACAAATTTCGTACCGGAGAATTTTATAGTTGGAATAACTGCACTAGTAAAAACTTAAATACGTGACAAAGCCACGATTTTAATATTGTTTCAATGCGATTATCATCAACGGTAACCGGGACTGCGTGAAATACAGAGCCGAAAAGTTTTAATTCCTGCCGTAACGAGCGCTGCTTTGAAATTTTAAAAATCAACTGAAATACACCAAGCTCATAGCATACATAGTATATTGTATACTAGTTAACGCATAAGCATGTACGAAAAATTCCACCTAGTCATCTGCAATCGTATGCAATTATTTACAATCATATGCAATCATTTACAGTCATTACGTAATGGCAATGCAATTCTTTAAAATCATATAATCGCGTCTCTATTGCCGAACATTACTGTTACACATTTTGAGAAGATATTATTAACCCCTCCAAATTACACATGTAGAGACTTAACATACATTTCGTTAAAGCTACAGTGTAGATTTAAAACACTGACGGTTCCAGTAATTTTTTCCGCTTATGGGAGATGTCCGCTTAAAGGATAGGACTAAGAAATAATATATGTAATATTATATTTAAAGCTATATTTCTTCTGTTTTCTTAAATACATTATGTGTTTTTAAAGCTTCAACTTATTAAAACCTCACCTCAAACCTTTGATATTTGAAAGTTACATACATAAGTTACATAAACTACACCCTCTACATAAACTACATTAACTACATGTAATGTAGTTTATGTAGTTTTTAAAAGTAACATGTAGTTTTCCGAACCCTGCCTATGACTCAATATGAGTTATATAATAGTAACAAGGAAAAAAAAGATAATATGATATAGTTTTTAAAGAATTTAATTTATATAAATGTTAAAGTTACGTATACATAAGCATAATATGTTAAAAATATACAAAGTATATAATATTTAAAATAAATATTATTTCGGTTTTTGAAAAAAGTCTAAAGTGTGTGTCTGGCGGAATCTCTCCATTTTTTGGAATATTTTGGCTTCTATGTTTCACAAACCACTCAAAACATTTTTTGTCTATAATAAAACCTTCTTTTTTCCGAAAATCTTTTTTTTAATTTGTATTAATTCCAGATTGCCATTTAGTTCTGATATCTTCCTTATATTTGGCTATTTCAGCAGCTTGCGTTTTTCCAATATTAAACCTTTTTGCTAAATTACGAACTGAAACTGTTTCTTTATCTAAAACATTAACAATTTCCATCTTTTCCTTTAAGGAAGCATTCTTTTTTTCGGTGCCATTTTAACTTTAACTTCACAAAATAACTACTATACCAATATAACAGCGCTGTCTGAACTAACGACAAAATATCAATACAAACGCGATGCATACTAGATAGATGAATAACCTAATATAAAATGGGGAATTACCGACTATAATGTATGCGGACATGAAAAATTGTCCGGTTATTAGAGTTCCACGTCCGCTTATAGGACATTTTTAGTCGTATACCGGAATAATCTAGTGTCCGCGTCCGTTTAAAAGAGCGTCCGCTTATCGGATAGCATTTAACATTGAAAATCATATGCTGAAATTCGATTCCAGGAAACTTTGCCTGTTAAGGGAGATGTCCGCTTATTGGAGCTGTCCGCAAGGAGAGCTTTCACTGTATTTACAAGTATTTAATGCTAATATTAAATAATGTATGCTTTTTTGTTACTCACAGTGCCAGTAAATCTCCATTTTCTGAAGTGATGAATGAATATGTTGAAGCTGAAAAAGCTGGAAAAGGAGTCGAAGGAAGTCCCGCAGAATGTTGGCCCTACATGAAAGACTGTCCCAAATCCCTTTTTGCGACGAACCATAATCATTACAGGTAAAAACACGCTTTTGATAAGATTTTTTTGTTTTAATTACTTATTTCGAATATTAGCAAAGAAATTGAAGAAAATGAGATACCAGAAGAAGAATTTACAACACAAACTAATAAGAAGCCATCAAATATGTAGTAGTAGGTAATAGAAATGAGCAAAACTGCGATTTTCCAATCGCAATTGAAACTTCGATTGCGATTTTTAAATCGCTGCGACCGTAACCTGCGATTGCGATTTTAATATTTAAATATTGTACTAGGCATTCTACTCAGAGTGTCATTTTCTATCAAATACAGCTAAAAAATACCGAGGGTGCCATTTAAAAATCAAACGTTGTAATAATTTCCGGTGAAACAGGAAGTGATCGAAACCAATTGAATACGTCAATCAATCCTAATTTATGTCACATGCTTACATACCAAATCTGGTTTTTTTATCAGAAAACATAAAAAAGTTATAGAGGCGAATCACTCTTAAACACCCGGTATATTATGATCTTGGCTCTAGAAAAATAATACCTTCTCTATCTACATATATATAAAATGCTAATGTTTATCTGTGTCGTCTCTACTGAAGTAACGACTTGCTCTAGAAAGTTGCTTTTTTACTAAAAGATAGCTAATTGGCTCTTCTAAAAACTGTCGTCGCCGGATTATTTGTTTTTCATTTAATTAATAAATAAAAATAAAAAATATTTCTTTCCTGATGTCGTGGCGGATGCGCCAGGCTTCAACTAGTAAATAAATAAAATCAGGTAATAAAATCAATCACAGTTTACTATAAAATGCTTCAATGGACCACAAAATTACATTTACAACAAAATCGCAAATCGCAAGTACTAAAAGCTCACACTCGCAGATAGAAGGTTATCACGGTCCTAGTTTACAAAATCACATTCGCAACAAAATTGCAAATCGTAGCAAAATCGCAAATCGCCAACTATAGTAATATTGGTCGAACTCGCAAATAGAAGAAATCGCAGTCGCAGTTTCCTATGAGAGCCAATCGCAGGTTGCGATTGCGATTTTAAAATCGCTGCGATTGAATCGCAGTTTGCGATTTGTTGCTCATCTCTAAGTAGGTAACTAGTAAGAAACAAATTGAAACAGATGTGATCTAAACTAAGTCAAAACTTGTGAATATCAAGATGGGGACTTTTTGAGTTTTTAGTATAGAATAACTTAATAATTAGCCATTCTATTATAGTATTGAAATAAAACAATTATTTTGAAGGTAAATATACAGATTTATTCCCGATCAACAGCTTGGTGAGACGAAAATATGTATTATATTGTGTGTACCAAATGTACTATATATTGATAAAACAGGACACACTATATTTATTAATAATTAATAAATTAAATTTGATTAATGTTTATAATTTATTTGCTCAAATGTTTGTATATATTTTTTTAAACTTTATATTTGGCATTAGTACATTAGCAATCCATATTGTAAATATATTGAGGATTTGATGTAAATACTATTTTAGATGTAGTAACAATACAAAAATTGATAAAATTTCATATAAAATAATGTTAGGGGACGGAGAACATTAATTTATTATTTAAAAGAAATACATTAATATATATATACATAGTTGAGTATTATTTTGCGTCACTATGAGCCTTGTAGATGTATATAAACAAGTCTATTAATTATTTATCAGTATTCTTCTTGCACACTTTTATCCATGCAATAAATATTTTCCCTTCCCAAAACTTCAAATACAAGTAGTACAGTCCCAGAATATATACAAATTTAACTAATTTTTAAAATGTATGGCAGTTAAATAAAATTCTAGGATAATTTATATACCTACATATTAAGTATTATTCGAAATATATTGCTCCAAATTAAAAAAATAAATTATGATAATAGTAAGAGACTGTTTATATTAATAAAATGTTTTAATCATTATCAACGATCGTCACTTAGCAATGTTTCCTAAAGAGAAATTAAAATGCATAAAACTGCTATTAACTTTGGTAAAGACTAATATATAGTTATAAAATTACATTCTAAAGAGAAGCACTAATATAATATCAATGATAAACGCTACTATATTATATAAAGTAAACAAAGAATTTGTTTTAGTTTTCTATATCTTTCAAGATCATTTAATTCTTCAAAAGCTATTGAATAATTTTTGTACTATTATAAAAAGCAAATATACAAACAATAATACCTTAAAATAAATATCTAATAAATAAAAGTGTATTTGAAAAATGTAGACTTTTCATAATTAGTTAAAAACATTAGGCAAGACAGTATTTTTTAACCAATAATGTTCAGCTATATTTTCAATACAAATTAAAGCTTACCTATCATTTATAAGGCACTGGTTGATATGTGAGATTTCTTCCTTAAAATAAATTTCTGCAATTACTACATTTTGAAACTGACGAGCTTGCACCCAATCTCACAGTATCTTCATCATCCTGATCCAACATGCCATTGTCATGTCTTCTCTATAAACACTCAGATAAATATCTCATAAGAATACCATACCTAAAAACTTACCTTTAATTCAGTTGCCAGACACATAAATGCCTCTTCAATATTTGAATTATCTTTTGCACTGGCCTCTAAAACAAACAATACTTCTGGCATGTACTGACTTAGGGCTTCTGCTTCCTCAAATTCAACTTCTCTGCAGCTTTCCAGGTCTGCTTTGTTACCTACTAAAGCTAATAACACAGCATTTCCAGAATATCTACGTACCTCTTCAACCCATCTAAAATAATTTATTTAATCAGTACATACTGTAAAATCAGAAAGACAATGATCTACCTGGCAACTGAAAGAAATGAGGATCTTTTACTAATATCATACACAATGATAACACCGTTTGCTGACCTGTAATAGCTCTGAGTAATTGTTCGAAAGCGTTCCTGACCAGCTGTATCCCAAATCTGAAGCTACAAAATTAACAGATTATATATTCGTCTATTTTACTTATATAAACGTAAATAAATACCTTAACTTTTTTACCATCTACCATAACAGTCTTCATGGAAAAATCCACCCCAATAGTATTCCCGTGCTTTTCTATGAAAGTACCATTTTTAAACCTTTGTACGACGCACGTTTTTCCCGTGCCACAATCACCAATCAACACAATCTTAAATAAAAAATCGAAAGACTCTTCTGTAGGGATAGTCATTAAAGTAGTTGGATTTCGAATACTCATCTTGAATTTGTTTTATTATTTAAATCTTTACAAAAAAATATTTACATTCTAAAATTAGGTTAATAAAAATAAAACGTCAAAAAAGTCAAAAATACAGAGTTGCCAACACTGGAAGTTGAATACACACGCTATTTTATTTCTGTATTTGTGTTTTGTGACTCCATAGTTTTGTCACAAAATAGAAATCAACTTGATTTCTATTTTGTGGTTTTGTGATTTATTCTTATCTGCTTCTTTATTGAGAAGTGTCTATCGGGACAGTGCCTTCTATTAAAAGATCAGCCTGCGGGCAAAGAATAGATAAGACAAGAGACGACAGTGAACAAAGAAGTCCAATTTCGCGAGAGAGACGCAGATATATTAAAATTTAAAGGTCCCATCAAGTCCCATTTTCTCTGTTGCCAAGTATATTTCTTTGAAAAATAAACAAGATTTTCTGAAAATAAATTGATAATACAAGAAGAATATAAGTAACGTATGTTAATACGGAAATGTAAATTTTTAGTTTAGGTTGGTTTAGGTTCTTTTTTCGTAATGTACTGATAATATCAAAGAAACAGAATGACTGAGTGCAGAATGAATGAAAGTTGATCGATTTCAAAGATAAACGATAAAATCTGACAACGGCGTATTTTATTTATTCTAACCCATGGTACAAAGAATACAAGCACAGAATATCTAGCTACGCAACAGAAGCCTCGTTACATGTATAAAATTGTAGGTCTCAAAAGGAGACAGGCTTTAAAAGCCTGTCTCCAAATCAGATATTTTGATGCGGTAGTTTCACTACTACATAACAGAGGGCGATAAATTTAAAAGAAAACAGTTTTCTACAAACGAAATTCA